>NC_092521.1:27882897-28482897 GCF_037038585.1 Patagioenas fasciata
TTGTGGTTTGTTTTTTTTTTTTTTCCAAGTGGAAGCATATGAAATATTCCATGGTACTGAAGGGACCGTTTGGCAGTGGAAAGAGGAATTATTCTGTAAATCAAGGAAGTTACTGGCCCCTGGTCTGAGAAGGAGTGCATGTGTTGGGAGAGTCTTTGTAGGGGAGGCTGCCTGTGGAGCTAGTCCTCTGGTGGCACCAGGAAACAGACCAAAATCACAGGCTGGATTCACAAGAGGGTAAGGAACAGGGAGAAAGATAACAGCTGTTGAGTTTGCCAGCTGGAGTCTTAGGAAGGAAGAGTACACATCTGTGTTTCTAAATGCTTATCCTCATCACATGCTTTGTCCTGAAAGATTTCCAGTTGCTCCAAAACACACCAAGAGACTGAGGGATCTCCAGGCAACCCAAGTTCACAGGTCTGCAGTGGGCAACTTTGTACCTTTCTTTCCTTAAAGGTATCAAGTAGGGCTAGTTTCAGAGGGTGTATGCCCCTCACTGCTGCTGCTGCAATTGGAGCTTTAACCCTTGCAAGCACATCTGAGGCACTCATCACCTCAGTGTAACTCCTTGTAATATGTAACTCTTTATGTGCAGAAACATGACTCATTTTAGGAGTATCATAGTTCACCAGGCTGATTCCCAGACTTCTGCTTTCATAGTTGTGGGAATTCCAGTTTCATTCCCTGATTAAATACCCTGGTCTGCATCAGGACATTGATGTGGTGACAAAGTATATAATAACTGCGGAGAGGCAACAAGGTGCCATGACATGTGATGCCTCTACTTGCTATCTGCAAGAATAGGAGCACCCACGCTTGCAGAGATATCAGGTTCTTCATCAGATAAGGACAGTCCAGTGAAGTGCAAGGTAGGAAACATGTTGCCAGTTTTGAGTGAAAGCAGACCAGCTTTTGGAATTTGGACCCGTAGATCTGTGTCACAGGCTAAATCAATTTTGCTTCTGGTCTCATAGCTAAGCAGTGCCTCTGTCTGCTCCTTTCAGAACATGCATGTTACTTCTTGAGAAAGCACGTCTGAGGCTCACTGGTAAACTAGTATGTGGGATAGTGTCTTTGTATCTTGGGTGAGGCAGGCAGATGCTCCCTAGAAAACAAATTTCCCTGGTTCTCCGTGAACAGTTCTGATGGTCTTCACCGTGTCTCACCAAAACACTACTTGCAGCAAAAGTTACATATTACTTGCAAAAACTATGACTTAGAAACCCATTTCCCCTTCTTTTACCGTTCAAATAGTGACGTCTTTCACTCATGAAAAGATATTCATGGCTAGCTGCTTTCTTTACCTTTTCAGCAAAGAAGCCAGTTGCATATCTGGCTCACACAGTCCCTGAACTATTTTAGCATAGCCATCAGCAGAAAAAGCTGCCCAGCTGGGACATGACAGTCTGCATCATGAACACAGACTCTGCCCTTTCCCTGCCATACTCTCGGTTCAGAAGCCAGCTGAGTGCTAGGACCTGTCACAGCAGGAAACCATGAACCACAAGGACAACGCACAGCTCCTTTGGCATCCACTCAGGGTTTGTAGCAGAGGAAAAGCTGGACCTAAAACGATGCCCAGCTTGGCCCCTCCCCAAGCATCCTAGGAGGGTTGGAGGCTTCTAAGGATAAATAGAGCAGACCCTGCCTGGGGTGTTTGCTGTCTTACTATGACTCTGGCCTTGAATAGCAACATGTACTGGCACTTCTCACCTGCCTTCAGAAGTATCCAACACCCACATACGGGATGTGCTGTCAAACACAAAACCAAAATTGTTAAAACTAACTAGTGACAATGTGCATCTGATTTTGAGCAACTATCCTACAGTGACTAAGGAACTTTGTTTCTTTAGAAAAAGAGAAACAGTAACACAAGTATGTGTTTTTATACTTAACACACAGAAACTATGATTAGAAAACTAAACCACTCATTAGCAAGTTTTAAGGTTGCTAGAGACTGAATGTTTTTGACTCTCACTGAAGACAAGAAAAACAAAAAACAATCAAACGTAGCCAACTTCTGCTTAAGAACATAAATTTTCTTAAGCACTTGGATAAATAAATTTGATGAAGGGAAAAGGTCCTTTCCGCCAGGTTGCTGAGAGGAGCTCACTCATACAAACATAGCTTTCTTGCTGCTGCTGGAGTATTTTTCTGCTAAAAGAAGCACATGGAGAATGATAGGATGACAAAAACCTGCTTTATCACCTAACACAAAAAAAAATAAATAAATGCTTGCTGTTCTCTGGAAAGTGGAGTGGGTAGGTGGTGAGTGAAGGACAAAAGGAACATCTGAAAGCCTCATTTTCCCAGTCAGCATGTGGCAGACCTTGCTAGAGGCTCCTCTTTTTCTCAGCTTACCATGGCAAAGGAAACAATGATTCAGCAGCTTCCAAACACCCTAACAAAGTAGGCAGGTGTAGTGACCAGAGATGGAGGTAACTGTGAGTTATTTCTGAGACAGTTCTGTGTGAATCTCTGGTTTGCTAGCACAAGATATCCCCAAATTAGATGTATCCTACAGGGTACCAGCCACTAAATTAGAAAAAGGATGAATTTGGTACAACATACATTGTTCAAATTCTGTGCCAGTAGTCAATCAGTAACTTCCTGGAAATATTCCTTCTTTGTTACACAGAATTAGTGTTAGATGCATTTTTTTCAAGTCCTGCAGGTTTTCAGAAAACAGGGGTGTCATCAAGTAGCACACTGAAGATACAAGGAAGCTTTTTTTCATGTGGGACATAGTTGAACTCTGCCACAGGGTGTTGGGGAGGCCGAAATACCAGGGTACTCAGAAACTCAGTGGATTGCTGGAGAATGAATATATTGTAGTCCAGATGCAACATTCTACTCCAGAGATCTCTAAACAGCTTTTTTTCTGGAATGGAGAAATTATGATAGGGAAGGAGAATAAACCTAGGAGGAATAGCCAGGAAGATACACAAAGAGAAGTATCACCCAGTCATGCCTGTTTCTTACACATATTCTTCAAGTTTTATATTACTGCATGCTGCTGGAGACACAACTCTCTGTGAAGTCTTTCAGTTCGAGCCATTGAGTTTGTTCTTCATTTTGTATATTCTCATGGATGACAAATACTGAGATTAGGTACTTGTGCGAATATCAGATGCAGGTTGTATTGATCATTTCATATGTGTTCAGCCACCAATGTCTCACCTCACACTCAGCCAGCAATAAGAGCAGCAAGTATACACGCAGTTCATAGAAATAACTCCTTACGCAATACTAATTAATAGCCGTATGTGAAGACCACATTTCTAACTACTGAAGAACACTGTCTACAAAGTAAACAGGTTTACCCTTCATTCGAGCAATCTCTTGATGTTTCCATGGCTGCATAAGGTTTAGAGTAGGTGGGAGGGCATTTTATGTATTCATTGTTACAGTCACAACATTTCCTAATAAAATCTTGTTACTACAATAAGCTTCACAAAAAGTTTATCAAAGTTACCACAGTTACCTAGGCAGCCTTTGATATGACTTGACTTGACCCCAAAAATGCAAAGATGCACTGACCCACTCACAGCCTACATATTGAATTCATTTCCCCACAAAAAGCCCCAAAGAAGGTGAAAATGCATAAAAGAAGGTGAAATCGCATACAGGCCAGTCAGCAGGTTTACTGCTTGTGTTTGTACTTTCTTCATTGGAGCTAACAGTTCTGCCTGCAAGAGGTCAGCTGATAGAGATCCAGTTCTGCACAATTCACAGTTTGTGGATGTACAGATTAAGCTGACTGCAGAGTATGCACAAGCATTATTTTTTGTGAAAGCATTTGCCTGACAGCTGTTTTTTCAAGAGGAAGAAGACACAAGCTCATTTGGGTTTACAACTTATGAAGGAAACAAGAAATCCCTTCTGGTGTTTGGGTGGAAGCCAGGCATGAATGAATGAATGAAAGCATAGATCTACATTTTTCCCACACTGATGAAGGATGTATATCTTTTTCTCTACTTTGGTACAGGGAACAGGCTATCATCAGCTGTTTGAAAATCAAAACAGATTTTTTAAGGAGGCTCACCATTTCTTGATTGACGGAGCACGCTAAAATCCTACCAAAAATACAAGAATTGGGGAATCTTCCCTCAATAAAATCTCAAGATTTCAGAAAATAAATTGGAAAGCAGATGAACCATTTCTCTCAAGAATGATTGTTCAAATTCCAATGGAATAAGAGTTAGCAGGCAAATAAATAAAGTCAATCCCACAATTTCAGAGCTTCCATTTTGCTAATTATGAATGTTTCAAGTTCTATATTAAATTTAGGAGCTCTGCATGAAATCTTGGCTCTACTGAAGTTAATGGGAGTTTCTGTCATTTTGAGGGGGTTCTAAATTTAGCTAAATGAATTTTCTCCTCAGTAGTTCTGTGCCCTCTTATGGTTTTGCTGACACAAGCCAAAACTACATGTCCTTGCATTGAATAATAACACTCAATGTTTAGTTATTTCATGTTAAAGGTTTGATTGAGCCAGTATTTAATTATTATTTCCCACAATCTAGTTTGTTTCCGTAACTCTGAGGGAGACCTTTACAACTGTGTGTTCCTACAAAATCAACTCAATATATTCAGTGTTGAATACTTAAAAGTCTCTGTCATAAAGGATTTCAGAGCCTCCCAAAGCAGAGTGATCTGTGAATTACTTACAAAACTGTGTAGTTTTGATTGTCCAATAGTGAGATAATGTGTTTGCTGGTTACTCTGGATATTCTTTCGAAGTCTCCTAACCCAATCTTATGCATGTTAGACCTCTCCCTCCTTATAAAATGAGAGAATGTCACAGACAGAAGTTTGCTAATTAGCCTTGATGAAAATTGTAAGCTTGCGAGCTGTAAGTGTAAAAAAATTCTTCCCTCATCCTTAGAATTTTCACTTTTGAAGTTGGGGATAAATCAGATAACATAAAGCAAAGATTTGGGGATGTCCCCAAATAACCCAGACAAAAATAGACTAGTAAGAGACAGCTGTAATGACCAAATTGTAATATTTTATGATGCAGAGGCAAGAAACCAGACACTGGGTGGACAGACTGAAGCGAACTGTTTTCATCTTTATAAAATGCTCTTTGGTAAACGAAAATGCAGTACAAACTGTCAGCATTTTAACTCCAGTAGTGCTAGCATTGATGAACTGCATGTCTAGATCAACAAGAAGGAAAATGCAAGTGGGATATCCTCCTTTTTTGGAAAAAAAAAAAAAAAAAAGCTGCAGAGAATCATGGGGTTTCTCTGCATTATACAAAGAAGAACTGTATAGAAACTTTCAAATTAACTCTAAACAAGACAGTAAAAGTGGGCTACCTCCTTTAGGAGGTAAATCAGTTAGTGTCACAAATGCATCCATAATGTTGCTGGTATTCAAGCTGGTATCTTTTAAATTTGGTTTTGGATCTAGGATTTCCATTCTGTCTTCTCCTGTCACTGTAATAACTGTGTGCTTTACCAATGGTGTTACATAGTACTGCAGGTTTTATACTTTGCAGAGGATTAATTTAGGATGAGGCACTTAGAAATCTAATTTTCAGTGATACTTCTACATTTCCATGTTAATGACTGCCCCAAGAAGATGTGGAAAGCCAAAGCTGAAAGTTTGCAAAGCTGGTTTCCTGTGCAGCCAGAACATACCAATAAAGCCAAATATGTCAACAGGTCCCAAACATGTGCTGTGGTTATCATCAGCACTGGTTATCATCAGAGGAGAATGATAGGCTACATACATCTGCAGTGTGACTCAAGTTATGATATTGTCTGCAAATTTCTTGTCCAAATACAAGACAGAGGAACCAAGAGTCTGGAGGCAGTCACACCTGGGTTTGGGCAGCTTTACCCTAGCTTGTATTTGGAGAAGAATCTATAAAAATATAATGAGCATGGTGCCTAAAGTAGTTGCATATGAGATGTTCAGCAAATGCAAAATACAAAGGTGGAACTAAGCAATCAGAAGTCATCTAAGACTCATGTTTAGTCATCCAAGCTCCCTGCTGTCCACGGCTGTCATCTCTGGACCTCCTACACCACGCATTAAGAGATCCAGTTGCCACAACACACTGGTCTAACCTGGGTGTCCCACTTGCCTCTATTCAGACGCTTCAAAAGAGTCAGAGTCTATCAGCTTGGAGAGTGAAGATTAATTGTTCATCATTTTCTTAAATTGGATCCATCTTAAATGAGTAAGCTGACCAAAGCCCTGTCAGTTTTCTAGATAGCAATTTTACCAAAGATACTGTATCTAGGTTTGTAGTCAAATTTTGTCCTTCTTTCCTATCTATCCATCATACGAGGCAATCAGAAGAGCAAATCTTCAGATCCTACTCTATCTAGTTTTAAATATCTTCATCCCATACACATCATATCAGGGAAAATATAAAGGCTATAGTGAAGGTTAAAGGCATTTAAGTACTAAGAATGTTTTGCCAAGAAAAGCTGGTAAGAACCCAAGGAGACATTGATCTTTTCATATACCAAGTCTCTTGCAAATTCAGTTGATTGACTTAGCAACTGATGCACGATGCACTAGGGATTTTCCTGCTACAAGTTTTATTTAGAACTGGCGGATGCCAGCCAAGTCAATTTTGGCTTAATTCCATTCGTACTGCCGTAACATTGGAAATACATTAAGATGTTCAACTGTTCTCCACGTTCAGTAATAGCTTAATTTCACAGTGGAGTTTGATGGCAGTAAAGCCAAATCTGACCCGGACAAGAACCTTCAAAGACATAAGGTGTGAGTTCGCATTCAAAACTTAGGGTTTGGTCTATCACTCATTAAAAAATGCTGGGTAATATTCAAAAACTCACTGTAGTAATGCATTAGACCAGCTAGCACAGAGGCAGCTGAACTTTTAAGGTGAACAATTTATTCACTCAAAAATACAGTTTTTGAAGGTGTTTTAAATTCCTAAAGAACAATAATTAAAAAAAAAAAAAAAAAATCAGCTACTTAAAAAAAGGTTAAACTTAAAAAAGGCCCTGACAGAGCCCTCCTGACACACAGACTCAGCAATTCACTCTGAAACCAACTTAAAGCTCAGCTGACCCAAATTTAAGGATTTTTAAACTTTATTTCAATATGTCAAAAAATATAAACGAAATACTTCATTCAAGTTAATCTACTACATTGCTATGGAAGCAAAAATACTTTGCATATCATTAATGAAGTTAGATTCTTTGTTGTAGGCACAAATATTTCATCTGAAATCATTGCTATTTATAAAACTGAAGTCAACTTTCTGACCATAGTCTAGGGAAGCTACAAAAACTCCTACTGAATTTAGTGGGAAAAGGTTTCACCAGAGCAGATATGGATTTATTTAACAAAGCAAATGGAGTACATTGCTAAATTCCTACATCTTAGGTCCTCACAGATTTGAAAAGAGGTCTTTTAAATTTGCTCTGCTTTGTGTTTGACCTTTCCACTGCATGTTTTATCCTCTTTTGAACTTAAGTAGGGGCCACTGTGAAGACCACTAAGTAGTAAGAGCCCCCTCAAAATGTGCAGAGAAATATTTATCACTTTGCAAGTCTGGGATGTAACCAGGCCCCCCACTCTTTCTTACTGAAGCTTCAACTGGACCTGAGATATCAGACTTCACCACAGTACTGAGGCATGGTTGGTTACAGCACATCTGTGGCAAACACAGAAGCCAACCTCCAACTTACTGCATTAAGATAAGCATCCGTGACATGAAGTACAGTTGTTAAAGGCTCATCTGAAATGGTGAGTGAGAAACTTCAGCTGGGACTTATACAAAAAAAAGGAGATTTTTTGCACTTGGTGTTGGAGTTCTTTTACAGGCCCTAAGTTGAAGACACATTGAATTTCCACAAATAGCACAGACCTGTAAGAGTTGTGGATGTTCTGTACAGTCCCTCATTAGCCCCGAGTTGTGCAGGCTGAAACAAAGAGGAAAACAGGGCCATACCACAGAACAGAAAAGTCAGTATTCCTACTGTGCTTATGTATTGGTTGGAGAAGTAATTTTAAAAGATAATCATATTTCTCTTAGCTGTGAATTACTCACTTTTTGTCAAAGAACAGCAGTTTTGAGCCATTTTCAACAGCTGGTGTCAGCTGTATCCTGATAAATTGGGAAGCACAAAGAGATAAATTCAAGCTCTTGAGTGAGTGACACAAGGCAAAGAATCTCACCCACAGCTCCCTGTTCTGTCATACTCTGCAATTGTATGCAAACGTGGGCGATAACAATGTTTGTGTATGAATTGAAAGAGGTGGATTTTAGGCTGCTGTAAGGGAAATGCTCTCATTGTTGACCTCTGGTAATGTCACTAGTATCTAAATTGCAAAGACTTTGAGGAAGGCACATGGACTCTATGAACATGTCATTAACAGTGAATTATAGTAATAACTTCCTAGGAAAAGTGACACTTTTTCTCTATGCAATGACTTACGGTTTCCTAGCATTCAGTGTTGTGTCCCTTAAGTGTAGTTTCCTGGCCTGGAAGGGTTATTCAGAGCACACAGTTGAGGTACTTTGTGGAGACAGCCAAAGAACCCAAGTTATTAACTTGGGCTAATCCTAGACTGAAAGACAAGGGTGACCTTCAGTAAATATCCTCTCCACCAAGAGGGATGCAGGGCAACCTGACCCCCTCCATGCTGACAGCAACTAGTTTTTCCTCTGACAAGAGGCCTCTGACACCTCACATGAGGCAATCATGATCATTTCCTCTTTCCTTATCTTCCAGAAAATATTGAATTTACCATACTGTTCGATATCTGGTTTTGTTCATGAAAGAGGTTTTATGCTGTGCATATCATTATAGTATCAGGAATCAACAAGTGCATGAGCTAATTTGATTTGCAAACTGTCCTCCTTTTAGGTTAGGTCTTACATCAAGCAGGCTTTCCTCTCCAGGTCCAAGAGCACAGTCCTTACCTTCTTTAAGCTTCAGCTTCTGCTAAATCTTATCAGTTCAGCTGTGCAGCATTTTTTTGAAACAGACAATCATCCCATACAGACATGGAAAATTCTACTTGTGTTCTCAGGATTTCAGGCCAGAAGTCTTAAAGTGAACTAAACTTGAAAGACAGAGGAAATCCTTACCTTTAACCCTCACCCGAAAACATTCACTATATTATAGGCAAATTACTTCATCCTTTCTGGTAAGTAAGCAGGGTAAAAAACAAGGCTCACATATTTAGGAGCTCAAAATAATTCCTTCCTTAGCACTTCTGCTTTGGAAAAAGAACCCAAGACTGCACAGAGCACTCAGGGACCAGAATCAAAGACTTTCTCAAAATGAAAACCAAAAAAAAATTTCATGGGAAAAGAAACAATATCACTTTGACCTCTGGCCAGAATGGCTTATTGTATTGCACTATCCTGCATGTGTAACATTTTTCTCCTACCCTTCCCGTATACCATGATCTTGGTGATGGGGCTAACCTAAACTTTCAATATTGCTCTGTGCCTGCAGTGTCTGCAACTGCTCTGTAAATACTGCATCTGGTTTTGCCCCTGAAAAGAGACACCAAGGTGGGGAGACAAAATGCAAACACAACAGTTTCCTGTACATAAACCTTGAAAACTTTCTTAGTTGTGGAGCATGAAACTTCATTTAGAAGGTGAGATGGAAGTCAGCCTAAGCTGTGAAAATTAAAAAGAATCAGGGAGTTATCTTTTCCAACAGCTGTTGAACTCCCAAAATCTTATATCAAGAAGGGGGTATAAATAACTGGGTACTCAGCTCTCCTATCTTGTTGTGCTGATTTACTTTCAGGATATAACAATTATTTTACACTGAGTCAATGTGTGTAGATTGTGGAAGGTTACAGTATTTCACTCACAAATCCCTTATTAAGACATTGCGTTCCCCAGCATATTGCCTCACCATGCAGCCCATCCTAATTGCACATGCGTCAGCTTGAGAATAAAGATGGAAGCAAAAAAGAGGAGTTTAAGCTTGCACCTTTTCCCATTGATACTGTGTTTAAACCAGTCATCCCCTTCAGCCTGAGACCCCTGCTGAAAACAGAATAATGGGTAAGGAGTAGAGATCTAGTTACACTGATCAGATGCATAAATTCATGCTCTGTGCTTCTACACACATCTCATTTGTTGAATCAGCTCTTATTCTATTATTCCAAAGTGGTCCCAAACATCTTATGATTTATTTCTTAATAAGAAGAATTCAGAAAGTCAAGTATCATTTAAAGTCTGTGATTGTGCATAAGACCCTAAACACAACTCCCATTGCAAGTGTAATTTCCAGTCCCCTCCAATCCATCCCCTTTTCCTATGACACTGCCTGCCTATGCTACACCTTGGTTTAGCTACGTCAGTGTCTGTATTCTGAATGTTTTGGGGGACATCCCTTTTGCAATACCATTCTAGCTTTCTAAACCTTCAACAAGAGCTTCAGTACTTGGCAAACTCCAGTGCAAGAGACTTAGATGAGATGTCACTCAATTTCTTTAAATATATATCACAATATAATAGCTTTATGAAGCCTGATCCAGGCACTGCTCCCAGTGAGATGGTGTTGGAGTTCGAATCATGCTGAAATTGATGTTCACCTTTTTTTCCAGAAGAGCTTAATGCTATAGAGATTTCTCTTCTGTCTCACTCCACTATACCATACCCCTCTTCCAGGAAGAAGATGGCTGTTTCTTTAGCAGGGCTTATTGACGAAATAAACACAGAGAAGTAATCTTCCCATGAGAGGGCAAGAAGGGTCAAAGCAAGGGTCTGGCTGTGTTCCTTCACACCTTGCACTTTGTGTGCCACCCAGGATCAAGTTGTGCCCATGCTGACAACAGTGTGGAAAGCTCCTGAAGAGGAGGACAGCCCTTCCCATGCACTCCTCGGTCTCTGTGGGTCATGCAGATGATTTAACTGATGGGCTAATCAGGCAGACCTCTTGGAAGATGTGGTAATGTAAAACAAACAAGTCACAGTGTTCTTGCTGCTTCAGGAAAGACAGACAACCCTGGACCTTCAAACCCATTCTGACCTTCTGCTCACCCTCTCTGGTATCAGCCTTTGCCTTCCCCCCCACCCTCTGATGGGATTCTACCACCTTTCCCCTTACATTCAGGATCACAGTCCCTGTGTCTCACCTACACGTAACCTCTAGCCAGCTGAGTTTGACACACATAATGTCCTCCACAAAACTCTTCTCAGTGATATACTCAGTGCTTCAGACACTCTTTCCAAAACCAAACTACTGTTTCTTTAGCAACAGGAAAACAGCTTTTTACACCAGTAGAAGAGCACGTTATTTAAAGCTTTGCCACCCATCCTCTATCAGAGACTGAGGGATGCCTCACTCTCCAGGCAGCTGCATTTGCACTAGTGTTATGCATTTTGTCCATCACAGAACAGCCTGTAGCCATGAAGCTAAACTCTCTTAGCCTCCAAGACAAATTGTGTACTGGCAGTAGTCCTTAGCCTGCACTAGCCCCAAACTGCTTGGGAATTGTTTGGAAGAGTGCCAGCTAGCCTAGGCTGTGCCAGGGACAGTTTTAACAGTCTAGCATAGTAGATAATAAAATTTTACTGTCCAGTGACATTTTCTGACACTGTTTGACAGCACAGACACCCCAGGGAGCTCTGTTAGCTGCTGACTGATGGAGGAATCATTCCTTAGTGGTCTATGAAGAAGATGCGTGGCTGGAGGGCCTCTCTTTTACAGTTATAGAATTTGGAATTCTTCTTTTGTGGTGAAATTCTTCCTGCATTTGAATCTGTCTCCTCCTATAGACTCTGTGTGGAGAGGTAATCTGGTTTTAAGCAGCTAGATTTGAAAATTGTTCAACCATATCTTTCCATCAGAACAGGGGGAATAATTGTCTTGTGGCTTCATGCTTGCTGCTGAGCAATTCTTCTCCATGGTCCCAAGAATGTTTGAATGAAGAAAGAGCGGTGGTACTTCCAAGGAAGCCAGCTGCACATTTACACAGTGAAGGTGTGTGTTTCCCTGCTAATGTTCCCACAGAAATGGGCCACGTCAGACTTACACAATGAATACAAAAAGGTGCGTAATGAAGACCATGAGCTCACTGCCTTGCCCAAAGTTTGATAAAAACCCCCATGCACTTCTCCCTTTCACCACACACTTGTGGGGGTTTTATGCCTGTAAAAATCTGTTTCTGTTAACCTGTCACATAGATGACAGGTCATCACACCATCCCACAGTCAGGCAGCAGAAAATTCTGCAGAGCTGAAGGTGCAAGATACTCAATCCTCCAAGACACAGTTTGTATTTTCAGGTGAATTTAACACATATAAAAAATGGTGGAGAAGACCAGCATCTTGCACTTGATCTCTGAAGATTAACATCAGGGTCAGCTCTCTGTATAAGCAGACCCACCAGTTCCCATCAGCCCTGATGCAGAAAGAGCTACCTGTGAGCTAAAAGGTTTGGTTACAGCTCTGGGCCCAAGCCAAGACCATTACAGATTTGGGGCCAGCAATGGTCATGGAGTTTGTAATGTCAGTCTTCATCCACACAGAAATCAAAATCCAAGCACTATCTTGTGCCTAAGCATTCCAAACAAGAACTGAGTGTGAAACACTGAGGGATAAAAGTTTTATTATATACATATCTATATGTTTCAAGTGGAAGAAAAATGTAGGTTGATTCTGCTTGTCTGATCTCTACCCGTCTCTTGACTCTTGAATTTCCCACATGGTGGTGTTGAAGCAGAAAATTGCTGTCAGTCCTTGTTGAGGTCTGCACCAGCTAGTACAAGGCAGACATATATTTTTCTGGAGGAGTACAATTGCTCCAATGCCGTCTCTGCAATCAGGTTGCTAATGGACTCACTGCTTATCCAGTTACAGGCCTCTACATGGAAAGCTGGGGAGGTGTTTATGGCTCCAAAGGCTCACAAAGGAACACGGTAAAATTATTCCTGCTGACTGCGCAGCAGGGAAACGAGACTACAAGTAGCTCTAATACTACTGTCCAGACACTTCATGCTTCCAAGTTAGAGAACAAACTACCTAATTGCAGCAGTACAGATGTCCAAGATAAAGCATAATATCCCTTACAGAGGATTTTACAGTGCTTCGTGAACTCGGCAAGAAGCAATTTAAATGCACTCATAATTTTACTGTATTGTTTTTTTCTAAGCAGGCTGCTGCTGTTTTAACAGCTTTTTTTTTCTGCTGTATTATATCATCTTTACTATCCAAATTCTACTTTTTGGGAGGATGTGGAGAGATCTTGTGCTTGTTAAATTCCCTTTTCTGAAATGTGATGCACAATGGATCAAGTTTGAGACATGAATTTCTGAATGCCAGTTCCCTGACTGAGATTTTTACAGTTCTGCTGAGATAGTCATAGTGGTCATTTTGCATTTAAAATTCAGGAGGCCAATTCTCATATTGAGCAACCTTCCTGAGTTAGACTATCTATGTTTTCTTGGAGGAAGACAAATACAGTAATAAAGTGGAAATGAAAACCACCCCCACTGTACAACATTCCTAGAGACTGGAGACCATTAATTAAAAATCATACAGAATTGATTAATGTTTCACACCAGTGCAGCTGTTGCAATGTGAAAAAAATCACCATTTTTCAAACCTTACTGGATCTAAACAAAATCAACTACATTCTGAGCCAATGTATTTAATGCTCTAAACTGTCTAACATGTATTTGTAACACCTGAAGGCTGGCACTAAGCACGACTCAGCAGGCTGCCCAGAAATCTTTGACTAGTCTTGTGCTCATAATAAGTTCCTTGTAATTAAGAAAACAGCCTGTGGCTCTGCAGAAGGTAAAAAACCCACAGTTGTTCTGTCCATCATGGTAGTTGTTTCCATGAAGTAGTCTTTCAAACTGGTCCTCATGAAAGAGGTGACTCTGTACAGTATTTTGCCCCTCTTTAGTCCATTAATAAACCAAATCGTAGATAGGAGCATAAGAGTAGGTCTCTTGAGGAGGGAGTGAATACAAATTATTATCATTTTCATTAAATCTTTTTTTTTTTTTTTCTTTTCCTTCATATATCCAGTGGTTTTGCAGTTGGCACAGAGACCTTCCACTTTGATGTTGCGTTGATGTTGCCAAGGTCATGCTGACAATGAGTTCAGTGGTTGGAGAGGATATATATCTGCATGACTACTTCCATTGAAGGAAAACTGTTTGCATTCTGACTAATGAACTGTAATGTATTGTATATGTATGCATTGTATATAGATAATGACCTTGAAAGTCAGCGCTGCTCCACATGGCATCCGGAACAGAGCTCAGGGTCTTCATATTCAGAACTCAGACAGCTGAAGGAATAGCTCTTCATCCAGAGCAGAGGCGTGACACACATGAAACCTCCTGAAAAGACCCATTTACACAATGTTATCCATCAAATTAAGAAATTTGAGTAAGGTATGTTTGCATTTCTTAGAGCCTTTTTAAGAGGGTTAGAGACTCTGGACTAAATTCTTCCGTTTCCCCAAACAACTTGGACAAAATCTCTACATTCCAGGTCATACAACAGCACTTCAAGGGCTGTGTGTTTTTTCTTACATCACAGAAGGATGTTTGGCTTTGGTAAATTGTGTTTCTAGTTCTCTGTTGCCTAATAACACCTGGGGTTAAAATATACGACTGCCGGCGCTTGACTGCTGTCACTAATCATTGAGTAATTTTCCTCATTCACTTCAAGTTATATGTAAAGAATGAACCACTTGCAATTAAAAAGAAAATATGTGAGTGATTGACACAACGGGTGACATAAAGGCTGTAGTGTACTGAAGTCTTCTTACCTGTCTTTTGTAACTTGTCCTTTGAGACGATTCTCCTAATCCAGCAAAGAAAAAAGCAAAAATAACATCGAACTGGAAAAGATCGCCTGGCTGCTGAGTCCTGCCTCCTTCAGGCAAGGTGCCACATGAACCCATTACTGATCTAATGAGATGCCCAGGGGGGTTGTGGAGTCTCCTACTCTGGAGACATTCAAAACCCTCCCAGACGCCTTCCTGTGTAACCTCATCCAGGTGTTCCTGCTCTGACAGGGACATTGGACTAGATGATCTTTCAAGGTCCCTTCCAAGCCCTAACATTCTGTGATTCTGTGATTCTGTGATCTGTACCTGCTCCATTGTACCATGGCACCACCTCACAGAGCTACCATCTCTCCCTTGCAATACGGCAAATGCCAAGCTTAAAGTTCATAAGGATAGAAGAGCAATTTCCCAGTAGACTAAGAAATTACAGAGGCATCACATATAAGCTACTCAAAAGCAAAAACTCACCAGGCTGGTAAAAAACACCCAGTGCATGTATTTCTCCTCAAAATAAATGTGGCAAATATTAGGTCAAATGTAAAGAGGATCTGTAGGAAGGAATAAGAGTATTAATGAGGCCAGGAATAACCTGATACCCAGAGCATGAGAAAACAAGGTGAGGCAATGGCACTGTTGAAGAGGCGGATTGCATTTCCCCATCTGAATAAGATGGTGAATTTGATGGGCATCTGTTCATTGGAGAAACTGCAGAGAACAGCTGTGCTGGATCTGCTGTCATCTGGGGTTGCCCCAGTCAGTCTGGACCTAAAAGAACTCTTTCATCTACCTTCTGCCAATTATCCTATACCAAGTGTGCAGTCAAAATGTATGTAGATTGCAACCATTACAGGTGGATGATGGAAAAATTTAGAATCTCCTTTCAGATTTCAGAGGAAATTTGTTCGCAGATCTGCTCAGCCAGATGTGTCGAAAGTCTTCTGAGGTTTCTGATAATTAAAGTTATGCACTAAAAACAGCCTGGAAATGTTCACAGACAGACAGTTAAAGTGGGGCCTTTCACACAGCTTCCAGTGGGACTGCTCAGGGTTGGGGGCTTTGGGGCCTGCCCGTGAGGATGAAAAGGCAAAGCCAGACAGCCCAGACCCATCCCACCACCCAGTCAGGGAGTAGGACAGCCGGGACAGCCCCAGACCCCAGACCTGGGGACAGGGACAGGAGTCCTCCAGAGACATTTGGGAAGTTACCACAAGACCAAAGGATTTTGTGGGCTCAGTCTCCACCTTTCCCTATTCTCCATTTAGTTCTAAATGACCAGGCCTGGGCTTGATTGCCATTCCCCAGGCTGGGAAATGCTGCGTGTTGGGAAATGCTGCAAGAAATCCTTCAGATGAGAGGAGGTGGGCAGAAAGCATTGCTCGGTGGATTCTACTATCAAGTCCTGCTTTCTCAGCAGCATCATGTAGCTGAATCACTAAGGAGCAGATGCTCACAGCCATATCAGAAAAGCTCCCTGAGGACCCAAGACAGGCAAAGAGACCTTCACAGAACTAGTCTTAGCAGAGCTAAGCTGGGGATAGAGTGGGGTGGATGTCTAAAGTGAAGTGATGCAAAATACTCAGCAGTGAAGAGGAAGGATACTAAATGGCTTATTTACAACATCTTTTCCTCTTGACTTGCAGATGTTATCAATATTTGTGCATGTGTGATATGTTTCTATAGCTCCCTCCAATTATGTCCATTTTCTATGCCTTAATAAACAGATTTCTTACAATTAGAGGCAGTTAGCAGGGGGATGATCTGTCTGCACAGGGCACCGCTCTGTGAGTGGGGGCTGGACCTCACTCCGTCACCTGTGAAGAGAAGTGCTAGACATACTGATCATGACCATTCTACCTGCTATTAATTTCCTGGAAGAGAGGCTACAATTGCCCTAGTATGTTTACCTTGAGCAAGTTTGTTTCTGGACTCCTGTGAAAAAATAGTAATTGAGTATTCAAAAATGCATCAAAGACGCTAATTGATTCTGCTGTGGAGCTGCTCCAACCCTTTTCCCCTGCTCTTAGACCAGCAGTAGAAAAACTCGTATTTGTTACAGAGATACTGAGAATTTTAGCAGGCAGTCTTACTGAATACTTTAAGGATAGTGGCAGAACACAACTGAATGGCTCAATTAACCTCAGTGTAGTATCATCAACTGACAATATAGAAGGCAAATGCTAGAAGTTCCTCACGTAAGAAGATCATTCAATCACCAGGTATGAACACCCACATTTTGGAGATGACCGCAACTGTGATGAAGGCACTTCTTTTACGACCTCTGCAGTTTAAATACCAATTTATGGAGGTTTTTCTGGCAAAATAGCAGAAAAAGTGTGATTTTCAACTAGCCCTCAGTCTAGGAGAAATTTGTCTTTTGGATATTAATAGCAGCAACACCCGCCTAACCTAGATGCTCATTTTACTTTAAACTAGTTTAATTTAAGCAATAGAAGTTACACTTACTTTTAATGGGCAGCAGCTGTTCATTAAATTTGTAATGACATTTAGATACCCTGGTGATAGACATTTAGAAATATCATATACATAGAGACAGAAATTCATTAGTAGCATTAAAGAGATGGCTTGGAAGTGAAATTAACTTGAAAAGAGACACTTGTTTCATCTCCATCTGCAGTTTGAAAACCTGATCTGTTTTCTAAAGTATAGAAGAGCACTGCAGAGTGGTATGAGCCAGATCCTGTGATACAGAACGTCTGAAGAATTTTCCTTGCAAAGACATAAACACACTTAGGGTTTTTTTACTTAATTATCATGGTGCTTCTACCACTGAAATTTATATTGGTTTCACTTTCAAATTTATACAGATATACAGAGATATAGAAATAGAGTATAAAGATGTGTTTTATTTCCACAAAGCCCATAGTAATTGTATTCAAGTTTATGCACATGACAGTATACGCACATCAGAGGAGCTGTTCATTTCTGGCTGTGTCCTTATGATGCCAGGTGGAATATTTTTATCAACTTCAGTAGACAAAAGGTTCAACCCACACACTAGGGACTAACACCAAAAATAATTACAGAACTCTAGTAACAGAATAGCCTTATTCTGTTATTATCATGAATGCAGTCTATTAGTCTTTGCACATTAATATCCATCTCCAGTCTCTTAGCTAGGGCTTCTTCCTCATTTCAAGTCCCTTTTACCTCCTTAAAAGTAGTACTGCTAAGAGCCGCCTGTACCATCTTATCTACACACATAAGGTACAAACTTTAAAGTCTGGAGAACTCAGCATGGGATCAGGACTAAAAATATTATCATATTTCTACTTGCATGTCACCAGCATTAGTAAAGTAGCCAAAGTCAAACAAGGTTGCTGTGTAAGAACCCCATGTCATTTCAAGTAGTCTGTATTGACATCTTTGTAACTGCAGGGGGTTTGGATTAGATGAGCTTTGAAAGTCCCTTCCAACCCAAACTATTCTATGATTCTATGATCCTATGATTCTATGACATCTTTATTTTTGTCAGATTAACAGATGGTGTTTATTGCAAGGAAAGAAGCAGTAACGGAGTAGTTTTGCATTTCTTTTCCATGGAAAGAAAAAAGAGTTTAAGCAAGGGATTCCCTTCTGTATGACATCTGTGTGTTCCTCCATTTTAAGGGACATTGTGGTGACATCATCAGTATTTTGTGTACAGATACTAGCTAGAGGTGCTGTATCACTCACAGTAAAAATAGCTGCACTAGTAACAACACTATGCCAAACTGGTACTAGGTAGCTATATTTGGCTAACATAACTTGCTCCTAGCTAGAGTATTCTTCATTGCACTGCTCTACACTGCACTACACTGCTGCCATGTGTTGTCAAAAGAAGGCCTCTTTCATTCACCTATTGTTTCTAAGGGGAAAACAAGAGCGTCACTGTGCACTGTATATATTTCTACATTTCTGAAGAGCTTTCTGATACAAGAGCACCTCTATAAGTACAAGTGGGTGTGTTATTATTTTCTCCACAGTTTGCCACCTGCTTAATTTTTCAGTAGTCTTGCACAGAATATGATTTTCCTCTCGCTTGATTTCAGCTAAGCCTGTTCTGCTTGAAAACCCGCTCACAAGTTTCACTCAACTGCTGTGCAAAGATTGACCGGGGTGCCTTAACAGTTAATAATTGATTAGAAGAAAATGGTTCTTCCTCCCAGAGACCTCCTCACTTTGAGAGTCTGAAACATCAAACAAGCGGGAGGTGCAGTGGTCTGCTATTGCTGCTTCTATTCCTGCTTCTGCTGGAGCAAAGAGGGCAGTGAGTACTGACCAAGAAAAAGACATCAGAAACACAGCATGATATTAACAGTTCTTGCTCATTAAGGAGAACAAAGAGGCATATTTCAGGGTAACAGCACAACATCTGCCAAAAATCTGCACAGAGCAGTTATAAGCACAAATGAGTACTTCGTGTGCACATGCAGGTAATGGCAAACTTCAATCAAATAACTTGAGTGAGTAGCTAGTTTTCCAAACATCTCCCCGGCTTTCATCCTGAGGCACAATGATGTGCACAAATCAAGCAACAAAATAGCATTACCCTATGGAAATGTGTCCCCAGAGTCCAATGTTCCCTCTTCCCTCTCCAGTACCCCCAAAATGACTCCTGTTAAAACCACAACTTGTTACAGAGATAAAAAGAGATTAAGGAGTCTTGTCCTTAAATCTTCACCAACTAAGAAGGAAGAAATTTACAGGCATGATACACAGACAAAGCCAATAGGAAAGTCTTGAAGCTCTGTAAAATATTTCTTTCTGCCTTTCTTTTAAGTCAAATTTTTGTTTCAGCTCTTTCTCTACAGACAGACAAGATTTTAATGCCTTCAGTTTTGAACTATTGTTATTAATACTAATAGGGGGCTAGATACAAAAGGGATTTTAGGCACCAGCCCTCTGATCTGTGGCCCCGGCATGGGGGGGAACCTGTCTGGCTTGCACAAGACTGGAAATAACGCAGCATTTCTAATAGAGATGTTACCCAAAAATGGTACTCCAGGGGAAAGCCACCTAATCAGCAAAGTGGAAAATCCCTGACAAAGGTGTCTTAAAATTCTCCATGTTTCCGACTCTTAGCTCAAAATCTTTTCCCATACAGGTAAGCACCAAGGTCCACATGGAAATGGAGGTGGCCTTTCAGGCATTGGTGTTGTACCAGGCCATCTTCTTCTGACTGTAGCTGTTACACTGGGAGCTGATTAATGATGAGCTGGTGCCACAGTATTCCCTAATCTTGCTCTGAGTTTGTTTCTTTGCTGAACTGATCATGAAACAGCCCTTTCATTCAAAGCTCTGATGGGAATCTGCTTCCCCTGTTGATATCTGCAGCTACCTGAGATACAGAGACCTGCATTTAGCTCCTGTTTCTTTCCTAACAGGGTTGAACTCCAAGCATGAGAGGGCCCTGTCTGTGCTTTGTGGGCTGCAAAAATGGCTTTCCCTCCCTGCCATAAAAGCCTTTCACTTCTGCATGCAAGAGGAGGACAAACATTTTCTCTGGCTGATGAATCAGGATGTTTGTCTGAGACAGGAGACACCTGAGTGCCACTGACTATGTGGTGTGCATCAAGTAATTTTCAAGAAAAGATAATCTGAGGTGTACATTTTGATACTTGTCTAGGAATTAAAATGTGTTGCTGAAAGGGTTTCACATTTGGTATCTGCTGCAAATGAAGCCATTTTGTCTCAGCATGGCCATGACAGCACAGCGCTCCACGCCTAGCTTGCCTGGCTTCTGTGGTCCCAGCCAGAGGAACAGAAACAGTCCAGGTTTCTCCAAACAACAGTGAACTGTGTGGCACTAACACATCCATTACTTCTCTGTAAATGGTATTTGTTCTGAAGAGTTTTGGTTCCTACCTGAGCCATCTGACTGACACTAATAAAGTCCTGCCAGCTGACATCTCATATCCTTACAATTAAAAGCAAGTGTGCTTCAGCAGAAGCGGGACAAATTCAGAGTATTTTTCTTCTAAACAATATTACAGAAATAGTCAGAAGGTTTTTTTGACTTTGCAGCCTGACAAATAACTCTGTTTTCTTAAATACATAAAATAATTTCCAGAAGAAAGTAGTGCAGTTTTTCAGCAGTCTCAAGAATGATTATGGACTAAATAGTTTTGAAAACAGCCCAACGCACTTTCAAATAAGGTTCTTTGTAACCTTCTATATTACAGCTGGGCCTAGCTTAACACGTCATGGAAAAACAAGACGGTCTTGAACAAAAACGCCTTGTCAGCCCTTCCAGTTTTCCCACTACATTTCTTTATTCTATTTAAAAGATATTGACCTTTTTTCTTTTGTATTGGTGTTCTATTCTTACCATATTGTACAACTGAAAGGTCTGACATCCTTAGTTTCTAAGGTATTCGTTTTCATCAAACTACTCTAAGAAAGAAAATTCATGAGTGGGAAACTGAAGCACCAAAGCTCCAAAGAGCTCCCAAGGCCATTCAGGGAGTCAGTTCAGAGAGCACTGAGCCCAGACCTCCTAAGTCTAACAGCAGGACCTCAGCTATTCAATCATCCTTCCTTTGAATAGCACCATTTTACCTGTCTGGAGATCACTTTCACATTATAAAACTTTTTAATAGTAAAAATACTTATACTTAGTGTATGTTAACTCATAAGAAGAAAACTAGAATATTCTTACTGAATTATGTTAGTTCTTTTTCAGGTATTTATGACCACCAGAGCTGTAACTCCTTATTCAATAAAACAGGTATGTATTCATATGAATGAATGCAAATAAGGACCATTGATTCCTATGACCCCTTTAATTCATTAGCCAGGCAGATTATTTTTTTAGATAAAGTCAAAGGGAAAAAATACACCCAAGGTGAATTTTGAAACAACTGTGTCAAACTGAAACTGATCCTGGAGTGATCCTTATCTTCAAACTGCAGGATATTTGTTCCATTGAACGTCAGAGGATAAAATCGGTCTAAAGTCTCAGGTTTGTGACTGGCAGCCACTTAAGAGCACTGCACCTGAGAGCAGGCTTTATTTTATTGACCATAAGAGTAAACAACGTGTCTTATCATCCTAATACTTAGGCAGAAAAATACTTATAGAGGGTAAAAGTCTGCTTTCCAGTCTGTAGTGTACAATTTTTAATGGGCTAGTACTTCCCTTAAAAACAACCCTCACTACAGACCTTGTAAAACCCAGCCATTGCATCAGTAAATATTGTGGCCATGTGTTCCGACCTTTGCTTCCAGAATTAGGAGCTGGTCGAAAGGTAGAGACGTGAGGTTCTTACAACCCAAGTGCGGTACAACAGCAGGGCACTTTAGAGCATTTCTCCTCAGAATGTGTATGGGTTCTTTTACAATACAAAGAAGGCTTAAGAGTGAGGCATCCACGGAACTTTTTCAAATAGGCCTGCAAAAATTGTCAAGGATTGTTGTAACACAAGGCCAACCAGACACCTGATTCCAGAGAAAGGGAAGCTCCCATGCCCCGGTCTTCACCCATCAGCTTGTGTGAGGTATTCAATGACACGCTGGAGCTGGGATTATACCCTCCTGCTCTGCCCATGAGGATTTGAATCCATGATGCATCACACTTTTCAGGGGAGGAAATCTCTCACTTTCAAGCTATCACATATTGTCTGGGCGGGGCAGGGAAGAAGAAAGTCCACTTGCAATCTTTCCTGTTGGAGCTACTCACTTTATATAGGATGCTTAACTATTAATTGACCAGAAGATAAGTATTACTCTCTAGATCCTTTGAGCAATGTGACACCTGTGTTTGCGTCCACCTTTTGGTGGTGCAGGAGTAGCACAGGGCCGGGTATAAATCCTTAACTAAGGATTAGATGCTTCACCAATGTTCAGAGCAATCAGAGTTCAGTGGAGGCCAAAGCACCCGCAGTTCTGGAATCTTCTCCTCTCCCTAGCTCAATGTGCCCCTCACTAAAGAAACAGGGATTTGAGAGAGACAGAAATGAGGAACAGTGGTACTTAGGGCTACACTAACAAGTTTCCTAAGCCTGAGACAAACAGCACTGCGGTCTGAGATCTGGAGTACAGCAGGAGGCCTGACAGCCTCTGGAGAATGAGACTTGGGGCAGAGGACCTGTATTCCCCAGCCTGATGGTTGCCTTATGGTCCACTCTAGACATCAGGAAAAACATTGCTTTTCTTCCTAGGATATTCAGCTTTGAATCACCCATGGAAATGGGTAAACATTCCTTGAAAAATGTACCTGTTCTCTTTATAACCTTATTTTCAACTGTGAGTCACAGACCCAAGTGATTTCTAGGCCCTTAGTTTTGTTTGTTATGCAAAAAAAAAAAAAAAAAAAAAAAAAAAGAAATTCCTGTAGATGATGAGAATTTGTCACATCTATGGCATACCTGGCTGTCAACCCACAAGCCCTGATAACAGGCAGAACCAGCATGGCAAGAGCTCTGGTGTCCTTCACCAGATGCCAAGCACCAGCAAGAAGCTCACTTATAAAATAACAATTTAATTCAACCCTGTATTAAGCAAAATATTTCTTTCTACTTTGTAAATAATGAACTTTATGTCAGGTATCATAGAAGACTGGTTCATCCTTTACTCCAAGTGTATCAAATAGGGAATAGTGTCGTGGATGACTTTAAGAGATACCTTTGGAAACAATGGTACAAATCTGCACACCATCACTCTCCATAAAAATGCATTTCAGGCCTCACTCAGAGCTCTCTGGAGAAAACAGGATTCTTTCCTGACAGGTCAGACTCTTGCTCTGCAGACAACATCTGTACTGACACACGTAAAACAAATTAGTGTCTCTTTTTGCACACATGAGGAAACATGGGGCTTGTGGGAAATGGGGTACATGCACTGATTTTGTAGGCATAATTTACTGCAGGTATTAAAATCTTGAGTATTGATCTTACACATCTCAAATCTGTACATGCCAGGAAATTACAAATGATAGCAGCTAACATAGAAGTGGTTCTCACTTATCTCTATTTCTGATTTCCCTTCCTTTATTGTATTATTATATTTGCTCTGCAAAATCAGTGCTCCCCTCCCAAATCCACACTTTTTAGCACAAGTGGGGATAAAAAGCTGGCCAACCCATTCACAAGCCGGTTAGTCACTAATCCAACAGCACATGAGGACTACCATGCACTAAACAAATTTAGGTTTCCAGTGGTTAACACAAGTATGTATTAATAACTTTAAGTCAAAGATCTCCTAGCACTGCTTGTCCCCATAGTGAGTGGGCACTAAGGTGGATTTCATGCCTCCCTGACCTAGCAGTCACCATTTTCCCAGCCTCCCCTGGTAGTAGGCGTTAGAGCTGCTGAAGCATTTCTCTAGTTACTGAGAGTCATTTTCTCATGTAACCCAGCCACCTTGGTCCACAGAGGTGCCACAGCAGTTGTCAAACTGACTTTGCTCAGCCTGTGGATCTCCCCAGCTGGGGATCATCCGGCGGCCAGATAAGCTGGCGTCAGGGCTGCTTTGTGTGGATGACACAGAGCTGAGCTGGAGGAGTGTTGGGGCAACGGTATTTGGAACTCCTTCCAGTGCTGTGAGGTTTCTTGGGCATGGTGACCTGGTACTGGCAACAAAGTGCCTTACTGAGGCAAGGCTGCAGGAGCCGGTCTAACCAGAGTATTTTTCTGATAAAAGCTTGAAAGAGCTTTCCTTACCCCCCTCCTAATTAAGACCTTGGGCAGAAAAAAAAGGCAATAGTTAATTTTCTTTTTTTTCTAACAACCATAGAAACTAACACTTTTTTTGTTGTTGCTGAGTTTTTATTTTCATAAATTAAAAAATAAAAAATGGAGTCTTCTTCCAAACCCAGAATGTTCTGAATCAAACACAATTGTTCGCTTAGAAAAGGACCCAGGTCCAAAGAGGGCTGAAAAAAACTGTCAAAGCTGATAAAAGAGACTGAATCAGAGGTACAACTCCCTGATTAGCACTCCCTGACAGCGGAGAGCATTGCATAACCAATAATTTAACTCACATTTTTACAAATGCTTTGTATTTAAAAGGTATTAGCAAGACTCCAGCATTGTCAAGGAGAGCTACTAAAAGTGATTGCACCAAATTCCCTTTCACAGTTTCAAATACTTTTGTTTGCCAAAGCAAAATGTTTATGTGAACACTCCCTGACTGTTTTGTCTCTACTTTAAAGCAATGAACTGTATAGAAGCCTTGTATGCTAACAAGGGAAGGAAGAAGAAATTTTACCTGGTAAGGATAGCACCTGCTAATAAAAATAGAAAACTATATTTAGGTTCTGTTACTTCATGCCTGGTTAATCTGGAGAGCATGTCCGGGAGAGCAACTGGTGTTAACCAGTCTGATAGTGTGATGCCCACAGCAATACGAACTCGTTAATCTTAAGTTTAAAATAGATCTTCTTCAGTAATTCAAGTTAACTATGTCTGATCCTGCTAGTTTTATCTTAGACTGTTTGTTCCATTCCATTGCCTCTCTTTTGGTGCTGGGAAGATTCGACCCTAGTTTGATATAATGTCTTGATCACTATGTAGCCTGCATTGATTTGTATAGACAAGAAATTTTTAGACTCTCCAAACTAGTAGCTTGAGCTCAGTGGACTTAAATGAAACATCAGACATCTAAGTTTGAAGACCCCTCAGGCTGAGCGATGTGCATGTTTTGGTGGCCCTTGCAGCTGAAATCGTAAATTAGCTATGGCCCTGATCAAAAAATAATTTCTTTCCGTTTAAGAGGTTTAGGAAAAAGTTCACCTTCTTCCAACTTGAGCTACAGTACATGCCATAAAAAGTCATAAAAGTGGTGATGATGATAATCTTTTCTGCTTGCAGAAAAAAGCCTTTATGAAGTGATAGCAAAGATCTGCAGCTTTCATTTCTTTAATAGGATTTGTGTGCACTTGAGCTTTAGGAAGTTATACAGTGTGCTCATAGGTTCTTAGATACAGACTTTTCAGGCAATCTGACAAAACAATACATACTATATTTTTGCCAGACCTTCCCACTCTTAGGTGAAAGACTCATTTGAAAAACTGAGCTACAAAGTGTTAAATTTTTACTTGTTTTCTAGCATTTGTTAACAACTTTGGTTTAAATCACAGAAAATCACATTAGGCATTCATTTAACTTGCAGTATTAATAAACTTACACAACCTGACGAGAACTTCAAATATTTCTATATCACAACATCAGCATTCAGAAACCAAAACTTTTTCTCTCTAAGAAGTTCCAAACAATGAAGAAATGACGTTTCTAGTTTGATGGAACTCAGGCAAAAAATGTAGCTCCTCCGGAAGAAGTCTTAAGATATTTTCTTACTATCTAAACAAGTCCTTTTCTTTTTTAAATAAATTTTTAAAAATTAAATTCAACACTCTTTAGTCCTTTCTTTTGATATAAGACATGCTCTCAGCAGCAATCACTGAGATAGGAAGAAGTGAACATTATTTGGTCCTTTCAGCTCCTGCCACCAGTGATCCAGCCAGCTCCTCCCTGGCACAGGACACAAACGTCCATGTTTATAGCTTGCTGCACACACCAGGTGGTATGGGCTGCCTGTGTGTGTAAAACCAACAATCAGACCAGTTTGATAAAATTAATTAATCATTCTGCCTCCCAAAAGCGTGTTTCTCCTTTTGCACATATGTACTTTGTGACTATTTGACAGGGGAAGGATGCAGAACATCTCAGAAGCTATGAGTCTGGGTACATTACAAGCATATTAGTTAAAGGAAAAGGCCTTTTCTCAAGATTTAAAGACCTTCATACAACATTTAAGACTGTCTGCAGACCCTTCCCAGACTGAAGCAGTTCTTCCCTATGCTCTGCACTAAGGATAAGTGCAAAAATCCTGTTTGAACTTAAGCCACCTTCTCCCACATGGGGATCACCTCTGATGGGGTTTCCTGGGCCATGTCTTCCAGACGTAAGTACCAGATGATACTTTCTGGCTGTCAGCATTTTAGGAGTATGCTGTTGCTGTGTGCTTGTGCCTTACTGTCTTCCAAATATGCAGAGAGAGAAGATCATGAATCATCATTACTGGTGATCTCCTCTTGAGGAAGTCACCTTTGAGAAAGCTTCCGCCAACTTTGCTGCCTAAAGAATCCAGCCTGCCCACTATGCCATCCTGTGAAATCAATGCCTCCTCCCACTTTCTTGAATTGTATCTGCTTTGTACATTAGCTTTAGGAACAGATGACCTTGAAGATTTATGGGAAGCAAAAGGGAAGAATATGAGTACTGTGTAAGAAACTAGAGAAGTCCTTTGTACTACGGTTTTCATACCAACATGCAAAGCATCAACATACATATGTCCGTTGTTGCTCTGAGTTAAAAGAAACCATGCCTTGGCATCCAGGTAAGAAATGTGGCTTGCAATATTTAATGACACGTCTTCAGGTTACTTGAAACATTAAAGATTAAAGATTAATCCTGCTCTGTGAACTTGGCTTGTTAGTGGAAATACATATGGTGAAAAAGGTTGTTGCAAATCTCTAGAAAAGTTCTGGAAAGGCTTGCTGAAGTCAGCAAACTTTTCTCAAAGGCAAGGGTTCCAAGTGTTTCAAAATTTTAAGAGCAGACATATAAAACCCTTCTAATTCCTCCACTTATCTGTACCCTAGATAATATTGCAGAGAAGATGGGTTAAGTCAGCCCAAAAGGCATGTAGGATATTCCTGAAATAAAGAGAACAGTGCAATTTTGAATGGAAAATTATAATGAGACTGCTCTAAAGTGTGTGGGGTACCCACTGAGCAAGCTTTTGGTTAGTCAAGCATGAGCTCCACAGGGCAAACGCAGGACTTGGATGGAGCTCAGTGCCAGCACAGGTATTTACTTTCTGGCATGTCTGTCCTTCAGTCTGCAGAGTGACTTCAAGAGAAGATCCTGTAGCTCAGTGTGCACCAAAATGTGAGCAGCTTGTTTTCACATATATGGCTGGAGAAAGTCACCTCGTCACAGGTGGAGGGAGAAGGTGAATCAGTTCCTGGGGCCTCCTTCAGGTCTAACACAGGCTCTGTCAGACTACAGTGTTCCCAGTGTTGAGGTCACATTTTACCGTTTCTAGGTTTATTCAGTTCTTTGTGACTTTCTGGGAGACTTTCTTTTGTGCATTCTGGCCACAGATTCACATATAGTTCCAGGCTGAAAAACAACTCATTTTGAGGGGACAACATTTATCTGCCACTTTTACTTTCCATGCTTTTCCATGGCACAGGGCAAAGTTCCTCCTTACCCTCCTCCAGGCTGCAGGAAGAGCAGGGGCATGATGATAAGCAGAGGGATAGACATTTCAAAATAGTCATTCTGAAACAAAGCAAGTTAATATAGCCAGTGAGGCATTGCTGAAAAGCTGTGGGGGACCTCTGGCTATTATTCTGATTTCCAGCATATCTGGGATAGGTTCACTGCAGACAAACTGGCACTTGGGAGTCAGTCCAGGCACCTGAATACATGGGATTTCCATGCTCCAGGCGAATAGCCCTGCTGCAGCTAATGGTGGATCACAAAAATTCTGCTGGTGGCACTCTGGAAGACAACAGGCTTTCTGATGGCATCCCCGTGCTTCTGTCACAAACAGACAGGGGACTAGAAATTTGGAGTTGAGGTCAGTCTTGTGTTGCAATTAGGTGAGACTGAGAGAAAAACACCTGGACAGTTAAGCTTGTGCCCTGACAGGACAGCAGCCATTTTAAGTATTCATTATACATTTTTCCTGTATGGTTGAGTACAAAACCTGATCAGTCAGTATGTCTGCAATGTGTACTTTTTCATTTCATTGCTTTGCTTAGTCCGTAGCTATTTAAATATAGGATGAAGTTGTCAAGATTTACATTGCTTCCATCTGGTCAAACTGGAAGTCCCACTGGTGACCACTTCTAGTCCTTAGCTGAGGAGAGAAAGCAAGCACCCCCAAAATCTTTGCATGTCAGGTACTAAATACTCACACTCATTGATGAGAAACAGAGCAGCAGGTTGAACTGCACAGTCTTTAAATTTCTGCTGGCTCTCACAGCAGCGTTATCGTGGGAGGCACAGTGGGAATAGACCTGCAATCCAGGTCAATCTTGATGAAGAGGTAACAAAGAACTTTTTGAGTTCAGAAAGAGGGCTGTGAGGCTAAAGTTGTAAAGTGATAACAACTTGGACACACTGCACTGTTGTGTTGTGAAAGCCTGATGTTTAGCTTCTGTTTGCTTTAACTTGCTAACATTTTCCATTCTCTGGCTGTTGTAAATGTCACTTCTTTCCACAATCACAAGGCCAGACACTGATCTTTGCTCAGAAAAGAGTCCAGCTCTTATATCAAACCTGCTCATTATATCTTTACTGCAAAGCTTGGACAATTTTGATAAGTGGTTATGCTACGAATTTTTGGAAGGAAAGCTTCTAATCTTGAATGCTAGAGCAGGCGGGTAGAATGGATCTTATTTTAAAAAAAAAAAACAAACCAAAACAAACAAAAAAAGGTTTTTACTGTATCATTTACAAGCTTCCAAGAAGCCACTGTGCTTACCAGGTGCTGAAATCATTTCCAGGAGCTACTTAGAAATAGCTGTCAATTGTCTTCAAAAGTGATATGCCTTGGAGAATTAATAAAGAGATTCTTTACTAAATTTCTCTTTCTGATCTTGAACTCATCTACAAAGTAAATTATTTACATTTTCAAAGAACACTAAACTTTTTTAATTTTTTTTTTTTAATAGATCAGAGGGATGGAACATACTGTTAGCAAGTCTGCCTTCCCAATGTAATGTTCTATTTTCTTGATAAAATCACACATTTTTTAATCTGTGAGTAAGAAACGAGATAAACTGGCAGAAATATGAAAAGTAAAAAAACTTAAATACTTAAAAGAATGCATCAGCCTATCTATGGAGGAGTTATTCTCCTTTTGATATACATGGTTATCAGCCACTGATCTTTAGTGAGAACTATGCATAAAAACGGACCTTACAGCTGAACTACAGCTGTTGGTATGTTGCACTGAAAAAGCAGTTACATGGCTGCTTTTGTGGGCATCCAGTCACAGTGATCATTGATCACACAGATTCCTGCAAATACCAAGAACTTGCATTTCTGTGCAGCAGCATGCAGTGACTGAGATCTTTATTACAGTGGCACTTATGTCACTTTTGCTGAGCTAGTCTTGAGTTCATCAGAGATGAAAGACAAACCTGTTCACTTTATAATATTGTTTGCTTTATTTATTGTTTTTTCCATATCACACTTTGAGACTCTCACCATGTAATTTTATGTCTTTGAAGTTGTGTGGGTTGACCTATAACTGTAATAAAAGAATTTAGAATGAGATAACACAAGTTTTTCCATTATTTACAGAAGGCTGGGGCTACTTATTAAACACTTTCATATTCCATGACTTTGCTAAAATGAATACTTTTTCAAGCAGCCTTTATGTTGTGCTAGACCCTTGCAACACACAGATTGGACAGGATAGGGCTGTGCTGTGAGCTCAAACCAGAAAAACCTCCAGTTTAAATTTTTAATTCAACCTTTGTGAAGAACATTGCATTTCCTAGTTACAAATTAACAATATGTTTTTATCTTGCATAACTACTCTAGGACACAAGTTGTATTTCTTGTGATTCGTGCTCTTCTTAAAGAGCATTAACTTCAGTTAAGGATATGTACAGAGAAGAGAGGGGGGCATTTTTCTCCCATTTTGTTCACAGAGGATGGATGCCATTTCATTGGGATCCCATCACATCTAACATAGCCCTAAGCCGAACTCCCAAGGTTTGATCACACAGTCAGCTTTTTCTCCCAAGTGGCATCACGCCCCATGGATGTTCCTGGCTATGGAGCAGGCGTGACACGGGGTGTGCCCCATGCACCTGGACTGTGGTACTTGTGAGCATACTCCAGAGCTTCCTGACAGCTGTCAGCTCAGGTTTCTTTAAAAAAGAAAAAAAAACAACCACAAACAAACGAAGAAAACAAACAAACAAACAAAAAACAAGTGCTCAAGATGTGAGGATTCTGCAAGCAGGGACCACTCTACACACACACACACACACACAGAGCTCTCCTCCTGTTTGTGGAGCTAATTCTCAACCAGAGCATGCGTACTGCCCTCTAAACAAGACACAGCCTGATTTGGGTAAAGTGTAGGTATCCTAAAAGTGCAAAAGGAGCTCTAAAATCTTTCAAAGAAAAAGACAATCCTCCTAAATCAGGATCTTAAGTTTCCAGCAGTCTCCCAGTAAGATGTCTCACAAGATGGGTGTCTGCAAGCTTTGGTAACCAACCACTAACACCACCAGTAGCACTAGCATTCCAGTTAACCGCTTTCTAGACTTCCAAACTCTGTTGAATTTGCTTGGAATTGCATGCAAATACACATTACCCAAACAACAGAAAGGTAAAAAAAATAGCAACATAAGTGACTAAAAATTCCTCTGAAACTCACTGAAAATCAATGAAAAGACAAGCACAGATTTTAACAAACACTGGATCAGACTCTCAGTGAAAGCACTGGGTCCAGTCAGCTGCAGCCCATCTCCACTCAGTTCATGCCAAGCTGAGAGATCATGGCAACAGCTGAAGATTTCCTCATGCCAGAGTCAACTTTGGTGGTAACAATAACTTCACAGCACCTCACAGCCCACCAATGTGAAAGTGTTACAGGACTGTGGCAGGTGGGGGAGTAGAGCTGCTTTCTCCTGATGTGAGTTAGGTCATCCCTGAGGGCCTTCTAAGTCTCATAGTTAGGCAGGTATTTGCCAGCAAAATATAAGAAAAAAATTCAGTTAATCATTATCATGGAAAAGATGGAGCTAAATGGAGAATGCTGCATGGTTTCTTTCTTCTTGGTTTCCTGGTTGACCTATGCTATTGTAGAGGATCAAAAAGATCCTATTCCACATCAGGCACTTTTCCTGGTGGCACTGATAAACCAACACCCCAGCAGAGTCTTTCATACATCAAACAGGTCTTTTGATTCCTTCAAACAAAAAAGCCATTCCCCCATGTCTGAAGCCACAGCTTGTCACACTCCTTGGTCTTGGGAGCTGCTGGGCTACCTCCACCTGCGAGGCCTGTGCTTGGTATCCATGTAGTCCTTGAAGGAAAGGAGATGCAATGAAATATTCTGATGGCTCCAAGGATCTTACAGACTGGGAAGACATGGAAAAGCATGATTGCATGGACTCTAGGCCTTCTAATACTGAGGAATCTGTTGTTGTCATCAGTATGAGTATGTTGCTCCTTGTAAAGCTACAGATGAAACTGCAGAGTATAATATAGGTAAAAAGGGGATGAATTTGTCCCTGGCTTCACCTTAAGGGTTACTGCAATCTGAATTTACAAGTAGCTCACCAATTTACATTTTATATCAAAACGCATTTCACATCCTTAAAATTATTTCAGACTATTCTGTCTGGTGTATTAAAAATATATTTCTATATAATTCTGTCTTTGAAAAATAATGAAGGCTCATGTAAATCACTATTTATATAATATATTTCCTGCGCAAATAGTAGTTTACTGTAATGACTATATAAGCCAAGGCCAGTTTAAGATAGATCATTCACTTCAGTGCTGCATTTTCTTTTTCATTTTTAAAGAATACACATACTGATTGAAATGTAGATAAAGAGAAAGTAAGCCATAAATTATTTGGTAGTATTATCCGAATATTTTGAAAAGACATGTTCTTCCAGCCACAGTCAGCCATATTTGCTGGCAGTTGCACAGATGCCTTCAAGAGCCCAGTGCTACCTCTGCAAATTTTGCCACAGCCCAAAACAGGTACCAACACTGTTCCAGTTGTTCTGTCTGCTTTATGTGTCAGGAGTAAGCTTAGGGATCTCATTTGAGTATCTCGATCAAAGATTTACTCAAGAAAAAAAAAAAAAGTCTTCCCAAGGTTTTGGTTTCCTAGGGTCACTCTATAAAGCAGGTGCCTTTACCTATCATCTGGTCTGTACACACATCACCATTAAGACTGACATTAGCAGGACTCTGTACAGATATAGCAGTTTGACCTTGTTTAGAATTACTGTAATCTACATTCTTTTTTTTTTCTGATGGAAGACTCTATCTATTGCCTTTAAAATCTGTAATTCTTATGTGGTTAGGCTCAAGATGAAGGACAAGTATGCTTTTTGTATTTGTTTAAGAGATCTTGATGTCTGACAATTTGTTTAAAACCTTATCCATCCTTCCAGTTATGAAGTTTTTAGATGTGTGTCTTAATATAGGAGTATAGAACAGTGTAAAAGAGACCTTATTCATATCTGACAGTCATGAAAAGTTTATAATCAAAATCTTGGGAATCACTTGTTTCAAAATGCTTCTTACTGTGATCCTAAAAGCAGGACTGTAGTGAGTAATAACAGCCAAGGACCAGAATTTCCTTCTAGATATTTCAAGAATGACTGTGTTGCCAGTCATCACTAAGTGTCAGATGGGAAAGAAGATATTTATAAGGAAAACCTCAGGATCACACATGAATTTGGCCTTTCAGAAGAGAGTTGACACAGTCACCCCTGTCTTTGACACATCTTCTGATGGTGGACTGAGAGTAAGTGAGTAAATATCTTCTGTTATCACTGCAGAGGTTTTGTGCTTCTCATGTAGAATATTCTTGTTTGAAAGTCTTTGGGTCTCTTTTGGACTCTGTTCATTAAAATCAAGTTTGTGATGCAGCACATGATGCTGAAATATCGGTGTTTTCTGACCGAGAATTACTTACCTCATTTCTTGTTTTTATTTGGGGGATATTTTAGGTTGGATTCCTATTATAATTGGCATATTTGATTTCCACACATCTTGAGAAACCCTTGGGATATTACAGCTAGACACTGTTCAGAGAGTGAATACAGAAGTCTGGTAGTCAGACAACCCACATACAAAAACTTATTAGTGGAAAGCATTTGAAGAACAGCTATGAACAACAAATGTTTTCAAAGAAAATCATAGTCACTTAGATTCTGGGTCAAGTTCCCAGGTGGCTTCAGTGTAGCATTTCTGACTTCTGCCAGATATGGATCTAGCTTATTTTTTGCAAGGAGAATTTCAAGTAGCTCTAGCTAGAATGAATGACAAGGCTTCGGCTTCTCAGTGAAGTAATTCATTAATCAGTGTGTATATATGCATATCACCACACATATAATTTCTGAAAATAAGAACTTCATTCTTGTATAAAGCCCTCTAGAGTCACTGGAAAAATTTGCATGGACTTCATTGCGTTATGGATCACATCCTGTATATATCTACATTTTTTAATCTTTTCCAGTGCTTCCTCTTTCAAGGGAAATTAATAGCTTCTTGGAATTGAAATGACCAGTTTCCGATTTAGTTTTGCATAAGAAGTAGAGTCCAGTGGGATTAAATCTGAATGGTGTCTTGGTAATTTATTAATCATGAAAATATGGTGTGCAGTTAGTTATATAAGTGGTTATTTTTGCATGGAAATGTCTGCTACTGTTATGCCTACGCAGGATCCCTTCAAGTGCAGCAGCAAGAACATACAAACCCATTCACCTTGATACACTGCTTTACAAAGAATGCACAAAGATATATAAATGCTCTGCAGACAATACTGATTTTGTATATGTTAGCATAATGAGAGGACAGTATGTCCAAAGTTCCTACCTGCACACAATCATACATGTCCCTGGTGGGGAGAAGCAACATATTTTGAAGGTTCCTGTGAGAGTTTTTTCAAACCCTCCTGGCCACATATGACTTATGTAAAATATTTTATTCTGAGAACTTCTGAAAATGTAAACATTACAGCTCCTGTTCATTTAAAAGTCTGAGCAGTCAGATGAGCAATGTTGGGCTGGCCCCAAAGAGTGATGAATTCTTCTCTCCTGCTCAGCTACAGCCTTCTGGGCCAGGGAAAAGTAAAAAGCACTAAATTTGATGTGCCTTTGGAAAACGGTACAGAACAACTAGCAAATCAACATAAGATGCAAGTCAGAGGACCGTTGAAACAGGTTCAGTACTTCATTTCCATTTGTGCCTGCTGCTGGAAGCTGAAATTCTGCACTGAATGGAGTAATTCAATATGCTTGGCAAATACAAGAAGTTGCCTCACTGGCGCAGACCTCTTCTATCTAAAAATGATGGAAATGCCAGCCCCATCTTTGTCTCCTTCCAGTGCCCTTGCGTCACTGGCACCCCATTGTCTTATCCAATCACAAAGGATAATCCCAGGCTCGAGTCACTGTGCTATTGCTCACCAAGGCCTGGTAAGAAAAACCTCATGAATTGTCTCTCCTTTTCTCTGTCACCATTGCTATTTTATGGAAATGCATTACCTTCAGATTTTTATTTTCAAGCCGAGATGTAGGCAGACTGCAGAAGTCTCAGGATCTGGCTCCCACTGAAATCTAATACTCTGAGAAATCCATGCCCGAAAAACATTTCCTAATGGGAAATGGACCCAGTCATTAATTTTATTTCTTTTTCACATGAGGAAACACAAAGCCTGATTCTAAGGAAATACTTAGAATTTCTTCAGTCCTTTTGCAAGTGTATAATATTTGTGGCCGTAAAACTATTCTGAACATTTTTCACTAATATTTACATATTTTGAAATTAAAGGATTGATGATGAGATTCTTGTGTCTTGCATCTTAGCTGCTGCTTTGTTCAGCATCTCACAAAACACAGGCCAACATGATGTATCTCTTCAGGAACTCACAGCCAAATAGCAGCAACAGAATGAGAGAAAGCTGCACATAACAGGTGGAGAAACAGGAGAATGGAAAGATGGAGGGAATCAAGTATAAGGTCTCATGATTACTTAATCGCTATGCCCACATCTTGTTCCATAATGCATACAAGATTTCAGCCAACCAATCTACTGAAATCCCTCTGAGGGAGCACATGTCAGCCTTTAACTAAGCATCCACCTCCCATCCTGCTGGTTATCTATCTGGCATTTTGCTGTCTTCTGTTTTTTCAGTATCCCATCGTTTTTTATCCTCATGCTATATGTGAGTCTTAAAATACTATTGTCCTACTGTTGCTCATGTTGATCACTTAACACATGGGGATTCACAGGTTTCCCAGCTATTCTCATCCTCCATCTTTACTATGCTACCCACTGTATTTGGCAATGTCATGCCAGCCCACCATCTTGGCTGTCAAACCGTGCTAACTCCATGTAGCATCTGAGAAATATTGCCAGGAGAAAGTCCAGAAGGAAAAAGACAGTTTCAGTTCTTCAGAGTGCCCAGGTAACCCTAATGACTAAAATGAGTCATCCCAAAAGGGATGTAATCATTATTGCTAGTACAATACCATGTTACCACATGACAGAAGGAAGATCTTTGGTAAGGTGCTTGGTGCCCTCCCACCAACCCAACTGCTATAGGACAGAAAGTCTCCAAAACTGATCTGCCAAAAAATATTCTTACCCATTCAGAAGTGACTGTGATAGTGTCCCTCACATCTCCACAATGGAAAGAGCAAGTTGACTAATGTGGTTTTTCATACTTACCTGCTGGGACAAAATTACCTTCTAGGGCATTATATTTAAATTTACCGTGTCTGTTCCCATGCTATCTCAATATGGATATCTCAATACCCTGTGGTATCACAGTGGGAGTATTGGTTTAAATGGTTGCAGCATGTCTAAGATTAAGCCTTCGTGGAGCTATCTGCAGGTCTGGTTTGGTGATGGAGCAGTGAAAACTTGATTCCTTGCAGCCCGCATGGTGTCCCATGTGTTTTTTTGTACTGGGACATCCCACAGTGCTATTAACTGTGCTCTGACATCCAGGAACCTTTCCCAGTTGGAAACTTGATGGCTTAACTGGGAAACCGTGTTCATCCTCTCATCCCCCATGTCTCATGGGCACACTCTCCCTCCGCGAGGCACCGGCCATGACTCCTGGGTGACCCAGCTCTCTTTTCTTTGCTCGGGGCCTCCACCAGGCACCAGCACCCTCCTAACTCCGACCCACGTTTAGGGGTGACGGCCCCAGGGCCTTCACCCGAGGAGAGTATCCCCGAGCTGGCCACAGCCTTGGTGCCGCCGGCGGGAGACCCTTGCCCCCCCCCCGCGCAGGGCGGGGAGGCCGCGCCGGGGCCCGCGGAGAGGGAGGGCAGCGCCGGGGGGAGTGGCCGGGCCGGGCTGGCCCCATAAATAGCCCTCGGCAGGGCGGCGGCGGGAGGAGCCGTCGGAGCCGTCGCCGCCGCTGTCGCGCCGCGCCGGCAGAGTCAGCACCGCGGACAGCGCCTCGCCCCCCGCGCCCCCAGCATGACGGCGGAGACCCACCTGCAGGGCGTGGAGATCTCGGCCGCCCAGTTCTTCGAAATCTGGCACCACTACGACTCCGACGGTGACTCCTTTCCCCCCGGGGCGGCGGGGGCGCGGGGGGCGGAAGGGGGGCAGACCCACGGGAGGCTGGGGGGACCCCACCACTCCCCGCCCGAAAGCAGCCCCGGCCCCCGCTCCGCACCCGACGCCCCGCAACCTCGGGGCGCAGCCCCCGAGCCGTTCGCCGCTGGGGTCGGTGCTGGGCGAGGCGCTTTGGGAGCCGCTCCGCCGGCAGGGAGCAGGCGGGTCGGAGACGTCCCTGGCAGCACTGAAGAGCAGAGAGAGTTTGGAGGTGACCACAACTCTAACTCTTTCTGTTGTAGGCAATGGGTACATGGATGGGAAGGAGCTACAAAACTTCATCCAGGAGCTGCAGCAGGCACGGAAGAAGGCAGGCTTGGTAGGTTAACGTTTTGCCCCACTTTTTGGTCTTCTCTGGGAAAGAAGAGTTTTCTTGAGCAAACTCCAGTGCCCCAGTTCCTTCTGTTCTCTGTTGCCATTACACAATTGATGCACCTGCCTCAGCAGGCAAAGGGAAGTAGCTCGGTTAGAAATCATCAAGTTGCAAATGAAATAAATAATCTGCTTTGGAAAGGTGAGGCCGGGGTCCACGTCCCTGGAGAGCAGGTCCCACTCACATCTTGCCAGGCTACAAGCTGATGCTTCTTACGGTGCTTAAAAAGAAAAGTCAAGGCATGCATGGATACTATCCTTTTGTAATGGATGGGTCCTTATCCCATTGCAAGTAATTTTACCTGATCCAGGTATATACTGATACTAAAAATAAAATAAGAAAAAATAAAATAAAACAAACAACACTTCAGAGTGGGACTCTGTTTGATTTCATACTTAATGGGCAGTATGGGCTGAAATGCATTTCTGCCCCTTGGTGGTCAATAAATAGATCTGCAGATGACTGCTAACCACTATTTGTCCTTCACCAGTGTTATATACCAGGAATATGAGTACCAAATCCTACTAGTTTAAACTGTTCAGAGGGATGGCAAAGTTTTTGACGATATTGTCAAAACAATTCTGTCTATGAGTACTAATTATAAATTTCCTCCGAATTATACCCACGTGGTAAAAAAGAGAGAAAAAAGAAAAAAATAAATACATTTCAGATTCCATGCCAAGATTTAAATTAAAATAGAAGTAAATCTTTTTTAACAAATAAATTGCCTTTAAAATAATCAGATTCTAAAACAAGCCACTTAGCACCAAACTCGAATATATAACCTAATTAAGTCTATTTAAATCAATCTATGCTAAAAGACTTCTGAAGTAACAGATAATAAAAATATAGTTTAACTGACATGTGTAAGTGGGGGGACATAGATTATTACTTTGTGTAAGAATACCTCCAAATTGAGCACTAGCTTTTCAATAATTAACCTTGCTTTAAAAGTTTCTGTATAATTTTGTAGTAAATGAAAAAATAATATACATTTTAATTTTTGCAAAATTGTATCTTGTTTTTAATTGTATGAGTGTAAACTTCATGCATCTGAAAATCTGTCTCGCAGCAATGCCTCTAATGTTACTGTGGTCTTGGTACCTGTTAATTCATCTTATAGCCATTGATGTAGGTACTTTTTTCATGAGTGTAAGTTGAAACTAAAATTTAAAACTCAATCAACTGAAAAAAAAAATCACTGGAAAATTGAGAAAGGAATGTGTTTTCAAAGGGGAAAAAGTCAATTTCTTTTTATTTTTTTCACGGAAAAGATTAAACACAACTTCAATACCTTTCCAGTATTGCAACAGAACAAGTCTCTGTTCTATATTGAATGCAGGAAACTTAAGTATGTCCATTAGAAAGAGGATTAAGCCTGTGTATATTTAGTATGAATGGCATTCTTATAGAAATACTGATATATTATTCAGTAGTTAAAAATTAATTAGAAGCTCAAGGAAAAAAAATATTTCTCATTTTAAGATCAGATTATTTTCTGAAAGCAAGTGTACATCTTAAAAACAGAGCCTCCTCAAAGTAACACAGAAAAGCAAATTTCACAATTTATATATTTTTTTAAATAACCTCTGCCTGTATCTCACACTATATTTTAAAAAAATGCTCAGGTGTTTAATTAAGTATTCCTTTCCTATTTCTCTGAATCAAACCTATCTTTGGAGTGTTCTGCCGAAAGAGCAACCTACAGTAACAACATTAAATTCAGTACTTGATCCATTGGCTCTGCCTTCGGTAGATGTTACCTTCAGCCCTGAAGCATTTTTCTGGAATATGGATATTTGTCATCTTAGGTTTCAAATCTAAGCTGATTCTCAGATTTGAAGGCTCATTTGCCAAACAAGCATCTCATTAGTTCATGTCTTGTCTCATGGGATACTAATTCAGTAGCTTTGAATTTCTATTCTTTTGCCAGAAGGGACACATTGAGAAACTAGTGTAGGTTATATGTCATTTCCTTTGCTGTCCTTCTTTTAACACCCCAAAGCTTCTTTGTCATCATTAACTTTTGAATTTCAGGTCACTCTCCTGCTCACTATTTTTGAAATATTCAATTATGCATTCTTCATAGCTGGATTTTACATCAGTCATGCCATATGCATTAAAGAATCACATTGATTCTGTCATCTAATAGGATGGTTTAACATTTCTCAACATTCTTGCCAGCTACAGAACTGTTCTAATTATGTTCTAATTCTAATCCTTATATTAATCCACGCAGTAAGACCGTACTTTCACAGTTGCTTTTTCTCAGATGGAGCAGTCGCATGCAGCCTGATTCATGCTAGCTCCAAGGGGTAGATGTGTACTTGGAGGTTTCAGGGCCTGGACTCTTCTTTGGTAACACTATTTCTTTTTGTTTCGTGAATTATGGTAGATAGTGAATTGATCTGATATACTTTCAGACATGTCAACTGCTTCTTTTTTAAAGATAAAAGCTATATAAGTATATAAGCATAGCTTCCATTTATTGTGCCCCATATTTATGCAATACCTTGTCTCAATTAGGTATGCCAATTGCCAAAAGAAACTGTGGGGTACAAGTGGCTAACAGAGAGGTTGATAAAGAGTCAATAGGTAGATCTCAGCTGAGCTATTCCACATCTGTTTCTCACTTTCTCTGCATGTATAGACAATGAAAATATTTCTCCACAGAAATACATGATTTAATTGATGCTTATTAATAGAGTCATGTGTTTCTGTAGTACCATCTATCCTTACATTTTTCAAATCATATTGAAAAAACCTTTTTTTCTACAGCTCCACTTGTTTGGATGTGTCTCTTAAGTTTCAAAAGGGGAGACTGAGGTGTGACATGCTAGTCTCTTAATTCAAATGTTGAGCAATGCATCTGTATCAAGTTTAGGACTAGGCTTGGTTAAATTTAGGCAAGTGTTTCTTGACCGAAGACATTTATTTGGGTAACATAATTTGAATAACTTATCAAGCAGCTCAAGAGAAGATGAACATCAACAAAAAAAACCCCTTTCTGAGTAGCATACTAGAGGATGAGAATTCAGGTTTGTTTAACCTGTAATTGTCTGTGCCTCCTACAACAGCTGGATGCTGTGGCACTGCAGAGCTGCTACTCAAAAAATCAGTAAAATATTTAACCAGGACTAATTAAAATCCAGGTGTCTAAATTCTCCATTCTATCTGCTAAGCAAACTTGTCCTCACTTTGGGATCATTAGATGAAAGGTGACATTGAAGTGCATTGTATTAATAACCACATTTCTAATTAAAGCCATGGCAAATTACAGAATTGCCATGGATGACTTTGACAGAAATAGGATACTAGGCCATGATTGTACCAGCTACAAGGAACTGACATTTGAGTTAGCTTTGGTAATTGAAATTTGGGACAAACTACAGTGGACTTTGTACAGCTGAGATTCCCTGTGTCTCCAGTGAGTGAATCATTTAGGTCCTATATAATCAGACCTATGATAGCAATTAAACCTTTAGTTTCCAAAGACTGCTATATCTTCATCGATAACCAACAGTTTGTTTCCATTATTTTAATATAATTGTAGTCCTGGTTCTTGCTGCACCGTTTTACTAGCTCACACTTATAAGAAATATGAAGCTGAAAGTTTAATCAGTATTGAAGGCTGATGGCAGCTCATATCAGTGGAAGGCAAGTTGAAGTGTGAAATCAAATATTTAGATTTCCACCCCAAGCCTTTGCTATAGCCTAGAGTGAGGACAGCCTTTAGAAAACAGATGTATAGCAGGGACCGTAATTTATATGAAGAACAATTATGTTGTCCTTACTCTGTCAGATTTAAGACTCTGCTCAAAGGTTTCTCTCTTCTAAATCTGCCTCTCTACATTTCAGCAGTGACATTTTGACTCTGTTTTTATGATAATCGAATGCTAAACAGTGAAAAATATGGTATTGTGATGGGTTCTTTTAGGGCTAAAATAGCATTCATTGCTCAGGAAAAATCAACTCAAAGACTTGTAAAGGCTATTTTGGTGTTCAGGTGTATTATACTGAAATGTTTCTTATTTTGAAAGATTTTTCACTGCCTTCAAGTTACTAATTTAAAAATGAAAATTGAGAAAATTGACTAAGAATTGCCTATGAACTTCACTGTCATCGTCTTAAACAAAGGAGCGGTTAAACCCATCTTCTAACACGTCTCTATAATTTTTCATTCTGTAAACTAAAATAGGCATTCTAGGTATTTAGATGCCAATCATTCATGTCAGCTGTAATATAATTCCTTAGGAAGCAGAATTTATCACAATGATGTGATTCGTGACAAAAAAAAATACTCAGTTTCATCTAAACTTGAGGAATCTGGCTGCAATAACTGTGAGTACTTTATTAAATGTAGTACATTATTTGGCAACTAGTAGAATATTCAAGTAAGTTTATATATGTTTCCCTGTATCTTATGGTAATGATTCTCTTGTATCTCCATAGGATTTAACACCTGAAATGAAAGCATTTGTGGACCAATATGGGAAGACTCCTGATGGAAAAATAGGAATAGTTGAGGTAAGTCTTTTATAAAAAAGAAGACCGACGTGTTTACTTGTAGAAAATACATTTAGCATAGAAAAATGTGAGCATAATACATCAATATTCTAGATTGTTAGTTACACAGAAAGTTTCTTCCTCTATCTTAAGAGCTTTAGTATTTTTTTCACAAATGATATTTTTTCATTAACAAAAAGGTATTCCCTACCCCTCTCCAGACATTTGACTACGCTTCATTTAACTTTGCATGTTCTATTTAGTACAAATAAGCATCAACAGCAATTTAGTTTTTCTGTAAAGCAGATAAGAGCTCTATTTTAGGCATTTAAATTGCAAAAGGTAGTGTGATCTATTTCCACCCATGATTTTGAACTAATGCTCTGTCACTACTCTTATAGTGAGGATAACACACAAGTGAATGCAAATGGGCAATCACTGTATGTAATCTATAGTAAAAAAATACATATATGGTAGAAGAACATGATAATCATGTTAAATTTAAACATATATAGTAAAAGAACATGATAATCATGTTAAATTTAAACAAAATTTTAATAGGAATTGCCATCCAGCTTGTGAAAGATCAGGATTTCTTATTAATTCCTTTATTGAACTTTAACAGAACTTCAGGCAGAAAATTCCCCTATTCCTTACTACCACTTTCTGAGGAAGGTAAAGATAACCAACCCTTTCTACACATGCAGCCATTCAACAACTGCATAATTTAGACAACTCGCTAGGAAGGGGGGAACTAGTAAAAGTTTTTTCTCATCTTCACTGTTCAGTGCTGCAAGTCAAAAAGGAGAGTTAGCTGAGTTACAGCTAGAAAAGTCACTTTTTCAAACCTAAATCTATGACTCATTTATGTCACTCTGAGTGTGATGAGACTGTGGTTTTATTAAGTGCTATTGTATTTTCTTTCTGATATTAAGAAATCAGAGCTAGAGAGCTAATTAAGAAACAGCTGGAAACAAACCAGGTCTGCAGAATTTCTACAGTGACCAACTTTGGGTCAGTGACTCATTTTAAAATAGAAGACTGGATTGAATCTGTAAAAGTCGATAAAGAGTATCACTGCTGATATATTAGATCATTTTAGGTTATCGTTTCTCCTCTGTTGTGTGTCTGAATTGCATATACTTGTTTAAATGCATATGTAATTATGACTAAACTACCATGGAAATATGAACAGTTTGTTTCACTTGCAGGTATAAATGTTTTTAACAATATTTTTACGATACTTAGCATGATCAAGTACTTCTGCATCCTAAAAGAACTAGTGTTTGTTTGGACTAATTGTTTGGCTTTGGACTAAGAAACGCTTATTCATTTAGTCTTGAAGAATTCTTTTTAACTGAGTATTTTTTAATATATATAATAGCAAGCATTGAATGCAAGAAGAATGTGTGGACAGTGCCTAGAAAGACCATATTTCTTTCCTTAGGAAAGATAGCTGAAAGTTTATCCTTTCAAATTCTATTTCTAATTCTGCTATTGAATTAATGGGTAAAGGTGAGCAAACCCAATAGTGCCTGATACGGTGCAGTGTTCACCACCCCTGGTGAAGTGTCAAGTATGCTCAGCATCCACAGAAGCCATTGAATAGTGACAGTACTCAGTTCTGTGACTGAAGGGACATTCTCCCTTAATATAGCAGTTTCCTAACCCAACAGCTATATTTTGTTTCACTTACATCAGCATGAAGCTTCATTTGGAAAGTGCAGATGGGACTCGGCCAAAATGTGTTGTACGTGTAGAACAATATGATATTAAAGTTGGTATTTGGATATGATTCTCCTTCCTTATGAATAAAAATGTCTGGTAATTCCAGATTGCTCCCATTTGCGTAGGACATAAAATAGTTTTTTGTGAAAAAGTGTATGAATGTTTTTTAAATAAGAAATTATGTAAAGCCTTTCAGACTCCCAGATATCATAATAAATATCCTAGCAAATGATGAGTTTGCAGGAAAGGTCTGTTGGCTGAGACAAAGAGGAGGCCTAGGTGATTTCACAAAGGAAGGAGTGGGTTTTCAGCTCAAATGAAGTGTCAATTCTGTCTTTGCAAGCTCACCACAGTTAGTTCACTAGCTTTTATCCAGTGCTCTCCAGCTAAAGGCAGTCTGACCTGTCCACTTGCTTATCGTTGTGTAACGGACCTTTCTTTCACATTTTGTACTCATTTAGAACAATATTTTTACTAGAACGTGGATGTGAAACACAAGGTTTCAAAACTCAGGACTACGGTAATTCCACATTCAGATTATTTGAAGCTTACTGCTGCTGTAAAAATAACTATTCATTAGCCTAAAACAGCCTTTGTAGTCCCATTCTCTAATTAGGATTTTAAAAAGAAAATTCACTGTATGAGCTGAAAGGAATTTCAAATAGCATTAAATATCAACAGAATTTACTTAGAGAATGACTTCTAGAAAATAGTTCTGATGTAAGTACTGAGAGTATTTTTTCTGGTAGGCAACCTATAAAGACATATCTCAGCCTGCAGCTGAGCAGAGAGGAGTCAAGCCAGTCTCAGGCTTTGTGGCTGTCTTCTGTTACTCATGATGCAGAAACAGCCAACATTCTCTATTAAAACAGCAGAGCTCACAGAAACAGTCACTAAACTGCTATTGCTGCCACATACAAACTTGTAGTGTCTGCACTCTTATTCAAACACATTCACCGAGTGCCCCTATGCTTATCCTCACAAAGAAATCATCATTAGAAATAGCACCAGGTTTGCATCTTTCCTCACTGTAGTGGTATAACTGGGACTGGGAAGTTGGGCCAGTTTCCACATGATCTCCTCATCCCTTTGTAATGCGGAATTTTCCACAAAAAACAATTTAATGATATTTGTTGCATGAGCTTGAAAAACTGGACTTTCCTTTAGCTATATTGTTTCTATTATGAAAACACAGAAGACGACTTCTTTGGCAGAAGCTTGAGCTAATGCTGGATTTTGAGCTACTACATCTTTGTAATGTGAAAGCCTATGTTTTCCCCTGAGACTTAGAAAGGATGAGAGGCATAGCTTAAAATAAGGCAATTTTCTTTCAGAGGTAGTATATTCTTTCCCTCAAATACAGTTTGGTACTGCTAGTAAGCTGTTAATTATTCTTTGGAAAGTTACTATTTTACATTTACCCTTTCACCTTGTCATTTTCTTCCAGAGGTAGTATATTCTGTCCCTCACATACAGTTTTGTACTGCTAGTAAGCTGTTAATTATTCCTTGGAAAGTTACTATTTTACATTTACCCTTTCATCTTGTACTGTTTTACAGTGCACTTGCAAAATTTACCAGACGTAACTATAGAGGTCCCAGGAATGACATCTTATTTATAAATTCCACACATGTAAAGCCTTCCTCATTGTCATATTTAGTTTCTTCTCCCAAACTCTGCTTACTATTATAATCAGTTCTTCCGTTCAACATTTGTTGTTGGGTAGGAATGTTGATTTACTCTAAAAATCAAAGCTCCCCTGTCATGGGAGAAATAAAGAAATTTTTCCTCAGATCAGTGCTAAGTTACACACATGCAGCTATTGTGTAAATATGAATATGTACTTACTCATGCATGTATACACTATTTATAATGTAGTAGGTTTCAAAAGCTGCTGACAAAAATACATTGTTTAAATTGGTTCTATTTGGTGTTCAGCCATTTAGCAAAAGCACTCAGGACACTCTGATGGGCCTGACCGTCTGTCATCAGCTGCACCATTCTGTACAGAGAGTGCTCTGATGTGTCTTTTCAGTGGTACCAACACTTAGAGAATATAACTGATTCCTTGCACAGATGATTTTAGAGGAAAGAGAGATCAGGGCTTCGTACCCTTGTGCCTGTAGGGTGAGAGGGAGAGCTAAACTCACCTACGGGATCACTGGAACACAATAAAAAAGCCTGAGCAATTAGGCAACAGCACTGAAATAAACAGAACAAGCAATTTGAGGGTGTGAAATGAATGCATAAAAAACCAAAAATTTGGATCTAAATTTTAAGACAGGGCTCCAGGAAGTCTGCAGATGCCATTTTTCGTAAAAGAATACAGCTAAGAAATCTGTCTTTCTGGAAAATGCAGAAAGCACAGCTTTCCTAGTAAGCACAGCTGGTCTATTCTTCAAGTAAAAGTTTTCCTTAATCAAAACTCATTTCATACATTTTGAGGACAGAAAAAAATATTGGGCTTTTGTTAAAAACAAATCATGATTTTACATTAAATTATACAGCATACTCTTCATCTTCTACATTTGTCACTTGCCAAAATTGAGTTATAGTAAATGAACATTTTCAATAATCAGTACAATAATGTCTGATTTTAAAAAAGATTTTTGTGGAGCAGAGGGATTGGAAGCACCACCCCTGATTTTGCAGGGCTAAAAGTCCTTTTAATTTCTTTCCGGTATTTATAGTTCTTCTTGGGCACATCTCTGTGCCTGACAAATGACCACCGGTTGCCATATCCTTACCGTCCCCATTTTCTTTTATTCTCCTGGGGTTTTTTTCATGTATTTTTCTGTTTACCTTACACATTTTTCTTAATGTCAGGGTTCCTCTCTCTCTTTCCTTGGTATGTATGAGTAGTTTATTTTCCTTAGTTTCTCAATTCATGTTCCTCCACACTTATGCTCTAAACTTCCTTGTGTTGTGCTTTCCCTTTGCGCTGATTCCAAGGTTTTCATCACAGATCCTAACCTGCATGGGTGATTTTTTTCCCCTCTGACCCCCACTACCCCTTTGGTAAAGTGCCATCTCACTCGCTTCACTCAGACCTCAGTTCTGTTTGACCTTGATGGATACGGCAAAGCTTCAAATCAGAAGCCTTTCAGAGGTATCTTCCAAACCTGGAAGATAACAGGATGAAGCTTCCTATGGGGCCACAACAGAGCAGTACCAGCTCAAAGAATTTCATACTCTTTTACAAAAAAGTTTAATGCTCTTTTACAGGCTCAGCTAGACTAATGAAAAAATCAAAATTTAAACTTTCTTAAATTCTGTTACAGCTTGCTCAGATATTACCGACGGAAGAGAATTTCCTGTTGTTCTTCAGGTGCCAGCAGCTAAAGTCCAGTGAAGACTTCATGCAGGTAGAGTATGAAAAGTTGCCTCTTGTAAAATCATCCAAGACCTGCTTACCATAAATATATCATTAAAGCATTCATATTCTGATTGCAGACATGGAGAAAATATGACAGCGACCACAGTGGCTTCATTGATTCTGAGGAACTTAAGGTAAACCAATACCTATGAGTATGCAAGACATGAGAAAGGGAGTTGGATTACAGCCTGTGCCGCTATCTGTTTCTTCAGATACCACCTGTGCATGTTTTTGCATTTCAAACATGACTGAAAAGCAGTATGATTAGCTGACGTTTTTATCACCAGTAAATTATTTAAAGTGACACTCTATTCTGATCAATGTTTCTTAAAATGCTTTTTAATTCAGATCAGTGTTTGTCTCAAATGACTCAGAGTAGAAGGTATTGTAGCTTAGAAGAAAGATTAAAAAAGCAAGATAGGCCTCTGAATGCTATGTTGTTCTTTTCTTGCTATATTAGAGAGGACAGCTGTTTTGTTGTTTTTTTTCCTAAGGGCATCACTACCATTAATCATTATGCTGCTGGACAGATCATGCTCTCTCAAGGATCATGTAACCCCACAGTTTCTATGGTAACACTGTTAGGCTAATGCAACTGGAATTGTGTTGTCCCTGCTTGGTTAACCTGGTGGGATTTTGGTATCAGCTTTAAGATGTCCTAATAAAAGTGGAATTGCGATTGTTCCATCAGCCAACTCACCCTTCCAGAGTTTACAAACCTTAAAGCTAGAGTGATTTTCCTCCCTAGTCATAAAGCTAACAGAAATTTGTAGATGCTGAATCACAGAGTGGTTGGCAGGGACCTCTGGAGGTCAGCTGGTCCAACCCCCTGCTCAGGCAGGGCCACCTGGAGCCAGTTGCCCACAACAATGTCCGAACAGCTTTTGAGTATGTCCAAGAAGGGAGACTCCACAATGTTTCTGGGCAACCTGTGCCAGTGCTCAGTCACCCTCACAGTGAAAAAGTGTTTCCTGATGTTCAGAGGGAACCTCCTGTGTTTCAGTTTGTGCACATCGCCTCTGGTCCTGTCACTGGGCAACATCCTGGTCCCGTCCTCCCTCCCTTGAAGTATTTATATATGTTGATGAGGTCCCCCGAGCCTTCTCCAGGCTGAACAGTCCCAGCACTCTCAGCCTTTCGTCATAGGAGAGATGCTCAAAGAGACTGAATAGAAAAGTGCCATTTGCCACAGCTCAGTTTCACTTGATATGTTACTGTAGCTTTAAATTCAGAAGAGTCAAAACAACTCACAGCAAGAGAGAGACCTAGCAGCGTTTATCCATCTAATTTGGACCGTTTTGCCCATAGGCGGTAGACTAAGGAAGAAATACTTAAGCTTTATTAACTAAAGCATTAGGCGATCAAACTGTCTGAAATCCTTACAGGTCTTCTGTTCAGAAGAGGAATCCACATCAGATAATTCACATCTTTTTTCCTTTTCCCTTCCTCTTTGAGTTTGGTATCTGTGTGACGTTTGCTGAGGATCCTACCTCAAGGTAACCCTCAGGCTGACGAGCTCATTCTTCTGCTGGCTGGTCGCAGCAGGTTGGTGTATCTAAAGTTGGTAGGATCAGGAGGAGGCCACACATGTAGCACTTGAGAACCCTCCGCCTATTAGACAATGCCTTAAGGACTGTTGCCAGCAGCTGTAATTTAAAATAGACTCAAAAAGGCAGGGCTGATTGAGGACCAGCTGAAGAATGAGGACATTTTAACTGGGTCCCTAATGGTCCCATCTCTCCTGTGCTGCAAGATTTTGCCCGCCTCAGAGGAACAGGCCATTTTAACATGTTGAAAATAAGACGCAAATGTCCAGTTTTATTTTTAGATCAGTATTTCTTGACAAGCCTAAACATTTTAAGCATTTGCTATGTGAGGCGTACACCCACGTACAAGTTCATAGGAGAAATTTAAGCTGGAAATAAGGAAAAATATCTAACAATAGTAACAGCAATGGAATAGGTTGTCTAAGAGGAAGGCTGCCTGCATTTGGGAAAGGTTTGGCAATAACTCAGATCAGACACTAACTCTGTAAGCTTAGATATAGTCCATCCTGTCTTGAGACGTGGAGGTCAAATGGACAGCCTTTCAGTGTCCTTCCAGTTCTATTTTCCATTACAGCACACAAGATTAAACATATACGCGTGATGTCCATTTACAATATTCCAGTCATTTTCTTTGTATAGGCGCTACAAGGAAGGCCTTCCAGCATAGAGATTGGAAGAGCTATAGTGGGGATTAGTCATATTACTATTGACATGGTTGCATTCCAGTTCAAGAATGCAATCTATGCACAAATAGATTTTCTTATGAGCTACACCATCTTCTATCTTGAAGTGTGTCCCAAAATTCCACAACGATAATGACACTTCAGCTGGTGACAGTAATTAGGTACTTCATCGGGCATTGACATCTCAGGTCTTGTAATGCCCTTGTGAAATAAATTGATATCATCCTTTTCTTAATGTCACAGTTCTAGCACAGAAGTTTAAACCACTGAATGGGTGGAAACAATCTTATTTTTTAAAGTAAAAATGGCTGGTGTTTCAAGTCATGCCATACTACGTAAAATTCTCATTCAAAAAATGCAATGAAACTGGCTGCACACATTTAAAATACAAAGTAAGAAGGAGCAATGTGGGTTAACGTTCACTTCTAGCATTGAGTACCGCCATAGGCAAGAAGAAAACTTGATTAATCATTGATCTTTTCTGTAAAATTGTTCCAATGTTGCAAGAAGTGATTAGGCATCCAAGTTTCCAAGGAGAATCAAGGTTAATTAGTTTAGTTTACTGATAGAGCTGATTAGAAAACAAGTATACTTGAAAGCCAAACTATTTATTCACAATTCAACAAATGGCATCCAATGAAGAAAGTTTATGAGTCACTTTTTCCAAATAAAACTATGCAGTATACTTGAACTGATCAAAAGAAACTGTTATATTCTTAGCTGTTAATTACTACTTCTTTCATACTTATTTGGAACTACAGCAGTAAATACTAAAGGGAGGGTAAGATAGTATTTCCCATTGCTTTAATCTGAAGTTAGCAAGTCACAGATTTTATACTGTAGATAAAAATTCACCTACTCCTCTTCTATTTATTTTAACAGAGCTTCTTGAAAGATTTATTACAGAAAGCAAATAAGCAGATTGAAGATTCAAAGCTAACAGAATACACAGAAATAATGGTAAGATTCTTTACAGGCATATTTCATCAAGACTGTATTAAGCCAGACTCAGTTTATCTTTAGCCACTGGAATGCTCCAAATGACTTGGAGCCCCACCAGCTCCTAATCAGGCCAACTATGTAACTATGTCATCACAGCAGAGGGATGACATACCATAGTATTTTCCTGTATTCTGCTTCCCTGCACCATTTGTTGCAAAACCGAAGTCTTCACAGTTCAGAGGAGAAAATTGTACTTGTCATAATTACATTATTATATTTAGATCACATTAATTTGGGGTTGCTTTATGTGTTTTGCCTTCTTACAGTGCCATAGTGTCTGTCTCTGGTCTTTAGAGCATTACTGCATGGTGGCTTCTTATCAGATTTACAAAGATCTCACTCTTCCTTTCTTCTCCTCTTCAAGAAGAAGAAACTGATGTTTTAGATAAACACTAAAACAAAACAGTTGCTTCCCTGGCCTTAAATCAACCCATCCTTGGGTCTCCCATCCCACCACTATGGTGCCTCATGGTAGGGATCTGTATTGGCTTCTGAATGGATGCTTCATGGAAAAAAAAAAAAAAAAGACTCAGAAAATATGTAACACTACATTTTTTGTTTTACCAGTTTTGTTTCGTCCTACTGTATTTTTAGCAATCAAAAACCTGCTATGTGAGCACACCAGCCCTCAAAGTGCCCTGAAAATGTCTGATCAAAACTTGTGTTTCTCCTGGAAATTGTCTTTTGGATTGTTGTATCACTATAAACCATTTACCTAGAATTGTCATTATGTATTCACTGGTGAAGATAACACAAGTCCTTTGCATTCAGAGAGCTTTTTGACCTTCATCTTGCAGTGTGCTCTAAATTCTGGCCTCTGCAGAGAGACACAATGACAAAGAAGTAACAGCAATAAGAAAGAAATTATAAGGCCAGCTCTGCCATAATCTCCTCAGAGACTAGAAGACTTAATAGAAAACGTAGAGTCCTGACCAGCTGTGGGTTGGCATAACCAGCCACTAACAACCCATCAAAATATGAAACACATTGACTTCACAGCGGCCACCGCTTCCCTCCCCCAAATGCAAAGCTCCTTTCAAGGGAAATGCTCACAGGGCAGATGCTTTTCTACGAGGAAAGGAAGTGTCAAAAGGAACCAGGGTGTCATGTAGAAATAAATGTTTATAGAAATCAAACTCTTTTCTAGTCACCTTTGCCATTTATTGTGTATTAAACAAGTGAAATTTGGTATTTTTTCATGGCATTAAGTCTGTCTTTAAAAGTATACACACTTACCTCAGTACAGGATGCTGCTTTCCCTCTTATCTAAAAATTACTTCTGAAATTACTGTGACTGAAAGCGATGGGATGGAGTGTGGGTGGTGGTGTTTTCAGTACAGTGTCTAACAATGTTTTGTACAGTTTGCTGCTTTTGTGACTCTTTTATACAGAAAAAGCAAAATAATACTTGAAAGTAGAAAATGGAACTATACAGACATAAAAACTGGGAGAGGAAGTCCCATGCAGGTGTAATATCTCCTCCTACTTCTAATAATGAATATAAACTGTTTGTGCCACTCAAGCAGCAGGAGCTCATGCTTGCAAAGGTTCAAAGGAAAACACTTTCATACAATAGGATCATGTAAAAGGATTTAGAAATAATATTTGCATAATTTATCAAATTAGATTCATATATTTATTTCTATAACTTTATTATTATTATTTTTGGGAGACATTTAATTTCCTATTTTCATATCATCAACAACGTGATCATCTACAGTGTCTGTACACTCTTTTCTGAAAATATATCACAGAAACAGAATGTGATCTTTAATATTTAGACCAAGCAGCCAATTACCTGAAACGTCTATTATTTTCTGTCTGAGGAACTGAATGCTTTGAATTCTGTTGAACTTTACCTGACTGTTGTATCACCTTTATGAATAGAGAATGATCATATTATCAGATCATGACATGAAGTCAAAAATAAAATGTCATCAATCAAAATGTCAACAATCCTCTGATTTCTAAATCCATGTGCATTTCTCATGTTGGACATCCATCACTGTAAGCAGGTGAAGACCTACCTTACAGTATGTTAAAAAGAATTCTTAATCTGGTTTCTTATCAGGCTTTTGCAGTAGAATTAATTACTATAAATTACTTCTTCAGTATTACACAGCAAATGTGACGGTTTTAATCATGGGGCCATCATTTCAGCACAAAATAAAGTCTAAATTTCATTGAATATAAGTTTTTCGAAGAATTGTTTTCTTCATTATGTTGATTAATTTTGATTAGTAATGTAAGATTTTATACTCTTTCAGCTCAGGATGTTTGATGCAAACAATGATGGAAAGTTGGAGCTTACTGAACTGGCCAGGTATGTCTTCTCTCTCTTTTCACAACAAACACCATATACCAATTGCTGTTGTGGAAACAGTCAAATATATTGACCTTTGTTTTTTTTTTTTCTCTCCAAAGACTACTTCCTGTACAGGAAAATTTTCTTATTAAATTTCAGGTATGAGTATTCACTTTTTTAAGGCAACCTGTTATGACCACACATAACTAGTGTCATTAATGGATTTTTTTTTCTTTTGGCATTTAGGGTGTCAAAATGTGTGCAAAAGAATTCAATAAAGCCTTTGAGATGTATGATCAAGTAAGTCTACAAAAAACATTTTTAATTGCATAGTTTGATGGCACTAATTTTCTGAATTTGTGAAAAAACAGCCATAACCTCAGAAATGAAAAATAAATGTTTAAAATTACCTTTAACGTTATTTTTCAGGATGGCAATGGCTATATAGATGAAAATGAACTTGATGCACTACTGAAGGATCTCTGTGAAAAGAACAAAAAGGTAATCCTAGGGGACTTCTTTCCCCTTAGAGATTAGCTTTAATTTGGATTTTAAGGACATTTTAATCTACCCAATTAAGACAAATATAGAGCTTCTAAGTCGTAATTCCTGAAGTCAAAGTACAACTAAAAATCTCGGCAGAAGTCATAGCAGTGTCAATCCTGAACCAGGGCAGTTGTGATTATGTAGTGACACTGTCACAACCTTGCTTACGAGACATCAGCTATCAGCCACCTAACATATGGCTATAGTATGGGTAACATACAAATACACAAAAAACATTTGCAATGCGTTACTGTTAGACAGGCTGAGAGTATTCTTCCTCATCCCCCCCCCCCCCCCCCATTTTCTGAGGAACTGAATGCTACCATTGGAAGAAAACTTGTTCGTGCTGGTAACTAAACAGGGTTATAAAGCATTATCTGTTCTTTAAATAGGAATTAGACATTAACAACCTTGCGACATACAAGAAAAGCATCATGGCCTTGTCTGATGGAGGAAAGCTTTACCGAGCAGAACTGGCTCTCATCCTCTGTGCTGAGGAAAACTAGAACTCTTCTATCATGTCCACTTAACTAGTGATGTACTCTATCTACACAATAACTGTGCACTATAAGGGAGTAGGCTGTATTTTTAAACTGCATATAGAAAATTAGCCAGGATGTGTGGCACATTCCTTTCAGTTTGTTTCTATACTCTTTGTAATGTACAGTTTTTGTAACAATAAGATTGATAAAGAGAATGTCTATGTTTGAGCCAGTCTGTATATTCAAAAAGAAACTTAAATATGTTGGGGTTGGTTTTGGATTTTTTTTTCTTTCATAAACATGGCTGGAACAATTAAACCTTCCGACATTGCTGTGGTCATCATATCCTTCGACACTTGCAACATTTCTTTTTGAACCTCAAAACAAAAAGGTCTATAGATAACTTTGCCCATTACAACTTTTTTTTTTTTTTAATGCCAAACATGAATTCAGATTAAATATGATGTAGGTCTGAAACATGTAAGATATGTTGGAATGTCTGATTTCCAAAATTGAACAAGGCACTAAAAAAACTTTTCACCTGACAAACCACCCACTTACAGGTCTGTGCTCTCTGCAGTTTTTCAATTACTCTTCTCATTACAAACTCATAGCATATAGACAAAGCAGCTATCCAGGATAGATGTCCACGCAGTAGTTGATGAAAATATAGTTCAATCTAGCTGTTCAACTTTACTGAATTTAAACATAGGCACTTCAGAACTAATGCCTTTAATCTGTCTTGGAATCCTGGCTAAATGACAGGTAGAATAGTTACTACACAGATTAACATATGATATTATAAGTGTACCTTTCATGACTATTGCTGTGTCAGAGAATATGACAATCCATTTTCTAAACTATTTTCACGTTTTGCAGGTTATAATTATTCTAGTAAATTGCTGTTTTTACATCATATTCTGTGTAATCTATAATTAAATTTCATATCCTAAGATTGTTGGTGTCTAGTTTGTCTATCTCCTGGATTCTTTTTTCTGTACCATGTAATATTTAAAAAAAAATATTCCTCCTTGGATCTTAAAATTAATTATTAATCTATAATAATAGTATTAAAATTTAACACTAAAAGCTGCAAAAGCTCTAGTACAGATTTTATACCAATTTAGTAATTTATTTTACATGGTGGGCTCTGCTTTCTGTTGTGCTAGAGAGGTATTTTCTAAATGGGAACTATAGTATGGAAACAGCCCTATCTTCTTTTGTCTTTCTGTTTTTTTTCCCTGGTTCCCTTTTTACTTTACACCAGTTTTATGTCAGACAGCTCCATGAAAGTCCAGGCTGTTGCTCCAAGTATGTACTGGTGTAGGAAGGAACTAGGCTGTGTCTTAAGGCCAATAAACCTATGTTGCCTCCATGTACAACTGTTTCAGAAGCAATTCCGGGTTAGGAGATTTGCTATATACAATGTCTCAGATGCATGTCTGTGTCTTATTTAACAAGCAGAAGCAAATACAATTTTATTTTAAATGTGTCTCAAAGAACGAGGCTCTGATCCTTCAAGATTACAGTCACTGAACTCCCAATGAAACGAATCCTTGAATTCCTCAGGCGAACTCAGGCAACTAAATACCATTTCAGGAATGGCCTAATGGCCTTGGGCTCTCTCCAGTCCATGCCTTGGGAAGTTAAGGAGTAGGTGTGCCAGATGGGGTCTTGCTCGAAAAAAACATAAAAAATTGAAGTAAGTGTTAAGGAAGTAAACTGGCTCATTCTCACCGCTTTACTCCCACTCCACGCACAGTGATTTAACTTCTCACTGGCTTATTCTCCTCTTTTCTCTATGCAATGTGAAATACAATTGTGTATGTTAAGTGAAGGAAAAGTGAATCTGCCTATCAGTACAATAAATGATTGATATTGTTCATACTGTGCACTTGAAACTCTGGATTTTGCCTTATTTTAACATTCTAAAAGTGTAAAGAGAAAAGCCCAAAACTTGTATGTAAAAATGTGATGTGACTCTTTGCCAAAATAGTTAGAGTGGAAGATAAAGAGCTTAAAGTGTTTTGACAAAAACTCATCACAGAAACTGGAATCTGTCTTCCTGAACACGAGTGAAGTTACTGTCACAGGTCTGTTCTGAAGCCACCGTTTTGATGGGGGGCACACACAGAAAGCCGCTCTATCATCTGCAGGCAGAATGTTTCCTGCACTTATTTCTCACAAATGAAACTTAAAAACACAGCTCTAGAAAAGGTGTCTACTACATCTGTGCAAAGGAAAGTGTAACCAATACAGGTAAGTCAAAACTGCTGTAAATACTCCAGGTTTTACTATCTCTAAAACTCTCCTGTGCAGAGCTCTCAAAAATGCCAGGGCTGGGGCAGAATGACGTTTACAATAAGATAGGTGACAATAGGGAGGACTGCAAGCTGCTTTCTTCTGGTAGACATTTGGTGATCAAAAAAAAGAAGATTGAAAGTAAAACAGTAGCATGCTCGAAAATTAATGACTTGAGGTAGTGCAGGAATGTCATATTCCTGCTGAACAGAGAAACGGGCTGACAGCTCTATGAGATTTACTTCACTGAAGTTGTTAACCACTTTACTCTTTAAAAATACATAATTTAAATAAATATTCAAACTAATAAGCACTCAAGCTAATATGTTCTCAAACATAGCCCTACAAATTGCAAACAAGCATACTGTGCAATATTTAACCCCTTTCTTGCATAAACATGAACAGATGAAAACTTAACACAGTATTTCCTATTCAAATCAAGTAAGACGGTGATTCTGTATTAATTTTAAAGCAAAGAGCAGCAAACTTTTAATAACGCTCAAACTAAAAAAATGCAGTAATTTTTAGACCATGTAAAAACCTTTAGCATTATAAATGCAGTATTTGCTGACAGATGTAAACCTTGGGTTTGTATGGGGTCATGTAGCGCGAGCGCCTGCTTCCAGCCGTGCCCATGACAGAGTCCATGGGTGCAACTCAGGGCCCCCCTGGCCCCAGGTCCCTAACACCACCCGGGTGGCAGCTGTGACACAAACCCCTGTCCATCGTGGAAAATATCACACTAATTTTCACTGATGATTTAACCAGGATTCAACACAGGCCCTGAAGCAAGCGATCTGGCTTTTGTTCACTGCTGCACTGTTCTATCCTCAACATCTCCTGCAAGGTATTGCAGCACCTGTCTAATCCCCCCCATTAACAACCTAGTTATGCATCTTTGCAAAGATTACCCACACAAGCTTACAAAAACCCTAAACAGCATACTGCATGTGCAAATGTCAAATACATATCAGAATGCTGGCAGCCAGCAGCGCTTTTACGTAAAATCAACCTTGTTTCAAAAAATACACACACACTGCTGCTAAACTTCACTGAAACTATGATTAAGTCTTTCTTTCATTAGACATTAGGGGTTTTTTTAAAATTAAATTCCATTTGGCATCTTGTGCATTTATACTAAGCCCTCATCATAACTGTGGATATAATCACTGGCCGTGGAGGCAACCTGAAATCCACGCCAACTTGCTGTGTCTACGAGGAGGCTCAGAATCCCCAAATGTATGTGGCCTGATTTTTTAAAGTGCTGAGCACCTCCAAATCCCTCTGAAATCAACTGGTGTTGTTCTGCACGAATTAAAAGCAGGCCAATGCACCGAAATCCCAAAGATCATTTCATTTTACTGCATATTAAATTGTTACACTGGGGGTTTTGGCTCGGTTAAAGTGGAGTTACAGGTTTAACAGCTACAACACAAGATGTTCCATTGAGTTAAAGGTACAAATTTCCTTGCAAATTCATTGTCTTTACTTAGATGTTATCAGTATGTGAAAAAAAAAAAAAGATAAATGAGCAGTTCACATGCCAATGAACTTGGAAACCAGTATGGACAGACAGGAACTCATAGTTCCCACAAATAGTGTCATCTTCCGCTTGTAAAGCAGATTCTCAAATTGGTAAATAATAGCAATATTCTCAACAGTAGTTCAAATATTAAAGAAGAGGGAATTCCTAGAAACAGAAGAACCAAAGACTGACAGCAGTTCTGGTATCACAGTGACAACTGATCTCTTTCATTTCCAACTTCAAATGGCTTTTATAACTTGTTTATAAGCCTCTACCATAACACCACTTTTACAGCACAGAATTAATCTAAGAAATTGTAACAGACAGATTTGAAGACAGTAAATCATCAACTGAAATAAAAAGGGTAATTTCAAGATTTAATCAAGGAGACAAGATGCACTTTTCAGTTGAAAACAGACAATGAAGCCTCCTTTGTGGGTGTCTGTAAGTTGAGTTCATGGAAATAACAACACCTTTGACTGACGGGTCATGCAAAAGTCATTTTAAAAAAGGTATTTGAATTCTGGGAAAGTTTCCCGTGTGATCCATGAAATTTGAAGTCCCTCTGCAACCATACTGACCTCTTCCACAATCTCAAATTTACACCATCACCTTTTCCGACTCATTCCTCCACTTTCTTGTCCCTCCATTTCCATAAAATCATTATGTCACGAAGAAATTTTCAAACTCCGCTTTACCTTGTGGCTCACTGGCAAGCTGAGGCAGGGTCAGGAACAGAACAATCTCATGGCAAATAGGTCCAGAAGACATCGTGCTTCTTGTGGACACTATCTCTTACCATTTTTGTTATGTTTGGAATAGAGTAGCTGTGATCACTACCCTTTATGTCAGTCTGTGATAAGTGTGTGCAATATACAGCTGCAGGGCACACTAATGGATTGGGCACCTCTGGGATTTAGGGATATTTTATGACTCTTCCAGGACGGCCTCATCCTTGTGGGCACTTAGGAACAAGTTCTTTTGGAATTTCCAAGCCAAACCAGACTCTGCCTGGGTGAGGTAGTCCCTACAAAGCTTTCTCCTGTGTTTCCCGAGTTCAATGTCATGTGTTGCTATGTTAGAAAGAAACAATTAAAGTGTATTTAGCTAAAACATAAACTTGAGATGTTCAAGATTCATTTTTTTTCATAGTAATGTCTCTCTCCTGTTCCAAAAATGTCTAACACCACTTTTAATGAAGGAAATGGATCAAAGCCAGACTATTCCATTCTCCTGCAGAGGTGGACAGCTACATCTGACTAAGTTTTTTTCACTTAACTAAGCCTATATATTAGGAAATATTTTATAAACTATCCAGTAACATATAACCCTTTAAAACATTATCTGTCATTTCTAAAACCTGCATCAATATATTGCATATATCTTCTCAAGACAGAATGTTCAGAATCTAAAAGCAATTAACTTGCATAATTTGAAATGGATGTCATTGGTATAGATAAGATAAAATAGACTCCTTATTATAGATGCTTATTAAAATTTAAAATGTGCTTCTGGTTCTATCACTGAAAAACATATGCTTTAAAAATGTTTTGTTGTCACTTTACAATTAATAATTCATTTAGCTATGAACAGTAAACAGGTAGAAGATACAGAACCAATATCTGTTTCTGCAAGTGATAAATGTTCTTTCAGTTTCTGAAAGGTTTAATATGAGTTAAAGTGAGTTTCTCCTAGATACAAAGTTAACCCAAATCTCTGATGGGTAAAGCAATGAAGGAAAGACAACAACCTTTTAGTTTTAGGTCAAGAAACACTTTTCATTTTAAGCTGCAAAAGCACTTGAGATTCTTTAAACACTTTTGCACAGGAATCCACTGCCTTTTGCCATGGAAGAGAAACATTTCTGAACTGAGCTCTAACAAGTTTACTTTCTAAACAAAGGACATACACAGGCAAAGCAATATTCTAGTGGTGGTTAAGCCAAAGAATAGTGGGTCTGTGTCCTTAAAGCCACATAATGTATTTCTGGCACTGACTATATCAGTAGGGATTACATCTAAGCACTGCACTACCTGTTGTTGAAATATTTGGAAAAAACAATCATAGCAGGGTAGGCTTATGTTCCTTTTCTCCTCTGCCTTTTTTTTTTCCATCTCACTCTACCACCACAAAAAATATGCCTCTGCTTCCAATATCTAAAAAGTACATTCTACAGTACATAGTATTATTTTTAAAAAAAGTATGCAAGAATTTTAAAAAAGTATTGTTATTATAATTTTATATGCAGGAAAGAGAGATGGATTAAGAATATATGGCAACCAGCAGTGCTTCCTAGCCCCCAAAGCCAAGTATTGACTTGATCCGATCTTAAAAGAGGCACATTCTCAGTCCCAGTGTTCTTGATCTTTTCCACCTGTGCCCCACCCAGAACCTACATTTTGTGAGGGAAACAGTTTGTGCCAGTCTCCCTCCTTCAGATGAGCAGTGCCTGAGTGAATGCTGCAAAGCATACCTGCCCTGCTGCTCAGATGCAACAGAAATAAAATAACTTAAGGCTACACAAAGTCAGTAAAAACACTGGAGACCAACCACGGTTATCTTCAATCTCAGTCCAGTACTTGAACCGCATGACAAACTTTCCAACTGTAAATGTCGTTCACACCTGCAGATGCAAGAAACCAGTGGGAACTTTTTTTTGTTGATAGCCCGTCTCCAGAGGATACCCTACCGCAGACAAATACTTGATCATACCACATCTCACAAGGATACCTTTGAATTTATTTTTAAAAACATTTTTTTTTCAAGTGTCAAAGCCGTATAAACAACTGTGTCCAATATTAAGAGAAAATGTAATCATATGCAAAGGACAGTGAGCAAAGAACAGTATATATGGGCCTAACTTCTCAATCAAATCACTTTCTGGGGAAAAGACAGAGATCACATGTCAAAATTCGATCTTGACAGTGGACCTACCAAAACCCAAGATGTTATAAAACTTTTTACATTACATTCAAGAGACAACTTGAAGGCTGTTATGATGAACACATTTGCTTTATTATCAGTGGCACAAATGCTGTTCAGTCCCCCATAGGACGATCACCCTCAGGAGAATGCTGGCACATGGAACGTGCACTAACCTAGTCCACCCTTCTAGCACACCATAGATTAGCTTGTTTCAGTTTTGTGTTAAGGCAATCGAACCATTTCAAAGTCAGATGCTGGCATATGTAACTATGGCCTGGAGTGAGGGTAAAGTGACAAGATCACTGTCAGCACATGAAAGATGGCATTTTTGAATTGCTTTTGTATTTCTGTATATTTCTGTATTTCTTAAATCACTTAGATTTCAAAGCACTTACAGCTATGTCCACGCCTGTATGTGTAGACACTCTGGAACTCAGCTTAACCAATTAAATAAAAACAGCATGGATTTCAGGCTGTAAAGGCCAGAGCCTGGTAACTTCTTTGAAGAATTCCATTCATTGCTTGAAGCAGGGAGGACAAACTGGCAACCTCCTAATCTGGAAAATGTAGTAATACTGAAAGAAGGACACCAACAAACATTGCCTGTTTGTTGTTTTTGTGGGTTTTTTTAAAATCACCTGCTTATTTGGGATGGATAAACTGACTAGATTCAGAAGTAATGCCATGTTGAAGATTCTTTAGTACCAGTCTGTGAATGCACATGAAAGCTAGGGATTTCTGTAAATCTCAACCAATGAGGTTCCAACGCTTTCAGTCCTGATTTACTGATGTCCTTTACTAGTCTTAAGTAAACCATTTTTTATGGAGAGAATCCCCTAGTCACACAGACGTTAATAGCAAATGATTTTAGCTTCTCATTTTCAAGATCATTAACTTAATCATGTCAAACAGCAAGCTCCTTAGAAAGGCACTGCTAGTTCTTAAATGCCATTTTTTAAAGTTCAGCATAAGATAATTAACAGACTGAAAATGTCAGCAAAAGATGAGTCCAAGATGGTTACGTATTTCAAGATTTTGTAAGTAACCACAGTAGTTACATCCTGTCTCAGTCTCTGTTGTCCTGCTGATAACCTGACACTTTGTTTTTCGGAAGTTTAGGACTTCCTATTGAAGCGTGAAGATAAGGACTTAATTTCTCAGTTTTTCCTCAGACTGTCGACTATATTCAGTTATGAAAGTCCTGAAATGCTATTGGAATTACAATATTGAGAGACATATTTCTGAGAAACAAAAAAAATCCTCTGAAATATTCAAAAAAGCTAATTGTAGACCACAGCATGGCTATATAAGACAACCTAATTTCAGTGAACAACTGTTGTCTGCTGTTGGCAACAGATTCGATTGTAGATAGGAAGAATATACATTCAAAATATTACAATTTCAAAGTATTTTATTGAAATCAGCATAGAAAAGATTTAGAAGGCTATTTCTCAATTGGCTATTTCTAAATATTCATTAAAAAGTAGTAGTTATTTTAAAAAAATCTCTACCATATAGTTTCATCCTTCAGGAGCCTTTTGTTTTTCTAATCATTGCTTCCATTAAATCCCACTGCTCTTTGGTAACCTAATAAAAGAAAAGAGCGTTTTATTGGAATTGCGTATAATAATTACACATCTAAGTATTTCTCTGAATGTAAAATAGCAAGCAAGGAATTTAATACCTTCTTCAACTCATTGAATTCTCCTGCCATAGAAACATATTCTCCACCATCCATTCTAATAACCTAGAAAAAGCATAAGTATGGTATTTAATAATAGTGAGTTTTCTGTAGCATTCCCTTGTTATGAACTGTGAAACTAATTTTTATTGATTTGGATCAGAGTAACCCATGTGCAAAATCGTGCAATTCAGAAATTTTTAAAAGTTCTTTTTAAAGGTACTAACTACCATGCATTACATTTAAAAGGGTAATAATGCTTGTAAAAAAATTTCAAAGTAAGAGTTTTTGTTTCACTTCTGAAACTAGGTCTTTAAAAAATACCAGCAAAACTCAGGCCATCACCAAGTTAATTGTATAGACAAGAACAACTACAACTTACTGCTCCATTAACCCAGCTTGCATAGTCACTGCAGAAATAGACAGCAAGATTTGTGATTTCTTCTACAGTTCCCAGGCGGCCACAGGGAATCCTCTCAATAATTTTCTTCTCAAATGCGCCTGTTGGGTCCAGGCGGCTAAAAGCACCCTGAAAATTAAGAGTTATAACTCTGTCAGAAATTAAAATCCAATAGAGATTTGACTCCACATAAACAATATGGAAGTTAACATTTTTGAGTAAACTCTCTACATCATCTTTGTCAGCACAATGAAAAAGAAGTAGGGCACAAATCCAGAATTTATCCCTGTTATAGCAATATCCATCTACTGAGGGTGATAAGCTGGAACTTGACATGTTTGGGATAGTCACCCACCATCCATCTATGAAAAACGAAAGGGGTTAATAAGCTTTGTTTCCCAAACACCCTTGATAAACATTTGAGGAAATACGCAACCCTCAAAATTAGTGCATGGAAAGGGGAGAGGAACCTGTACAGAGGAGGAGTAGGGAAGGGACAGAAAAACTATGCACAGGAGAAGAAAAAATTCAAGTTAGATCAAACTGCACCAATGGCTAGAACTCAACTAAGTCACTGGAAATTCTAGTATTTGAATAGCTTAGAATGGCATGGGAAACAGATGAGGTTTGTGTCCTTCCTGGCTCCTCCACAAAGAAACAACCTCCTCAGGCAAAATCCGCAATGTATTAGTATAATTTATTTTAAGTTACTGAAGCTAAGAGAGTTAACGCACACTGTAATTTCATGGCTGTATTCGTGCCATTTAAGTCTTCTATTGCCATGTTTTTAAATGCCATTTGAAATAATAGGCTTAGCAGCTTATTATACAGCAAAGCGCTTGTATGCTTTTTCATTTTCCTATGATGACTTACAACAGTGTTTTATCAAATACATGGATGTAGACTCCAAGGCAGAAAGATACAACTTTGCAATACACTGTTTTAAGTAAAGTCAGTCTGTCTTTTTACGCTTTCAGGGAAATTTTAACTTGGAAGCAGTATGACAAATGTTGTGCTTTATGAAGGACACATAGTATCTCAAGCGGGATATATGCTACTAGTTTAAATCAGAAAAATTTATAGCAGGTAGCAATATTGACATTTAAAGCAGTTGCCAAAAATTATGCGAATCTATACATCAAAGTGATCTGGCCACGTAATATAGGGATGCCAAAAGTTTACAGGGACTCAAAAAGGAACAGGACAAACTATTGGGAGAAAAAAATCCATCACGATAATTACATATGAAGAGATACCAACACTATCAAACTCCCTGGGCCATAGACTGCCAGAGGCTGAAAACAAAAAGAAGAAATGTCATTAAATGTTTTTTTTCTAGTCTTGCCCCAAAATTCACCAGATACAAGGCCTGGTGGACTTTTGGTCTGATCCTGTAATATTGTTTCAACATTCTTATAACCCTGCTGATATTGCCACTTATCTTTCTCTAGAGTCAAAAAATGTAAACCTGAGTTGTCCAGTGTGGCATCTAATGCTGACAAGAGGAAAAAAGGAGGAAAAAAAAAAAAAGGCAACCCTTGCACCCATACCCCCAAAACAACAGCAAAACCAACTGTGAAATATTTTACAGGTAGTAGCAATACCATGATTAGCTGTTACTGCTCATAATTGCAATATTTTGATTCAATGTGAAATGGATCCTCCTCCTCTCTCCTCTTGCAGGACTGAATTCTCTTTTCTTCCTGTTCCAGCTGGTCTGGATTACTTCCTCCAAACCCTCCAGTCCTCTTTTTCACTCATATCAAAGCTTCACACTTCCTTGCTGACTTAGTTTTTCTCTTTCTAGTTTTGTGATTTTCAACAAAACTAGTGAGATTCTGTTCTCATATACCTAAAAGAGATTCTGAAATTTTGGAATTGATAAGATGTTTTATATAAAAATTAGGAGTTCAGGGAGAAATAGGCACTTTTACTCAACCAAGTGTAAGAATTCAATTCACTAGACAAATTAAGTACATGCAGTCGATAAGAATCATAATTAAATACTTTGATATATCATTTCTGTGAAATACTAAAAAAAAAAGTTTAATTTATCTTAGCATAGCAGGAGAGGCAGTGGCAGGTTTCAGAAGTTCAAGAAATTATATTTTACAAAAGAAATATTGAAATGTGGTATGTTTAATATTCCAGCACAGTCCAAGGAATCACACTTGAATTTAAAAGTTACAGAAAAGGTTAGACTATCTTAAAGTTAAGTGTGCATTACAAATCATATTCAAGGCCGTGTTTCACTTCATGCTATGTACCTTTGTTTTTATTGGACCTGGTTGAATCACATTGAATCTCATGCCATATTTACCCCATTCAGCTGCGAGAGACCTAAAAATTCATTAACAGAATGCATCAATATTTTAATACTGCTATTGAGAAAAAAAATATTTTAAATGGAATCAAACATGTAAATATTAGAATTTTCCTGAAACATGCATTTCTCCTTAAGGTTTTTTGTTGCTGTTGTTCTTTAAAACATTTCAGAAAAGGAAAAAGGGGAAAAAAAAGTCACATTCACAAATGGAGGAGTATTGACTTAATGGATGCATCATAGAAAAAGCAACATTAAGGAGCAAAATTTTCTCCCTCACAAACCATACAGACGATTCTGACACCTAAACTCCCTGACAAACAACTGCTAGGCCATCATCTTTCCCTGGTAATTTAGACTATGCCACAAGTATACATTTCTTATATTTTCAACATAGCTCTCACATTAGGTACTTTGAAGTAACACAAAACAGAGGTTACATTCTAAAATGGGACCAGCAGAATAATTTTGCTTTGTGGAAACATTTTTTCTGCATAAGCAGTATTTCAGTACATTTAATACGATGAATGAATCAGCTGGGTCATAAAGTCTCTGACAAGCACACACTTCAGTTACAGCTCTGTGCAGCAGAAATCAAGACCATCACTCAACCCTTCATTTTTTTCTGGATAAAGAATTCTAGTCACTAAAAGGCTGCCAAACTATTCAATTCCTTCTGCAGAAGTGCAGAGGAGGATCTGTTTGCTATGAAGGACTGTCCTATAGTCAGTAATGATAGAATTCCTTCTGTTTGCTGAGTAGCATGGACAGATACATCACATGTTATTGTTCTGAACTGAGCACAGCTGCACACCTTAATCTAAAATACAGATAGGAAACACATTTATGACACTAGATAGGTGAAGCAGTATACTCCATCCAAATACAAGCACGTCTTTTTCCTGAGACAAAAGAAACTAGAACGGTTCCACTAATAACTGTCTGAAGTGGTGGTTTGCCTATGAGAATGAAAGAGAACCTGATTATCTAAACTCTGTAATGGAAACTTTAAAACTTGCTGCTGCCAAAAGAAGTAGTTCCATCTTGTCCTTGTCATAAAAATCATCCACTTGTCCTTGTGAAAAAAATCATCACAATAACAGCAGTTATTAATAATACATCCTTCTGCGAGAAGCTGTCAGCAGACTATTTTCTTTGCTAGAATACCAGAGGCTGGAAGGTCCCCTTATGATACAATAGAATAAGAGCGCTATACCAACTAGCTCCATTTTCATAGACCAATTACCCTATTCCAAGGACGTGAAAAGCAAAACACACATTTCACTATATTACTCACTTGCTCATTGCTTCTACACCAGCTTTGGCAGAGGCGCTAGGCACGACAAATCCTGAACCACTCTCTGCATAAATTGTTGTAATAGCCAAGAATGCTGCTCCTGGAAGTTGCAAAAACATTAAAAATAAACCAGTCAAAAAAACCCAAACAAGCAGAAAAATAGCATGAGGATCAAACTTGGAACTTAGGGTAAAAAAGCAACCTTGGTGGTGCAGAATTTTGCAGCTCAAGAGTTAGAGATGCCATTTCACTCTGGTTCATAAAAAAGATGTTCTAAAAAAGTAGCCTTCGAAGCTTTGCTTTCAAGCCTTTTTCTTTTAGTCCCTCCTTTTCCATGAATGTTAAAAGTTGTTCTGTGCAAGTGTAAATAGGTGTTGATTAGGCTGCAAAGGTCTGAACCCTCAGACTTCTACTGAGAATGAATTCAGGCATGTAAATCAGTCTAACTGGAGTGAAAGACTAAGATCTTGCACTGTCTTTGTAGAAGCTGCTCTAGCCTAGCAATTGCTAACTAGGTAACGTAATTTGTCTTAATTTCATCAAATCATTGCTGAAAAGAAAAAATATCAGTATTAATAACTAGGTTTGGCATAATCTTAAAATGACAGTTTAGGTCTTAAGTTAAAAGTCTATGCAGAAAAAAACATGCGGGTTTTTTTAGATATTTTCAGAAGCTTTTTCTGCAATACAGCTTATGACAAAGTTAACCTGCATGACTTTGTCCCGTTATTATTGTAACAAACTGCATTATAAAAAGAACACTTTCTTTTGTAAGTTATATAACAGATTTACAAAAAACATTATTTAATCTTTCTTTTATAGAAGTCTGCAAATTCTAATTGTCTAATCAATGACTAGCATGAACTTACTGTAACTTGGAAATGGAGAAGGCACAACAAACAGTTCACTACTTACGCCATAGTAACTAAAATAACTGCTCTACTTACTGTATTTTAAAAATAACTTAATTAGAATAGCTACCCAAGGGATATCTCTAAAACCATACACATTACTGAGAGAACGTATGTGACAATAAAGAGACTCAGTTAAAAAATTACAGTAATGTTACACAAAGAGAACCATAAAAAAGCACTGACAGAAATGCTCACAGACATCCAGAAACCATGGACCCTACTTATAAAGAAGTAGTCTGCAGCTAGAGACTTTGAAACAAAAAATCAACACAGACAAATATCACTGAACAACTCTGAAGTTATCTAGAGTTCATTGTTAATTATACATTTTGCAGCACTAAACCGTAATTTTTTTAAAATACAGGTTAAACAGAGGTAAGTTGGGTAAATCTACTACAGAAACAAGAATGACTGATACATTTACAGCTCTGAAGTTTAAGGTGCACCTTAGTTCATACACAATTTTTATTTCTAACACCTATATTCATAAAATGAAATATATCACCTTGTAAAGAGATATATTACTCTCACTTTGTAAAACTTTGTAAGACTTCAGTGCATAAGTAAGTAATGCACCAGCAGATTACAAGTTACTTTTAAACACCAGTACAAACTTAAAGTCTAAAAGTAGAGCACTTTCATTATTTCCTAAATTAGGTTTAATGTAAGTCATGCTGAAGACCTAAAGGATGTGCGAGTGTTCTAGCAACAGGTAGATGTACAGCATCCTCACAGACTGTCCAACAATATTTGCATCTCCATCATTTCAGAAGCTACAGTATCTGCCTAAACTTAAAAAAACAAGCAAGCAAAAATAAAAAGAAGGTGGAACATGAAACAACAAACAGGTACACTTAATTAACTTGCAAAACCGTATCTTAAAGGAAGCCTTAAATACAAAGCCTTACATAGAGACAGAATCCCCTCGAAAGGTGACATGCAAGTAATAGCAAAGGAGATTCACATGTTTTGGAAGCTCAGAAGTAAAAGAAAGAGAGACAATACAAAGGTAAAGGGCTTCTGGATTTTGATGAATCTGAAGGTGGAAGCAAGGAAAGTAGTTTTTCATTCAACAGCAGCAGACATTTTTAAAGCCGTATTTCATATTACTACAGGGAGACAATGCATGCATCTGGACGGTCATAAAGCAAACTGTTACAATAGTTTGCTACAGTGATATAGTAAGTCAGAGCTGGGGACGGATTTTTAATATGGGAGTATTATCAATAGAATTGTGGAAATTATTTTTTCATGTGCTGCTAAAATGTATGTGGGAAACACAACTAACCAAAACTGTCATAGACTTACCAAAACATTAACTTTATCTGTTATTAAATAGTATAAACTCACTGAGTACTTTTTGTAGAGGAGTTTTGAAGAAATGCAACTAATTTGGGAGTTAGAGAAATACAATGCAAATACAAAAAGATTATTTCAACAAAGTGACTGTAGCTAGAAAAGATGCAGAAGTTCAGGCCCGTGGAAAACCATAACACACCTCACCGCTTTTAAATGCTACTTGCGACAGTATCATTCTGTACAATAAATAAACTAAATGTTTTTCAATTTATAACTAGAAGATAACATAAAATGAAAGCAGTTCTTTGTATAGAATCTACAGTATAACATAAAAGAGAATACATTATCTTTCCTTTAAAGACAATACTCTGGCTAAGTAAATCTTTGGCTAAATAGTATATAAAAAACCTATCATTTTTTAAAGGTAAAGCCAAAATACTGCATTAAACTACTAGGTAGTCTATAAATAAAAATTATCAATGGGAAAATAAAACCTAATACTGACTTCAATTTTTAATTTATTTTTCAAATTATCTGACAGGCAATATTCTCTAGTTTTACAAGTCAAATAACACAACTGTGAATTTTATTTATTTAACTGTAAGAGGAAAATTCAAAGTGACGTCCTGACTTCCTATTCATTTAAATAAATGCCACATTCAGTTGCTTAATTAAATCAACACAGATATAGAAGACTCAAAAGAAATAACAACATATGTTTTAAAGCCTTATTTTTCAAATTTTAGATATGTTTTACAACTAGCACAAACTCTGGGTAGATTCTATAATGAAGTAATTGCTAGTCAGTTCTACTGTTGTGATATTTAAGTATAGCTTTACTCAAAGTTTCTAGAAAAGATGTAAAGTGTTAAAAACTGTTATTCTTCTCACTCTCAAAACTGGCTACAGTAGTAAGGCAAAGAAAACAAGTAATACTATTATGTCACAATGCTTAGTTACCCTTTATCTTCAATTTAAGATACCTTTTTGTGCTTTAATGAGCTCCTTTCCCATTTCCAGAGTTACAAAAGCAGTACCATTAAGTACAATATCAGTTATTGTTTTCCATGCATTAGGAGAAAGTCGTTCAGAAGGGGAAACAAAGTTTCCAGCTGCATTGTTTATCACAACCTGAAATACACGAAGAAAAACCTAAGTTAGCTAAAAACAACTCTTCCTGAGAAAAAAAACCGAAGAATTTACAAGGAACTTCTGACAGTTTCCAGGTAAAAAAGTAAAAACATACTTGTCAAATGAGGTTCAGTAAGATAAAATAACCCATGAGAAATTTTCACCTCTGCAGCACAGATATGTATCAACAACAGCAAATAAGTTGTATTTCCACATGCCTGTAAGTTACTAGTTTGCTCCTGGGAAACTGTAAACATAGAGGGCAACTCAAGTCACTGTTTTTCATAGTGTATCAAGTGCATCCTAACAGAAGAGTTTGTCTCTACCAAGTTCCAAGGTCACATATGATATTTAACGTAATGGATGCACAGGAATAAAAGCAAAAGAAGTTCAGGCAACCAGATGACTGAAGTCTGCATTAACTGACTGTTGCACAACAGCAAGTCTCATCAGTCATGACAAGGAGAGTATTATGATTTCACGAACTGCAACGAACGTTTTAGGAATAGACATACATCCATCCGTCATCCGCCACTTGTCTTTCTGCAAACAATAGTTAGGCAGAGGATACTTTCAATATCCTCTGCTTAGCCCTTCAAGCACTTAGATATATTTCAAGGGGGCTAAGCATCACATAAGCAGTTTTTAAACCAAAATTTATCTTGTATATTTATAAAGCATTATGCTGAAACAATAAAACGATGCATTACTTATGGAATGGCACTTTGATTTATGTAGGTTTGCACATAAAACAAAGTCTATACTGAAGAACTTCTAGGCTAAATTAAGACATTGGAATTCTCAAAAACAGAAAAGAGGACAGCATACATTGCATTAATATAAAACCAATAAAATACAGCAGCCATAAATTATACATATAGATGGTAAATATAATTTAAAGGTCTCCTTACAGTTTGAAAAAAGCGCAATAATAAAATACAAACATCTCAAGATACTGAGGAGGTTACTTGAATCACTGCATAAATATTGTGAAGACACAACAATAAAACTAATGAACTAAGGACTGTATGATATGATCTTTGAGGCATGTAGATATATATGCCTGCCAAAAAAATCCATATGACAAAAGAATGATTGGTTTTTAATTGGGAGCAACAGTCCCGACTATGGAATAAACAAAATAAAGCCAGAAGAAATATGATACTGCCATTAACTTCTGTCTCTGAGATCTCACTTGTACCGTGGCAGCAACACTCAGGCTTGCAGTAGTCATAACAATATGTGTCATGTCTGTCACTAAGAGAAAAACTAGGCAAAAAGAACTGAATATTCAATTTACTCTATAATAAGCTATGCAAGGATCAAAGATTATGTTTATGATTACTTCCAGTTCTAATCTGTGAGACATGTTGATAAGCAACAGGTTTAATTCAGTACCAACAAAGGTAAGTCACCTTTCCAGGAGGATTTAAGGGCAATATTCTGTTCACTTAATTAACTGAAAGAATCCCATCGTAATTGTCCAAATGTTTACAAATGAACTGTTAATCCTTAGAGGAAGGACAACAATGTTTTGTCTACTTGGCTATTGTATTTGTTTTGTCTATTTGGCTGTATTTTAAGAACCATGGGAATAGAGTAACCAGTCTAACTGTGAATGTTGGCTTTACCTTGAAGTATTGCCACTTTTTGTCTAGTGTCTCTTTAGATTCCATTAACTTTCTATCACAGTCATTTTCTTCATACCTACTATGCAGAGTATTTTCAGTAATGACAACTAAAGTTCTTTCCTTCCACCAGAACACTTACATCAGGATGTCCTGCCACTTGGATTACTTCAGCAACAGCATTCTTAACTGAAACTGGATCTCTCACATCACACTGGATGGCATGAACCTATGTAATAATGGAAAGGCAGCTGTGAGACTTCAAAACCATGTCATTCATAAATTAAACAAGCCCACAGAAGCACATAAATGCATAAAAATCCTATAACTATTTAAAGTATCATAACTAACACATTCACAATTCTGTAAAAGTTTACCTTATTCCCCGTTTTAGAAGAGATTTCTTCTGCTGTTCCTTTCAAAACATCGAGCTTCCTAGAAGTAAGTAGGCAATGTCATTAAATTTCCATTAAATACAATTACAACTCAGATTAAGAAAATCCGATGGGTTTTTCTGAGCATATAAGCTAAACATTAAAGTATCATTTAATAGGTGTGTGCATGCATGTCTGTTGCTGATTGTTGTAAACTTTCAGATAAAAACTGTATTTAGCCACTAACTCTCTGAAAGAAAGCTTTAAATAACTTCTGGTTAGTGCTATTTCAAAGCAACTCAGAAGTGACCACAGTAAGAGACTCTCTTAAGCTAATCGAATATGGTAAGCTATTAAAAATACTTTCATTTCGAGTACATAATCATAACAAACTTAGTTTCAGCTACTACTCTACTAGTATTTTACAAAGCACACGCATATTCACATTTAAAACTAAATACCTAAACGACTATTTGGAGAAATGTCACAATATTTATTTTTATTAAAAATGAGATCTTTTTCTAGTCTTTACTGTAGTGTTACTTAAAACAACTGTATAAAGATCATCTTTATTAAGGGAAAAACAGGGCTGGTTTTAAAGTCATAAGAATTAAGAGGAAAGGATTCAATTTTTTACTGCAACTCAAATCTGTGTCAAGAACACCTGCAATAATACATTCAAAATGTTCAAGAATGGCCATTTCAATTTTCTATTATCTTTCAGGTTTTAGCTGAATTTATGTCTAATATCATAGGTTGTTTATTTTGCTGCCACATTTCATGAAAATGCATTTAGTTTATTTCTTCCTAATGTTGGTTACACCATTAGATACTTGCAGATGGATCTGCAAGCTGCTGGTATTTAAAATATGACATTATAATTTAGAAGTGCACTGAAATAGAGCAAATAGAATAAATGTATCCATTTTACAAAGAAGAAAACAAGATCCATTGTGAAGAAGAAAATTCATCATTCAGTACTAAATGAAAGCTCTAAAATGTCTTCATTAATATTTACCGGCTTGCTATAACACACTTGGCACCTAAACTGGACAAAGCTGTTGTCATCCCTTTGCCAATCCCAGTACCTCCACCAGTTATAAAGGCCACTTTCCCCTGAAAGGTATTTGGCGGCAACATCACTTTTTGAAGAGGTGAAAAGAAGGCAGCTTGTGGTGCACTGTTCTCCTCATATAACACATTTGTGCCATGGCTGAAAAACTGAAACAAAAAGAGAGAAAAGTTCATTTTCCTCATTTTTGTATACAGGATTGTCCTGGTTTTGTTTAAAGTAAGGCAAATTCTCTTTTAGTCAATTTTCTTTCAGCTAAGTTCTTCTAAGGAACTGCATTTTTCTGAAGTTTGCTGCACGCTTTTCAGACAATGTTTGCTCTGGAGCTGGTAGGAATGGTATATAGAGAAGGCCCAGGTTAATCTTTATTGCTATGGCAGCCAAGGTCACTGATAATTTTTTTTATGTCAGATAAGTGAGAGGGGTGTACTTGCAGGGAGGAGCAAACAGAACAGGTGACCAAAATTGACCAACTAGTTATTCTATGCCATTCATGTCATACACTGTATAAAACTCGGACATCACAATGGTCTCACTCTCTTTGTCCATGGGCGGCATCTGAAGGGCACTCTTCCCGTTCTACCTGTGATCCTAAGCCTGGTTCCAGGCCCTGCATCCCTGAATCCAGTTCCAGTTTATTGCTGAATCCAGCCCAGGACTTCTGGGTGCCTGCCCTGCAGCCTCTGGCATGACACCAGCCTCTAAGTATCATTAGTAAAGCATTTTTAACTTTCCAACTTGTAAGTCTCTCTCCCTTTTTCTTCTATTCCCTTTCCTTAGCAGGGAGAGTGGGGGGTTAACAGAGAAGACTGTTGTGCGAGACTAGATTTTCTTATGACAGTGGAAGTAATAACCATAACTGCCTTATAATAAACTGAATGTAAGAATGACTAGTTTGTAATATACTAAAACATACGGACCTTCAAATAAATGCTAATACTATATGAGTAAAGCACCTGAATGATTTTTAGACATTCCATTTCTACTAGAGAACTATTGAAAAAATATACTACCGATTTTTGTTATTTTGAAAGTTAATTATTCTTATATCTGTCACTTTTGTAAAAATGTGTGGAACAGCATTATCGAATAATTACAGACTCTCAGCAGGATTTGGGTTTCAGTTTCATGTATGGACTGTACTTCATGCATAAGGAGTTCAGACCTAACAAATACATGTGATTTTGAGATCACATGTGTATATATTTACAAACTCAAAAGCGTCAGTAGTAGCTTCAAGGCTTTGATTCTTTACTATCACAGTCAACAAAACATTCTTATTTACTGGAGAATGGGGCAGAATCCATGAAACCTGTCCTAATTCTTAGTGGAGCTGTCAAGCAAACCAGTGCCATCTCCCAGACAAAACTGTGCAAGGTTTGGTTACCAGCATTGTGTCTGTCTGAGAAGAAATACCATTTACAGCAAATTAGCCCTTGATTAACTGGTCCTAGCAAAAAGACACATGGTTGACACTTGTTTAAAAACACATGTGAAAGCAGAAGAAAATTCAGCATTTTTAACTGATCATAAAAGGGATACACTTTAGTAAGAAAACATCCCATTAATGCAATAAGGAATTTGTCATTAAGAAAGTCTCGGCAAAAAAAAACAAGAGGATATTTCCAGCATTCTAAAACACTAACCTAGCTCACGCCCTAACCTAAATACTGAATTAATTCTTTGTGACAGCAGCATTACAGTAATAATTCAGAAATTCCCAATTTGTTCAGAATACAGAAGTTAGCTTAACCTGAAGATGTAAACACTTCTAAGTATGACAAAATTACATTATTTTTAGTTTTTATATGAAAAAACTAGAAGAATGTGTTATTTTCTGTAATATTAATTTGTACTTAAGCCATAATGTGTTTCTTTGAACACAAAAAATGCTAGTTTAATTTTAGGAAAGAAGACTGAATGGTTACTCTCATATAGTATTGTTAATAAAAACATGCAGTTGTTCAATAGGTTGACACAAAGAAGAAAAGTTATCTTAAAATACTAAAAATATTAAAAGTTATGGTTCTATTTACTAACTCACATTTTCAGCACCAAAATTAAGAGACAATATTTTTAGTGGCAGCTGAATATTCTGTACATGCCACAGCTACAATGCACAGGTATGGGGATTTCACAGAGCTTACAGCTGGCCTAAGAAAGCATGTATGTGAATTTTTCTGTGTGATAATTCATTTGCATTTGTCACACAGGGCAAAACAGAGGTAATAAACATGGAGTTACACTGTCAATTTAATGGAGCTCATGGTCCAAAGAAAAGACAAAACAAAGAGTAATAGTGAAGAAAAGTTGTGAGCACTACATAGAACAAAATCAAGTAAAGTTCAGAGCTAGAAGTATCATAAAGGCAAAGCAATGCATTAAGTCCTACAACATTTATATTAGATGTGTACTTTAGGGATTCTTTCGGGAACTTGGACTCTTCAGCTATGTGCAATAGCTTCTCAAAGAAAAAAGCAAATCAAAGGTGGTTATAAGGAACACAAACAGATCAAATAAAAAAACCCAAAGAATGTCATAATATTTTTTCTAAAATAACAAAATTCTACAGATCTGATCTGCCACCAAACATCTGTAAAATACCTATTTAACTCTTCCAACAAAAACAGAATTTGCATATTTTCATGGAGTACCAGAACACTATTAAGCCACCAGGAAAGGGGAGTTTGAAGATTCTTTTTCACGTCTGTCTTAGCAGTCCCCTATTCTCTTCAGGTATGCAGGGAGAGAAGGGCTCCCTCTGTAGAACTTTTAGCTCATGGCAGAGACTGCAAATCAAAACAGCGTTTGCACTTCTTCTTCCTCCAGCATACGTAGATAACTAGAGATAAATCCTATGCAGCACTGACCCTCCCTGATCGGGTACTCTGTTGGTGACTGACAAAGCCCACTCCCCTCGCCCACCACTACACAAACCATGCAAGCAGCTTCCTCCTTCTTGGGGGAGCAAGATGAGGAAGCAGGCCACAGCACAGGCAGGCAGTAAGACCACACCAAGCCTAATAAAGCACTAACTTGGTGTAATTCAGCAGTCTTCTCATGAGACTGCTATTGTCTCATCACTAGCTTGCACAAGGGGCTTCTGTGACAGGATCCCCTCAATTTAATCATTCCACTATTTAAGGTCAAGGTTTTAAATTAAGCCTCAAGTGTAAACAGATAGATAAAGAAGCTAGGAACCGGCTTAAAAAACAAACCAAAACCAAAACAAACAAAAACATGAACAAACAAAAAAAAACACCTCAGCCAGGGAGTGCAACTGACTCATGAAATGACTCAGAGAGAGCTCATCTCGGCTACAGCTTCTTCACAAGGGAAGCAGGAAAGGTGGGGGCCAATCTCTTCTCTTTGGCGATCAATGACAGAACCCAACGGAATGGCAGGAAGATGTGCCAGGGGAGGTTCGGGTTGGGCATTAGGAAAAGGTTCTTCACCCAGGGGGTGGTAGAGCACTGGAACAGGCTCCCCAGGGAGGTGTCACGGCCCCAAGCCTGACAGTGTTCAAGAAGAGACTGCACAACACCCTCAGACACATGGTGTGAACTGTGGGGTTGTCATATGCAGGGACAGGAGTTGGACTCCATGATCCTTGTGGGTCCCTTCCAACTCAGGGGTGCAGAGTGCCCTCAGAGGCACCTGAGCAGTCACTGGTAAGCAGCGCTGTGCCTGGGCAGAACTCGCTAGGAACGGCCTCCAGAAGCACACAAGTCAGCCGTGTCACTGCTTGGACGGCAGCATTCAAACTTACGTCACAGCTTTGCTATTGGGGTGAAAGGGCGATGCCGATGCCTTCACAGCCTGCACTGAAATGGAAGAGAACGGCAGCTGCGCTGGGCGCGGGAGGGTGCCGGGGAGCACAGGCCGCACCTCTGCGAGAGCTCCGGGACGGACAGGGCCGGTGCTGGGTGCCCCAGCCCTCAAGACACGTCCTGACTCTTTCGCCAAACCCCACTAAAGCCAGGGCCGCCCCTTGACACCGCTTCGGCCACGGGGAGGCGGCTTTCCCCGCGGCTGCGGGTGGCAGCCCGGGCGGCATCATCCCGACAAGCAGCGACCGTCTGCAGTGTCCTCTGACGGGCCAAGAGTGCCTGAGCAGCCCCGGGGGAGGAGCTCACTGAGAGCCCCCGAGGCGCCGGCCGATTGCCCTAGGCCCCACGGGAGCAGGGAGCGCCTTACCCGCCCGGTGCCAGAGAAGCAGGTCGCGGCTCCTCCGCAGACGCCGCGCCACCCTAGACGCAACGCGACCGCCATCTTTCCTTGCTGAGGGGTGGCGGCTGGCGGGGCCGGGCCGTGTGCCTGCTCTGTGACCGGGACAGCGCCCGCCTCGGGCGGGAGGCGGTCCGGGCGTTGGGCCGCCCCGCGGGCCCCGAGCACGGTGGCTTGAGCGGCCGCCACTTCTGCCTGAGCTGCTGAGGTCAGGAAAGCTGCGAGCCCGTCGCTACACCACAAACCTGGGTGCCCCGGCCAGTTTGGGGGACTCAGTCCCACCGGCTGCCCCCGACCCGAGGCCGCCTTGCTCGGCCACTGCCTTGAGGTCTCGAGTTCCAGCTGCGAGGAGCAGGATGTGCTCGGTCCAGTTTATACGCATCACTGGGTTGGGTTTTTTTATTGCTAATTATTTACTCAATGCTATTTGAAAGATACGAAATAACTTTTCTATTCTCTGTGGAGTCTAAAAGAAGAAATTTATGTACTCTCTGTACCCATAGGAGAGGAAGACTGAGGAGGAGACTGAGGGGTGACCTCATTAATGTTTATAAATATATATAAAAGGTGAGTGTCACGAGGATGGAGCCAGGTGCTTCTCAGTGACAACCAATGATAAGACAAGGGGCAGTGGGTATAAACTGGAACACAGGAGGTTCCACTTAAATTTGAGAAGAGACTTCTTCACAGTGAGGGTGACAACACTGGAACAGGCTGCCCAGGGAGGTTGTGGAGTCTCCTTCTCTGGAGACATTCAAAACCCGCCCAGACACATTCCTATGTAACCTCATCTAGGTGTTCCTGCTCTGGCAGGGGGATTGGACTAGATGATCTTTCGAGGTCCCTTCCAATCCCTAACGTTCTGTGATTCTGTGATGATGAGGGTCACGGAGCACTGGAACAGGATGCTCAGGGAGGTTGTGGAGCCTCCTTCTCTGGAGACATTCAAAACCCGCCTGGACACATTCCTGTGCAACCTCATCTAGGTGTTCCTGCTCCAGCAGGGGGACTGGACTAGGTGATCTTTCGAGGTCCCTTCCAATCCCTAACATTCTGTGATTCTCTGATAGTGTGGCTCCTTTCAAGTGGTGTTGCCTGTTCTTGGCATGGTTTTGTGGGAGAGGGTTTGTTTAAGAAGAAAAGTGGTGGCGTGGCAATCTGCTAATTGGGATTCTCAAATGGGGTGGGTAACACACAGCCATTTGGGGTGATATTGTGCTGAGTGCATTCACAAATTGTGGCCGGACAACAGCAGTACAGAGGCTCCACATGGGCTCCACTGTACACATGAACACCTTCCGCCTTGACTGCTGTGAGACAAGGTCTACCAGAATCACAGTCATTCCTAAATACCTCTTTTCAAATTCAGCACAGACAATGGAGTTCAGTAAAGGCCTGAGCAGTCTGTAAGCATTAAACCATGTTAATCTACAGGCGATTATGTTGAGATAACAAGACATTTGATTCATCTTTGTTTAGTTGGTTGATTGGAAAGGTAATGACTGACTGATCCCCACTCTTTTGTACAGCCTGGGTAATAAGGCAAAGAACCCTGTAGAGTCATCTCTGACCATAAGGAACATCAGGGAAACGGGGTGGGGGAATAGCACGTAGCTATAAGAAACTACGGATTTGAGAAAACTGCAAATTCTGAGGAGGGATCGCACTGCCATATCTACACAGTTACAAAATTCGGCATGAAGACAAGAAACCTATTGGTGGGTCTGTACTATTAACTTTTGAATTAAGAATTTAGGCAATCTGAATACATGCTGCTATGGGAGTTCAGAGGCATCAAAATTAAAATAATAAGGCTTAAACATCAGCATCCTGTATAAAAGTGGTCAAACACCTAAATATTCAGATTTTAGATAAATATATTGCTGATGCTCCTGTTTGTTGGTACAGTAAGTTCTAGAATACATAATTATTGTTTGTGCATACTGTCCAGCAGCCACTGAAGCAATAGTGCCGCACCACGAAGCAATAGTTGCCACAGCATCATTAAAACTATATGTCAAATATCTGGAAGGTGTTAAAGAGTCATTATAAGACTTAGTAATATTTCATTCAAATCAGTTAATTCAAAACACACTGAGTCTCAAGAGGTATGCTATCACTAAACAAAAAAATAAAAGTTGGGGAAAGGGAGAGAATATGGTTCAAGAGATGTTTTAAAATGGAGAAATACTACAGAATTTAGAAAGCTTCACTGGAATGAAGCTAACGAGAGGAAACAAACTACAAAAGCAAACCCTATAGGCATTGGAAGATACAAATGTGCTAAGCAGCTACTTCTGAAAGAATTAACATGAACAAGAAGATGAGACCAAACTCAATTTCAGAAAATGTTTTTTAGCAGCTTTCATTGATGAGGTGTAATTCATATACCAGATCTGTTATTTTTGGGTAATAAGAAGAAAGTGGTCCCCAAGATAAGGAAGCATACAAATTTAAAAGACTGCAATAACATTTTCATGTCCCATGATCTAGTAATATAATTGAAGGCAGACTACCCGCATTTTACAAGGAAAATAAATTTGCCTAATAGGCTACTACCCCACTTCAGAAAATCCTACTTAGTTTGCATGATGCTTATTTACAAGTTTAAGAGTTTAAGAACAGCTTAACTGAAATATTAAAGCATCCTGTCTGTGGTTTAAAGTATGTCAGAAGGTGCACTGGTGAAGGCTCCTGGCAGGACCTGTGGCTCCACGGAGAGAGGAGCCCAGGCTGGAACAGGTTTTCCGGCAGGACTTGTGATCCCCTGGGGAACCCATACTGGAGTAGTCTGTTCCTGAAGGACTGCACCCAAAGAAGGGACCAATGCTGGAGTAGTTTGTGAAGAACTGCAGCCCATGGGAAGGACTCATTTTGAAGAACTTCATGGAGGACTGTCTCCCATGGGAGAGACCCCACACTGGAGCATGGGAATACTGTGAGGAGTCCTCCCCTGGGGAGGAAGGAGGAGAAGAGACGTGACGAAGTGACCACAGCCGCCATTCGCTGTTCCTCTGTACCACTGGCAGGGAGGAAGCAGAGAAAATCAGGAGTAAAGTTAAAACAGATAGGAGCAGATGGGTGGGTGGAAGATGTTTTTCATAGAATCATAGAACTGTTTGGGTTTGAAGGGACCTTAAAGTTCATCTAGTCCCAACCTACCTGCCATGGGCAGGGGCACCTTCCACTAGACTGGGTTACTCAAAGCCCCGTCCAACCTGGCCTTAAACACTTCCAGGAATGGGATATCCACAACTTCTCTGGGCAACCTGTTCCAGTGTTTCAACACCTTCATGGTGAAGAATTTCTTCTTTATATCTAATCTAAATCTACTCTCGCTTTAAAGCCATTTCCCGTCGTCCTATCACCACATGCCCTTGCAAAAAGTCTCTCTCCAGCTTTCTTGTAGGCCCCCTTTAGATATTGGAAGGCTACTATTATAGTAGGCCTCCAGCTCGCTGATCAGTCCTCTGGACTCGCTCCAACAGATTGATGTCCTTCTTACATTGATGGCCCCAGAGCTGGATGCAGTACTCCAGGTGGGGTCTCACAAGACCAGAGTAAAGGGTTAGAATCACCTTCTTTAACCTGCTAGCCATGCTTCTCTTGATGCAGCCCAGGATACAGTTGGCTTTCTGGGCTGCAAGTGCATATTGCCTAGTCATGTTGACCTTCTCATCAACCAACATCCCCAAGTCCTTCTCCTCAAGCCTGCTCTCAATCCATTCTCCACCCAGCCTGTATTTGTGTTTGAGATTGCCCCAGCCCATGTGCAAGACCTTGCACTTGGCCTTGTTCAACTTCATGAGGTTTGCACAGGCCCATCTCTCAAGCCTGTTCAGATCCCTCTGGATGGCATCCCTCCCATCCAGCATGATGACCTCATCACACAGGTTGGTGTCATTGGCAAATCTGCTGAGGGTGCACTCAGTCCCACTGTCCACATTGTTCAGAAAGATGTTAAACAGCACTGGACCCAATACTGACCCCTGAGGAACATCATTTGCCACTGGTCTCCACTTGGACATTGAGCCATTGACAACTCTTTGAGTGCGACCATCCAGCCAATTCCTTATCTACTGAGTGGTCCATCTGTCAAATAATTTCTTTCCAATTTAAAGGCAAGAAATTAAAACTGAGTCTTTTGTCTGTTTAATGGAAGGTTTGCAGTTTTGATCTCCTGTGTGTGATTTTGCTCTCTTGCTCTCAGATGACAGTTGGAAACAATTGCATGCAGGTAAAGCAACTCTAGAAAAGATAACTTTAGGACAGAACTAGCTGAGGATCTCGCTAGTGCAGTGACATCCTCCTGGCCAGGAACACTTGACCAGATGACACTGCCAGTTGCCTTGCAATGACAAGTGTTATCTATATCATTATTGCTCTTGTTACTATTAGGTTCGTAACTGGTTTTATCCATCAATATTTGATTGGAATTCGCTCTGTCAGATTTAACATAATGTTTTGATGGGTACTTAGATGCTTACTAAAGCATACAAATATTGGTAATTCAATGTTTGCTTGGTTTGTTACCCTTCCTACTAGAGTCCAGTGGGTGCTTTTCATTTATTTACTATTTGCAAACATTGTCCTATGAACATTAGTCTGGTATTGTGTGTATATGCACTTCAAACAGTTGGGTGGAAGTGAGGCGGCCGAGGAGGAATCTGAGTGCCACTGTAACCCACATCTGTCTTCGACAGCCTGAACCTGCAAGATAGTTGGGTTATGAGAGAACTCTCCCTGTCTCTGTCTCGACCCACAAGCTTTTAATTATATTTTTCTCTCCCCTGTACAGCTGAGGAAGAGGAGTGACAGAGTGGCTTTGGTGGGATCCTGGCATGCAGCCAGTGTCAACTCACGAAAACAAAATAAATGCACAGCACCTGGTTGTTGGAGCGATAAAGGACTCAGCATTCCGATTCAATGTGAATCACGCAAAGCCATTTATTACAGAAACAAGCCTCCTTATATACGCAACTATCCTCTAATCACGCGTCCACGCTCCAAGCATGGATTCGCTAAATGAGTATCACGGGCAGTCCACACGCTGGAGCCCGACCGATAATAGGTGCGATGACTCACGCCATGCTGAGGCCCTGTTAATGAAGAAATGCCCCTCTTTCTCACAGCAGATTCTGTTCTCAGCTTCTCGAAGTGGCCTTGAGATTCCTTTGGGCCTGACTAATTCAACAACGTATCTCCATCTAATGAAACCCCTCCACACATGATGATGAAATTTAAAAATAGTCCAAGAGACTTTTGACACAAAACTCTACTAACAAATCCTAGGTCAGGGATAAAATACCAACATGGACATAACACAGACCTACATTTCTGTTAAGGACAAAAGTTTAATGGCACCTCAAATTCTGTTTAGATACTGTTTTGCAGGGTTTAGCAAATTGTCGTACTATTTCACTAGTTAAATGCAAGTTAAGCCTGTCGTCCATATGAATATCTGAAATACCTCTATTTGCTCTGATTGTCTCTGAGTTTGGAACTCTGCTGAATCCTTTATTTATGATATGACAAAAAGGAACAAGTAGAAAACCAACATATTAGAGGACAGACAGGTAAATCAGGATCAGAAAGCCAGCAAGAACTCTAGAAGTCTAGAAGGTAAATGAATGGGAAAACACGGTATGAGCAAATAAAATAAAATTGGATAAATGCAGGGAAATGGAACGTATAAACATTATAATGGGCCTTACAGGATTCATACAGTTTCTTATGATTATGATTTGTCATACAAAGTTGTGATCACAAAAGTCAAGCCAATAGGATAAGACATAGAATAATGACAACAATATAGAGAAAATTTAAGTACAGTTATATAAAGCTGCGAAATACTCTAATTTAGGATATGCTCTGTATTTCTGGTCACCCTACCTCAAAACTGAAATTGCAAAATTATGAGCGACTAAAAAAACAAGAAAATGAGATGAAGAAAACTCACAAGAGATTAAGGAGACTGGGGTCATTTATCTTAGGAGAAGCGTGGGAGGGAAAATAAAAAAGTATCTAAGTAAACATTTAAGGACCAAGGATACTTAAAGTCATAAAACATGGAGATTAAACAGAATATGACTCTACAGAAACAGCATTTCTGACTGAAAGCTTGTATTTACATTTGTGTATTTCAAATTTATCTTTTCCTATTAGAAAAATATTATCCCAAGTTCCTCCATGCCGTTTCAACTCCACAGGTATTCTGATGCTAAAACTGAACTGTGGACATATGTCCAAAAGCTTTTGCTGTTTTGCAAAGATTACCAATATTAACTACTTGAGAAGCAAGCTGATTACCCAATAGGAAGAAATTTGCTCTCCAGCTACTGGCCGATTATGGACATCAGGAATTTGACACCCTGTTCCTTGTGAGATGCACAGGGAGAAATGGGCACTTTGAGGCACACCTCAGATGCATGTGACTGGAGTCACAGATACACGGCTTCTCCATACCTGTCCTTTGCTGTTCCTTTCCAGAAAATTCAGCATAACAGAGTAGCAAGTCTTTGCTAACCTGCCTAATGGCCTTCAAACTTCCAGTAGTTTTTTCTTTCACTTCTCATAGAATCATAGAATGTCCTGAGTTTGAAGGGACCCACAAGGATCATCAAGTCCAACTCTTGTCCCTGCATATGACAACCCCACAGTTCACACCATGTGTCTGAGGGCGTTGTCCAGTCTCTTCTTGAACACTGTCAGGCTTGGGGCTGTGACACCTCCCTGAGGAGCCTGTTCCAGTGCTCCACCACCCTCTCGGTGAAGAACCTTTTCCTAATGTCCAACCTAAACCTCCCCTGGCACATCTTCCTGCCATTCATTATAATTCTCATAAGCTTATTTATTCTTTTTATGCAAACGCTGCATTCAGATAAGAGATTAATTCTGCAATATTTCCTGTTCCACATGCAGTGCATTTTGTCAGGGACATAAGTGCACTATGACAGGAGGGACATGCAGCTGTGGGGGGCTCCTCAGGCCCTACCGGCCCTGCCCAGCCTCACTGGGGCCCCAACTGCACCCTGCCCCGGGGCCCAGGAGCCCCCACCTCAGTTCAGCCTGGAGCTGTGACTTGCGGCCCCAGCTCTCACGGCTCAAAGCTAACTGGCAGCTCCCGGGGGCTGAAACGGCATCGCGGGCCCAGGGCAGGGGCAAGTGAGTAAACCCTGGAGGGGCTGGCGAGGGACCCCGGACTGCGCGGGGCCCGCCCCTCAGCCGCGCATGCGCCCCGGGCAGCCGCCGTTTTCCCTTTCCCGCTCCCTCCCACTGCGCGGCGGCATCCAGGGCGCCGGTCTCGTTCGCAAGTGCGCGGCGGTCCCGGCGGCCGCAGCGAGCGAGGGATTTTCTCTTCGCTTCCCGGCTTTGCCGCGGCTCGCCGGGGACGCTGGGCAAAGCCAGCGCCCTGCGCTGAGGCACCCCGGCCCCCCCTGCTTGGGCGCCCCTCGCCAGGATGTGGAAGCTGGTTCCAGCCGCAGGAACAGGTTAGGGAACGACGGCGCCGCCGCCACTTGGCCGGACTGGGCCCCGATACCGCGGGCCCCCGGCCCTGGCCAGCCCGCGCCTGCGCGGAGCCGCTGGGCGGGGGCCGGTGCCCGATGCCTCGGGCTGGTGTCCTGGGCGGCCCGTGACCGCTTGCGGCGGCCGAACCTGTGGGCCTGGCGGTACCCGCGGGTACCGCGGTGAGCCGGCGCTTCGGCTTCCACGAGAGTCTCCAAGCGGGCTCGCTTGCCTGTGCTCCCCGGGCAGAGCTGCGTGGGTCCGGCGGGGAGAGGTGGTGACAGAACCTTCCTCGCTCTGGGCGCTCGTCCACGGCTGAGCCTCCGTTTTCCCCCTGAGCACTGCATCCCACACCTCCTGTTAACTTCAGTCGGCCTTTTTGCTTTGCTGTTTTATGCATCTGAGGTGTCCTCCGGTGCTGTTGCAGCCAGTGGAGCAGGTCGCAGGGAGCTGCTTTAAAATACCTCAAGAATTGAGCTCTGATGCGGAAGTCGACCTCAGGAGTCTTTCAGAAAATATGACTAAAGATTATGTGGATGTTTCAAAGACCAAGTATTGAATTTGAGATGTCAAGTTGCTTCTTGGATGCAGAGTTTTGGAGCTGAATTGCCACTGTACCTTTCTTCATCCGTTTCCGTATCCACAGGAGCTTTTGATACATTGATAGCTCTGATAATGTGTATCATACCATATACAAATTTCTTCTAGATTTAAATGTCTTCTTATCTGTATAATGAGCACGCCTGTCATAACTGCGTCTACTATTTATTTCCTAGTTCATTGGGAAATAATTTTGGATGTTCGGTTTATCTCCTAATGGAAACACACCTAATGCTATTGAAATGATGGAGTTTTCTCTTACTGTTTGGAAAACTCTTGAGCAAGAGACAAAGCATTGGTATTGTTATTGTATTCAGGATGATAATTTCTGTGTAGTTCAGATTTGGGAAGTTATTTGCTCAGCGTTGATAACTAGAATTTAATCTGTAATTATTCATTCATTTTCATGAAGAAACATTTCTGATTTTGTTTACCAGTAGGTAACACACACCTTTTAGATGTAGTCAGGCCATTCACTGAAAAGCTACTACATGATCTAGATGACTGATACCAAGAATGAGCCAAAGCATAGGCCAGAGACTGAACTTTCTAACCCAGAGGCATACTCCATGAAATGCTGAAATATTTAAATTTCTGAAAAGTGCATTTATTACATAGGTAATTTCACTATCTGTCAACATATAAACATTCTTCAGACACTGCAAATACTCACATACTTAAAACTGTTAGGAAATAAAACATTTCTGTTGCATCTAAATATGTTATTCAATTCTGATGAGCAGTTTCCCAAATGCTTTGAGTGTTTGGGAGTTGTTTTGTAAACTGATATTTTTTTGTCTCTTGTTTATTTCCAGGAGAGCCGTATCGGCTTTTAGCTGGTACAGAATATGTTGTTGGACGCAAAAACTGCTCGATTTTAATTCAGGATGATCAGTCCATCAGTCGAAGTCATGCAGTTCTGAGTGTAAGTCATCCTGAAACAAGCCCTGTAAGTAGCCAGCATTTTACTGCATTATCAATAGACTGTGTGGATAATTCAGTCTTCCATGACCATGCATACTCTCATTTCACTCTCACTGTTATTTTATGCCTCGAGTAGAACCATTGGTCACCTGCCTTTTCTTAATCTTGACTTCTTTTATTTCTCTGGTTGCTTGCCGGTGTCGAGAAATTCAGTGGCATAATTCTAGTGGTCCAAGCTCCCATTTGAGCATTCCCAGAATGAAGATTCATTAGGGGTTTGTATTAAAATAGTCATACCGGGAAAATTACACAATTACATTTCTTTACGTAGGCAAGTTTTAGATCTTGTTTCTGGAAGGTGCTTCAATTGTCTTACTGCAGGCTTACTTTGTGTTTTGTTCTGCATCGTTAGATCTGTATTTGCTTAGGGGATTGAAAATAGAAATGTCTGAAGGAGAATTAGCAAGCAGTAATTTACTATCACTTATGTGTTACAATGTTTACAGACATTTTGAAGCCAGTCAGCAGGAATTTCATTTATGTAACTGTATATAGAGTTTGAAATGTAATATATACAATTTAAGTGTCATTTTAATATTGCAAATAGTGTATAACTACATGGCAGAATTTCATAAAAACAGGCTGACAGTGTTCTCATTGGCTTGTGAACCATTTGGGAAATACGAGAGTGTCTAAGCTCTTCTCAAGACATGCTGCTGCCACCGTGCCATGCAGCTTGTGGAGGACTGAGAGTGCTTGTGGGAGGAGGTAAGGGAAGGTGACTTGGGCACCTGTGCCAGTGCTGAGCAGTAGTTTAAAGCGTCAGTGATAAATCTTGAAACCTTGCTAAATCGCACTAGCAGAGGCTTTGGGCCAGTGAATGATTGCCTTGCACAGCCTCTAGGAAGACTGAGTGTAATGAGCACGGAAGTTCTGTAGCTAAAGATCTGTATACTTTCAGTCCATCACAGTCAAAATGATAAGATGAATATTTACACATAGCTATCATCATTGTCCAAAGTGTTAATTTAGGATGGTATTTTGTGGGCTTTTTCATCTTTATCTGCTGCTTTGATGCATAATGGTAGTAAGCTGTTTCTGCTAAAACTTTTCTAATTCTGATAAACTGTAATAGCTTATTTATGTTTATTTTCAGAGCCAGTCTCTCTCGGTCCCTGTATTAACAGTGAAAGATACATCCAAGTATGGTACCTCCGTTAATGGATCAAAACTCAATGGCGGTTCGGTGTCTTTGCAGTCTGGTGATAGAATCAACTTTGGAGTCTTTGAGAGCAAGTTTAGGTAAGTGTTTTGATTAAAAAATAACAAGTAGAAAATTGTAGTTTTTGAAAGGAGTATTTTTGCACATCATACAACTTGGCAAGCAATACAGCAATATGAGTTTTTAAAAGTAGAGGACACGAGTAATATTTTGCCTGTTTTCCATACCCGCTTCTGCAAGAGTTTTCATTACTTATTTTTAGAATACCTTTGATTTTGACAGTAAGGTATTAAAATTGTTCATAGTAATGCACTGGCATTTTAAAAGATGTTGTGTCACATACACTGAATGTTCTCAGGCTGTCTTAGGCAAAAACATAGTCCTAAAACATAAGTGGTTCTAAAGAAGGCAGGAAAATTTAGGGTAGGGAGAGAGCTTGTCTGAGCTCTTGTTAGCTATAGAAAATGTAATCAGAAAAGAACTGAGATAGCTGGTGGATGCTTTGTGCAGCACCAGCCATTGTTGCTGTGACGTATGCTATGCCTGCATTCTCTTTAGTCAACCCAGCTTGCTAATTTTTCAAATTTAAGATGGCAGTCAGTGCTGTCTGTTTGCATATTTGAAGCACTCCTTGAAGTAAAGTGGCAAGTAAGTAGAATAAATTCTAATGACCATTAAAATCGACATTAAAACAACCAGAAACTGGCTTTATTCATTAAAATTTCACTCTGTTTTGTCACTGCTGCTATTATTTGATAGGAAAAACAGCATTCTCCCCCACTTACTACAATGAAGTATTTTTGATATTTTAGGTAAGCATCTTTTAAGTCTTATACAGGAATTATGCCATGAGACCAGATACATTGTGGCTGTCATACTGGAAGTATTATTTAAATTTCTTTCTGCTTTGTTGACTGAACCAAATAAAATAATGAAATTTGATATGCTGTAGTTCCACATGGGAAATCTACAAATATAAATAGGCTTATGGTCAAGGGTAGCAGCAGTGCTAGGGGAAAGTACTTGAACTTGCGTTCTGTGACACGTATTTTTAAATACTAAACAGTATGTGGACTGTTCTGTTGAGCTTACTTTCAGCTTTGGAAGCACATGCTCAATGTTTCTGATATACCCTGACCTTGCAGTGTTCTTGAAGGACTAATTCTATGTGATGTCTGTGAAAGACTCAAAAGTCCTTAGAAGTATTGCAGACATCAAGTCAAAATGTTGTTAGTTTATCTGAATAAAAATCAGTATTTACTTTCTTCAGGAAATTTTAAAGCACAGTCTTTGATCTAGGTAAGAGTTATGGGCCTTTTTTATTTTGCTCCCCTTTTTTCTGCCAGTTTTTCCTGTGACACAAGGTAGTTAAGTCAGCTCTGTTCATCATAATGATTGGCTGAAATAACTGAAGTAATTATTTTTTACTTGTTCTTTTCAGAGTAGAGTATGAACCCTTAGTTGTCTGCTCCTCGTGTTTAGATGTTGCTCAGAAAAGTGCTTTACATCAAGCCATCCAGCAGCTTGGAGGCCTTGTAGTGGATGAATGGACAAAAGAGTGCACGCACCTTGTAATGGTATCAGTAAAAGTTACTGTTAAGGTATGTTGACCTTTTGCATGTTGGATGGCATTGCTTTGCAGTTTTCCCACACATGGAAATTAAACTCTAGACCCGCTCGAGATTTTCCTCTACGAAGTAATGAAGTCAATTCCTCCTTTTCCATGTTTAGAAAGAGATGTGTGTTGGAGGGAAAGAAAATGAAAAAAGCCAATTTTGAAGACTGTTACTGAGTTTCATCAGTTGCTTTGTACATTTTTGTAACTTCTGTCAAGACAGCAATTAAGAGTTAGGCTGTTAGAAGCAAAGCTATCCTGTTTTTCAGTAGCAAAATTCAGTGTTGTTCTCTTTGTTTGTGTCATGTTTTCCACATCTAAGATCTTAAAAAGCTGAACCGTATTCTAACTGAAATTTCTGCATTCAGTAAGTATATATTTTCTGTCTTTTCAGACTATATGTGCTTTGATATGTGGTAGACCAATTATAAAACCAGAGTTTTTTGTTGAACTAATCAAAGCTATTCAGTCTGGGCAACAGTTGCCAAATCATGAATGGTGAGTATCATGTTTTCAAGGTCACAGAATTAAATTTATGGGAGTTAGATAATCAGATTAACATGTAGCTATCTGATAATATTTGCCAGAATATGTTGATTACAGTAACTTTCTTTGTGGAAGAATGCTTAATATGATACACATTTTACTATTCAGTGAATTTTCCTGATCTCCTCCCTTGAGTTAAAATGAGCTCTTGGGATTGACTATATGCTTAGAGATGTTCCTAGTTCTGAATAGGAACTTGTTGATATGTTTGAAGCAACATATAAACTCTTTTGGGAGTTAATACATGAAAATAAAGAAAATTATACTTTTAAAAAAGAAATTATATGAAACATATTTTGTTACGTAGACATGTTTTCCTAGTACACAGTTACTGCCTGAGTTTACTGTAAAGTTTGATTGATATAGATTTAGCATGACCTTTGGATTCCTTGAAATAGCAGAGGTTTTTAATTATCTGTCATGAGATGAAGTGACACTAATGTGCATTGGTCTTCACTATATAAAAATAAAATACTAATTGTTCTCATGGTTAAATTAACTTCAAAATCTAATTCTTACTTTGGAATAAATAAGTACTGTGGAATAGCCCTTTCAGTTATTTTCTCCATGTAGAAAAGTGTAAAGTAATCTCATTATTGTATGAGAGAATTTCATCTGAGCCTGTATTGCTACTATTTTTACCTTGAAAAGGGATACCGTTGTGTTTGTTTGTTTTATGAACATATGATTTATGTAGGTGAGAAATTTCTATCCTGTATTCTTGTGTCTTTAGTGCTTCTACTCTTTGTATGCTTTGGAAGATAACTGTGAAATGAAATACGTAATGAATGGAAATTGTGAGAATATTTGGCATTTGAAAAATAACGTGGTGAACATTTAATGTCAGTTAACAGGGAGAAAAACTTGTGAAATTAATTTAAATGTGTTCAAGACATTATGACTTTTCTGGGTATATTGTTTAAATCAGGTGGATGCTGGACACCAGATACGCGAGTTGGAGGAAATCAGTGAAGCAGAATAGAAGTCACTTTGTTGCTTTTACATATGTGTGGATATACATACCTACATTATGTGTTAGGACATAGCATTTTATTTTCTTTAGTGGGTCTGATGCTAGCCATTGATAGAATAGCTTGAAGAATTGGGGGTAAAAAGGGCAACTAAACAAACCTTGATGGTGCACATATGGTAATGGAAACAAAGCTACAGAACATTCGCAATAAGCTGCGTTTACTACATGTTAAAATATATTTCACAGAATGTGACTGTACCTTGTTAGAACAATACACGTGCCCACTGGAGCAATTGATAGCAAATACTCTTTAGTTTCTAGATGCTGTTTTACATTTGCAGGGATTTATGTAATACATCAAATCAGTCATCTGTGGGTGTTTTAAAGCTCATTTGATCTTCGGCTTCAGAAGAAAGGGGAAAACTTCATGAATCATAACTTTTTGTTCTACTTGTCCGTACAAAACACTGTAGTAGTATGTGAGAAAACTAAAGAAACTGTTCAGAGTCCTCTCTGAAATACTGGATATAAGGTTTTCTGGCAGACTTGTTTTTTAGTACAGGTGGTATAAGCTATCAAAAGCTAACAGTTGTGCACTCCAAAATTTTCTAGGTCTGATGTTACCTCGCTGTAAGGCAGCTGCTACTGTCTGTCACACTAACAAGCTGACGGCTCTTGAAACTGAGGTGCATGTTGCCTGTTCCCTTGATAGAGAAGTGACAGTATAATTGAGCTGTTAAGTGCTCCCTAAAATAGAATCAGATGGATGTTTCCTTTTTTTTTTTTTAACATTTTTGTTAACTTTTGAGACCCTCAGAGGAATTGAGTTCACTACATGTGATTGACACTAGCAGTATATCCATTATTTAGCTTTCACAGAGAGAGTTCTGCATCAAGCTAAATGAGACAGCTGGTGTAATACGCAGATCTAAATTTGAAATAATGACAACGTCTTAAATAGGTGGGTTTTTTTAAGATTAAACTTGTGGGAAGATACTGAAAATTTACTTGCAAATGTTTGCATTCAGTTTCCAGAAAGCTTTTAACTTTCACAGGGAATCTCTACATTGCTGATCTGGGCTGATACATCTGCAAGGCACTAAACTACTTGGATATGAAATAAGTTTGGAAATGAAATAAGAAAGGCGTATTGATGTTGTAATACAGGGTGACTGTTAAAAGTTTTCTCCTCTTAGTTACTAAAGTAGAAAGTCTTGATCTTGGCTTAGATGTTGCAAAATTAGAGACCCTTTCTTCCTAATAGTCTCTTGAAAAAATATTTATATAAGTAGTTTTAAGAGAGGAATATAGTATTTTAGCTTCAGAGCTTTACCCTAAACCAAAAAGGACTGTGAGTCAGTACTGATAGGTGAATCTGAATTTTGTAACTTGAATTTTCTCTTCTTGCAGCTTTTATCCTCCTGTTGACGAACCTTCCATTGGCACTGAAAAACTGGATTTGTCTGAGCGTCATGAAAGGAAAAAAGTATTCAGTGGAAAAACTTTTGTATTTCTAACTGCCAAGCAGGTAATTAGGCTTTACATTGCAAAAATATTCCAGAGGTAGCTAAGCACAGATTCTGTTGTCTGCAAACTCACATTCATTCTGGGTTCATCAGGAAAGAAGGATTTCTGTGTATTTATCTTCTTACAGTACAATGACCTAAGCAAGATGAAATACAGGGGGAGAAACAGAACATGTCACATCTGCATTAGTGAATCAGTGATAAGCATTATGCTGAGAGTTCATTATGCTGATACTTCTAAACTGACTTTTTTTACTTTTTTTAAAAAAAATTGCATTCTCTTTTTAGCACAAGAAACTGGGTCCAGCAGTTATTCTTGGCGGAGGGGAAGCAAAATTGATGACGGAGGGAAGAAAAGAAGCATCTTTACTGGTTTCTCCTGAAGTCTGTGTTGTTGATGCGGGGTTGACAAACTCTCAGATCCCAGGATCTGATTCCATTCTGACTCTCTTGCAAAGGTGCAGCATTGTTCTCTTGTACAGCGGTATGGTAATTTCAGAATTTCTGCAGAGATTTAGTCATGGTGTTTGCACATATGTTTAGAGAGTGGGATGCTATTGCTTTAAGTATTTAGCATGTTAACTAATATTTATTGAAGCAGGAAAGAAGGGACTTGGCAGTTCTGTGAGGATTTGTTGGGCAGGTTTGGTTTGAATTGTTTTTCTCCAGAGGATCCAGCTCTACAAAAATTCTTTGTAATGAAACTACTTTGCAATTACAGACACTAAGTGGCTTTTCTTGTACTATTTAAAATAAGTTGAAAATGAATATATACTAAGAATGGAAAATAGATCATCTCTGATTTTTCAATAAATATTTATTCAGTCAAAAACAGGTGAGATGGCACCTTGAGTTCATGTGGCTCATTGCTGTCTAATTATTTGCATACAGTGTTTCGGAAGAGCAGCTTCTGTTTAATAAAAATCAGTTTTTCGTGGTAGGCTTTTTGTTTGAGACGACAGACTGCATATTTTTATAGTAACTAAATTTTTACATTAATTAGTAGACGCTAGGATTTTCATAAAGCTGTTTTATTAAAGCAATGAAAGAAAACAAAATCCCAACTCTTAACCTAATACCTAAACCTAAGTCCTCTGAATTCTCCTGCCTGATGTGTAGGAACTGGTCAAATCTTTCAAGTCACTTTTCCTTTCACACACATTTTTGAATTGGAGGAAAGGCACAGTTGGTTAAATTCCCAGAAATTGGGCAGGGAGAGATGTATTGTCTGAATCACTGGGGGTAGACAGAGGCTATGGCAAAAAGAAACATGGAAGTTCATACGTGTGGGACATGGGTGCAGTGATGGATACCTATGCTGACGTACTGTGTTGTGCAAAATTGTTGTGTAGACTGATGTTTTATGAAAGGACGAATGGAAAAATGTGTACTTTGTCATATCGGTGTCCATTTGCCTGTTAATCTTTGAATCCGTACTGAGAAACATTTTTTACTTTTTGTTCTCTATTGTATTTGTGTTTTAACAGTAAGGATCTCAGGGTTATTCCCGAGGCAGAAATTGGATTGGCAGTTATCTTCATGTCTACAGAAAAATACTGCAACCCTCAAAAGCAGCCTGGTAACAAAGGTAATTGGAAAAAGGGTAGTGATAAGTTAACAGCATTAAAGAATCAGTATTCCTTTTCATACAAGGGCATCAATGGCTAATGTTGAAGTTATTTTGTTTTGAAAGACCACTAAAATTGCACTGTAAGTAAAATGCATACAGGTCTGAAGAGGGAGTTGCTTTGGTCTTGCAATAAACTTCAATGGAAGTTATATTTCTTTTAGATGTAAATAAAAAGCAGATCTAAAATAGGCATAGAAAGCAGACACGTAGTACATTAATCTGTAAAGGAAGGATCCTTTAAAAGTCTTCCGAAGTTCATGTTTTTAGTGACCATTGAATTACTATGTATGGGAGTTTAAATTTCTTGCTGTTCTGTCTTTTATGGAAAGACTGGGGTAATAACGAGGTAAAAGGTGAGTGTTAGAAATTGAGAGAATAAGAACGGAATTGATTTGTAAAGTCTTGTGGGTTTTTTTTTTGTGTAAAAAGGGGTTTGCTTTAGGGAAATTCAGCTGCCCCGCACCCCGCTCAAAATCAAGCATAATCTTGATGTAAGAAGTAAAAACAATGAGACATGATTGTCACATTTGGTAAAGTAATAGTTTGGGGGTGGACATTCCAAGTCTCAACTTGAAACTTAACTTTAATTTGCTAATACAGTAGTATTAAAAATCTTTGAGCAACAGAAATAGTTTTTGTTTGTGTAAGACTCTTGTCGTTCTTTTTTCAAAATCGTTAGTCTGTATTTTGGTTCCATGAAATTGTCAGAGTTATGTGTATGATTTGAGGTTCTTTTATGTTCTACATAGTGTTGTAGCAGGTAGCAAATCCTACAATTTTTTAAAAGTCAAACAAAAACCACATAAATTTGTCTTTATGTATAGGAACGTTACTTATTCAAAAGTGTATTTTGAAGAGAGAAAGATATACGTGTGCTGGCAGAGCTCTGAATACTGTTTTGGTTGACAAGTATCCTTGTATGTATGTATCCATGACTTAGTTTAATGGAATATTTAAGTAAAACTAAATCTCAGAATATGGTCTTCTAGAACTGTTTGCTTAATTTTTTTAATTAAAATTGCATTAAGACCATTTTACAAAAATCTTACTTGGTCAGTTACAGATGTGTGATAGCACATGTGTGGAAACACAGATTTGATATTAAACTTTTAATTAGTCTCTTGTGTTGATCTTGCAGCTGTCACTAAAAGTGCTCCCACATCAGCTCTGTTCCGGAGAGACGTTTCTCAGAGTTTGGCTGTGGATGAAACCATAATGCCAACTGCTGCAGATAACAGCACAGTATATGTAGCTGATACAGAAACAGAAGAGCAGACATGGTAAAGTATTTATGGAAAGAGTTTCTAAGCTAATCCTTGCAAATCAACCAATCTTTTGTGGTGGAGGAACTGTATTTTTGCCATGGACAAAGATACAGTATTTGAAATGGCTCTTGCTGTCACTTTTCTGCAGTGAGATAATTTCTGCTTTTGAGTGGCAGATAATGGAAAATATCACATAGGACTTAGAACTCTTTCAGATACAAATGTAGATACTGCATATCTGATTTAACTATTAACAATTTTTAAGCTGTTTCAGTTATTAAATATATTTCTCATAATGGATTTTACAGTTTGTTTTTAGCACACCTATGTTGTTTGTAACTATGTTCAAAGTGCAGGTGCAGCTTTTTTAAAAAGTGGTATTCTACAGTGTATCTCTTGGATAACTTTTTGTGTGTTCACATAACATTTTTTCTCTCTAATATAGTATGGAGATAGTGAATACTTCCCAGATAGACAGAAGATGCAAAATGGCTTTCCAGGATATCACCACTGTGAAGAAAAACCCCAACACAAGTGGCAATGTAAATGCAGGAGCTTCGATATCTAGAATGAACAGAACACCTGGGTTTAGTCAAAAAAGTGATCCTGTCTCGCCATCCAAAGTTTCAGAAGCTGGTAAACCCAGTGAGTGCGCTTCACATCGCCAATCTAACACAATTACAAATTACTTCCAGGTAGCTAGAAAGAGGTACGTTGAAATGATATTGACATTACATCCCTTATGTTGATGCTGTTTCTGGAAAATAATTTAAACTCAAGAGATATACTTTTAATTCAAAACGTATTTAAAGAGGTAAATTTTAGATTAACTTCCTAGAATAGCAAACTTTTGCTCAAGGGTACTTACTTTTCAAATTTTACAAGGCAGTCACTAAAGCCTCAGGAAGTTGTTATGTTGCAGATGCAGATAGTCATATTAAAAAATGCTTTTGTAATTTCTTTCTTTTGTAATTACTTTGTGGCTAAGGGAAAGAGCTGAAGGAGGAGAAGAAACATCTGTACCCAAACTACCAAAACTGGGGGAAAGGTCATCGCCTGTTTCCGAATGCACTGAATCCACAGCTTCATCCATGTGGAATAGGGAGGGAGAACAGCATCGAAAGGGAAATACAATCTTGGACTCAAACCCAGATTTTGCATTAGAAGACACAGGTAGAAAGCTTACAGGGGAAGGTGGCAAACTAGCAAGTGATAAAACAGACACAAAAATTACTTCTAGCGAAAAGCATGCACCAAAGAAGAGAAAGGAGTTAGATGATTTATCTGAAGATACAGAGGCTCTAGAAATTGTGTTTGGAAGCAGAGACCTGGACTGGGAAGATCAAATGGCAGATCAAGACCAGGAAGCTCAAGGAAATATTAAAAAAAAAAGATGCTTGGAAGCCAAAGGAAGCTCTATTCAGAAAGTCAATGTAAAGCAGAGAGACGAGAATAAAATATTGGTAAGTTAAATTCTTCTCATGTGCCTAGTCTTGAGATTTACAGCTGTTTTGGAAGGATGCAGATAGGTTTTTTAAGGGTGAGGCTGCCTACAAACCAAAAGTGGCTTTGTAAAGTTTGCTTAAACCTCTCAAATCACTCTAAACTAATGATACGATGTGTCTATTACATGTGAATGCTGCAGCCTTACACCTATGTGAATGTTTTTTCATTCTTCAGGACATTGTTTCTTTGTGAATTGAACGCTACTTGTATTCTGAAAGTTTTCCTCTCTTTTTGCTTGAAGTATTGTAGGTAGAATAGCAGAATATATCCCTGGTCGAGTAAGAACTTCTCATATGTTGTTGTATTAATCATGATGTTGATATTTCTACTAAAATAATACTCAGTTTTATTATTTTTATGTAATGAATTTTCCGAAGAAACCTGTAGTTGACCTGTTGAATACCACAGTAGTGTCCATCATCTCTCAAGTCAAAATCTGTAGATGCCACGTGAAAGATTGTTAGAATTCCTGAATTAAGGCAATTCAGATCACTAATGTCCTCTTAAAACAAGCAAAACCAACCCCACGGTTTGTGATGAGTTTTTTTAATTATTTCTCTGGTTTTGTTTTTGAGAATAAGGCAGTTTTCTAAGAGAAATTAAGGAAACAGTGGATTTTGAGTCAAGAGTAGCCACTTCATTGAAAAAAAAAAAAAACCACAACCAAAATGCAGGTTTGTAGAGGAAAACAATGTTGAGAGCTCAAGCAACGTAGACTGATAAGAATGCAGAGGGAAATAAGAGAGAAGGAACAGGTTTAATTTTTGTTTATATTTAGAGAAAAGTATGTCAAAACTTACTGTCCAGTTAATTCTTATGCAGTGTAGGTGTTGTTTAAATGCTTTAATAAAATTTGAGTGTATGACTGAGTAACTGGAATTTGCAAGATACCTTGCATCAGATGAGAATTAGTAATGTCTGTGCATCCTTAGCTCAGAGCAGCTTAACACTCTTCTCTTGATATGTTACTGGAGTTTTTGCTTCTGGAAAGTGTGAATTTCGAACTTTGTTATGATGCTATTTTTTGTTGTTAGTAACAAGCATGTTCTAAAAGACAAGTAAGTCTTATAATTGTAGACAATCTTTGCTTCTTTATACTATTGGAGAGGAGGTACTTTCTATCAGGTCTAACTGTACTGAGAGACTAAAATGTCTTATGAATTTTGTTACAGCCTAGGAAGTTTTGTTAGTCTAACGTCCTGTCGGGATCATGAAGGAAAACAAATTCTCAAATAAAACTAAACTGTTGTTTTATCAGATGAGCACATAAAGAATTTTATGTGTCTTCTAATAGTTTCATAATGACTTATTTTATTCACATATTTTCAGTGAAATAGGAAGGAGATTTCATGATAAAGCTCCATGGGCATATTTGTGTTACCTGTTTTCTTTCAGTGTAGATGCACCTTGTGTAACTGACAAGACAGAGAATGCAAGTAATTGACTCAGTCTACAGGGTGCATAGAGCTTATCTGATTTTTTTCGATCACTGAAAATAATTTATGGAAGGCAAATCTTGTTTTAAACTGTGGGAGGAAAGCAACCTGCAGAATACTTTCTTATCCTAGTAGTGAAATACCTGTTCTGCACATATGTACACTTAACATATGAAGCTGAAAATGCTATTTTTTAAATATAAAAGCTTTTACAGTATTTTCCAGAACCTGGCAGGACTTTGAAGATTCTACACATGGACAGAACTTGCTACTGATATAAGAAAAAAAAGTCACAAAATAATGATGATTTTTTTTTTTAATAGAAAAAAACCTCAACAATTCTTATAGCGTACATAAAATCATATAAATTTAAAAATACAGTGTAGTTTATTTTCTGTCTAAATATTCATATTGATTTGAAAATGCTTATTTCACTGTAAAGAGCAGAAAACAATTTAATATAATTAAATTTGCATTTAATTTCAGTGTTACATTTTAAAATAATTTTTAATCAAATAGAAAGAAGAGGAACTTGAATCAGTTTTATCTTCAGAAATGAAAAGTGAGATCAAGCAAGAGACACCAGTCTTGGTAAGAAACCATTTAATTGTATTTTTGAACAGCAAACTTTAAAATAAGATCCATAAATACTGTGTTCTTAAAAGTAAAATTTTGATGCATTTTCATAATGCTTCTCAGAGTAAAAGATGTTCTGAAGATTTTCCTCCTTAAAATAATCATGTGTAAATTTGCATAGCGCAGTCTAACTGACTGACTGTGAAAGACAGACAGAACTGTAGTTCATCCGCATGCTTTTGTAGTGGCATTTGGATGGATACTTAAGATACTTAGACTACAGAAACCCAATGTAAGTGTATTAACCCTTCAATGCAGTTAATACTTGCACTGATATTTTTGTTAGGTTACTGCTTAAAGACCACAAAGAACGTAATCTCCTTGTCTGCCCTAAGGAGATCACAGCTAGAATAGAAGAAATGAAGTGCTGAGAAAATAGCTGTAACATACGCTGATTAACAGTAAATAGCGTGCTAACTTTGCTATGGGTGAGATGAGTGAAGTGTGCATGCAAACTTGCTCTCATATGAGTATTCTCAGGAAAAAGTTGCTTCATTGATCAGGTCCAGCTTAAAGCCCTAAAGTTGACCTAAATGGTAAATCTGTAGGCTACAATAGAACTGAAGATGTTAAGCTTTGTCTTCCTTGTAGTTAGCTGGAGTTTCCATTAGAGTAAGCAGACTTGGTGATATTAGTTTAGGTAAGAGGCAAGGCGAAGGGAGAAGTAATTCTTAGATACTAGCTAAATTCAAAAAAATAGAGGTCTGGGGTTTTTTGTTGGTTCTGTTTGTTTGGTTGTTGTTTTTTTTTTTTGGTCTGTTTGTTTGTTTACTTGAGGTTTTTTCTTGAAATGACATCCTAGTGAAATGAGGTACACTGCCCTTATTATTATTACTGCTATTCTTAATGATCCCATCTTTTCAACAGATCTAAATATGACAAATATACTGACCTCTCAGCCATATTGGTAGTACATAAGGAGGCTGAGAAGTACATCCATCTGCTTGGTTTCTAGCACAGCTGCTGCTTCCCCTGGCCCTTCTATAATCTTAATTTTTACCTCAGCTGTGCTCATGATAATGTCTTTCTCTAAGTTTATGCTGTTAGATGTGCTGTGTGTCTGTTTGTACACTTGAATTGCTCCTTCTTTTTTCTTCCCACCTAAGAACCACAATGAACTTCAGGATGATGCCAGCAATCTTCCTAGCAGACTTCTGTTGACTGAATTTAGATCATTGGTTGTCAGCCATCCAAGACAGAACAGTCAGTTTACTGGAAATAGCAGCTACGGGGGGAAGAAAAATTTCAAAATGTTCAAAAAGGTTAGTGTGTGTTTGTGATGGTCACCAGATGGCACTGTTTAAAAATACTAAAAAGTATTGCCTCAAGATTGTAGAAATAAGTTGTGAAAGATTTTTTTTTTCAGTTGATAGTAACTACAGAAAGAAACAATTAAAATGCCATATTATACTGTTAAGAAATATTTTGCTAATTGACTAAAGAAGTAGCCAGCTGACAAAGGCTTATCTCATGCTAGATTACTGAGATGCCTGTATTCTCTATTCCAAGCTGTTACTTGGCATAAGTTAAGTGATGCCTACCATAACTTCTGGTTGTACCTCCAAATCCTAGCAATTTGCCTTCTCCAAAGACCTACGTATAAAGCATATACTGATTCCGCATCTTGCATCTTATCTAATAAATCTTGGGTTTCTAAGTAGAACTCAGTCTGCTATCTAACAAAGGTAAGGTGATAGCTTGCTTGGATCCTGAAGATAATTTCAAGATGATTTGTAGTGTGCAATGTAAAAATACCACTTCATTTCGTATTAAAAAAAAATATATGTGGTATAAGATTACTAGAAATGCATTTCAGTAAAATGAAGAGAATGCGAGTCATATAATGCAACTTCCAGCTTTTTGGGAGTGTGCTCTTATTTTTAGATAACATTTTAAATTTCTGCTAGTATTTTCTTTTAATTGTTTTGTAATAGATCCTTATGTATTCTGATGATTAAATAGAATCTATCAGTAAAAATCAGTTTATACTGTTTTGAAACTCCATTTAATATACTATCAGCTTTATTTAGCATATGTAACTTGGCAACTATTTCTGGTTTTTGTTTCCTTTGATAAAAGGAGGGAGTTAATAGCTTTCTGTAAATGCTTTATTTCGCTTCAGCCACTTTTAAATATTGTCTCTGATAAATGTTATTTGAAGACTGACCTAACTTTCTTCTGTGATATCTTAATAGACTTTCAGAATTTGTTAGACCCTTGCAGTGTGCTTGCCTTGTATTTTAAGAATTTATTGTCTGACAGGTAGCTTATCCGGGGGCAGGACAACTTCCGTACATTATTGGAGGATCAGATTTGATTGCTCACCATGCTAAGAAAAATTCAGAGCTAGAAGAGTGGTTAAGGCAAGAAATGGAGGTAAGGACTTCATTCTCAAAGGTGAGCAAACAAAATCTTAATTCATGTAAGCGGTCATACCAACCTGTGGTCATTTCTGAAATACTTCAGAATTTTATTTTTGAAATTAAACCTCAGCCAGTTAGCTGTCCACACATAGTCACAGGGACATACATGTTAGGAAAGTTACTGGAATTCAGAGGTCAATGGTAAGGCTCTTTTTTTTTTCTTGATTATTTGAATTCATTTTACATACATTAATATAATCAGAAAAACTGTTTTAAACAAAATCAGTAACCTAAAAGAAAATTATCCTTTTCTTTAATAAGCAAAAGAAACATTATGGGTACTTGTGACTTCTAAAAATGTGACAGAGAACTAAAAAGAACTTCTCTATGGTAGCCTGTGTTCAAATGGCTGTATGGTGAAATTTATATTCTGCTCTAGAACAGAACAGAAAATACCTGCAGCAAATGTAGGAAGAACAAATTCAGCATTTTTTCTGATATAAAAATCTTAACCTTTGTATGTTAAAGTTCTAAAAAATATTATACTTTATCATAGCCATTCTCTAGCATTTTCATTGTCCAGTAGTTTCTTTAAAAATACTTGCTGATGAGCCGTATTCTGTTTCCACAGCCTGATCAAGATCCTGTTACATGGGGTTTCGATTATCTCATGTTTTTTAGGTCCCTGGGTATAAATAATGCAAATTAGAATTCCCCTTACACACCAATAATCAGATTAAAATGTCCCTATTTCTGTAATGATAATTAAAACAAACAAAAAAAGAAATTATTTCTGACCAAAACTGATATCTTGCACAAACTAATCCATTTCATTAGTTGGTAGCAGTAGCCAAACTTGAGTAGTGCAATATATTATCTAAGGTGAATATGCACTTAATTTAGTACTTAGAGAAAACTTATTTCTTCAGGAAAAACTCTGTTAGTGCAGGCATGTATTGTTCATTAGCTTCACCCTTAACATCCAGTATTGAATAAACTTATTTTTTCAGGAACAGAACCGACATGCAAGAGAAGAATCACTTGCTGATGATCTCTTTAGGTAAGAGTTTTACGTTTGTACTTCAGAAATGTGTATTTTTTGCATCCCACCATTTTTGACAAATTCCAATTTTGTAAAAGGCTTCTTTGACTATTCTCTTGAAAATTCCATGTATGGAATATACCCCAAATGACACGACAGCTTCTCTCAAGCTTGTTTTTGTTTGTTTGCTGGTTTGGTTTTTTTTTTTTTTTTTTTTTTTTTAAATACCTTTAACCTTCAATTTAATTCAATCTTCCTACAGTTTTTTAGTTTTTTTAATAAAACATTCTCAAACAAAAATGTTGCTCTTTCTTACCTCATGTGCAAGCTTGAGCGTTCACAAAGACTAGAAGATGTTCTGGGGTCAGACTTTCTGCCATTAGTGGTTGCTAGAGCCTAATGAAGTGATTTGATCTTACAATTAAGTCAGTCATCTAAACTCCCAAGAAAAAGAGGGGGGGGGAGTGGGCTGACACTTTTTCATTCTGGCCGTGGCAGTTGTCTGTCCCCTTGCTGTGTTACTTGGGGGAGCTAAAGCAACAGAATTCTAATTCTGTGAAAAAGTGATTGGCGGAACTGCCTTTTTGTTTAAGTAATAAGCCCCAGAATTTAAAACAAAAATTAATGAAAAACCTAAGTAAATCTTTCAGTATGGCCCCTCTTTGTCCCTTATCTTTGAGACCCTAAGCTGCTTCCAAACCCATTTGCAATGAAGGAGCTCCCCCCTTTTGGTACTTGTTGGAATCTCCCCAAGTGCCACACCAGCTTTCCAGGTTTCAGACTGAGGAGCGGAGGCATTTTTACACCAATCATTCTGTGCTCCTGACAGTGTAGTACAGTCATTAATTCTGTCTGAATCAGTGCTTATGTCACAGGAGTTTTGACAGATTTCTTTGGTAGATCTAGGTTCACCTTGGCTGTTTGCCATTGCTTTTTGCCTTAACTCATTACATTTACCTCTAAAATACAATCTGTTTCAGCAGTTTTCTTCAATAACCTGCACTTCAGTTGTCTAGCACTTTCATTAATCTTTCTTTTGAAAGAGGAAATCATCTTATTCAGTTGATTTCCTGTCCAGTTACTTTCAATTGTAATCCTAATTTAATGATGTATAACTACTTTCTAATTAAAAAAAAATCTAAGCAAAATTTGCCATTTTATCCAGTTTTTACAGCTGCAATACAGCCCTTAAATATGTCAGTTATGATGACATTTATAAAAGCATGGTGCAGCTTGATTGTTTTGCTGGAATGTTAACTGGTCCAAAATATGTTGATTAATTTTAGCCTTTCAAAACACAGCAGTGGAAACTTAGATAATTTGCATTCATTCATGTTTAAAAATGTTTTTACCTCAACTCCAATTTATTGAGTATAGTTGTACTTGTAGAAGTTTTCATAGTCAAAAATATCAAAACGTGCAATTTAATGTTCAGCAGTTTGTAACCTCCTTCTGATTTTGTCCTTAATCCTGAGTAAAACTACTTTGCATAATGCTAGTGTTAACAGCTGCAATTTCCCATGAAAATTGCATTTGACAATGCCATTAGAAAGAGTCACGCAGTAATTCCAAGTAAAGATGAGGGTACAGCTTTCTTTCTAGCTCAGCTGCTGCTGAGTACCTACCGAGGTAGAGGAGGAAGGGAAGGCATGTTGTACTGTCTGCTAAGACTAGAGGTAAATGGATTTATGTTCACTGATAGCCCTTTGGATCCTTCACTCTCTGCTTCCAGCAAGTTTTGTTGTGCATTCACTCGCAGTAGTGGAATCTCTGTAGAGCTTTTGACATTTCGGGTCACAGGCACTCTACATAGTTTCCTTTTTCTGATAATGTTGCTTGATTTCTTTCTGTCTGAAAGACTTAATCCAGGCTTCATAACATGGAAGACAGCTGGAGATGGGGTGGGAGAGATGACATGAAAAGATGTTCATGACTGTCAGTGTCAGCATCTCCACAGACAGTCACAGACAGGGTTGAAGCTGTTGGTGTCCAGTGGCAGGTTTCCATCACATATCATCCCCTTCTCCTATCTGGTTATCTTTCCCCACTCTCCTTCCCCTCCAACCCCTCAAAATAGGATTTGGTGTCAAGGACCTATTTAAATGTTAGAACTGATGTGTTACAATGCTATACCAATAAATTCAAATAAATGCTTTGCAGTTTCATATAGGGATCTCATTTTGTTTAGCAAATATTTCTTTATTTTCTTAGTTTTTATGTGAAGAAACAAGCAACCACTGTTTGGCTTCTCACCTGCCATGTGTTTGACTAATGCTGAAAGTTGTGCATCTAGGTAGAAAAATGTATGTGGTGAAGAAGGATGTTTTTGTCCAAATCATTGTCAAAGAAACATTATACCAAATATCAATATTATAAGAGACACTTAGAAAATCTTACTGCATTCACAGCTTGTGCTGTTAATTAAAAGTTAATAATAGAACATTTCTTTCAAAGGATACAAATTTTTGCCAGAAGTCTGAGTTGCATAGCGGCAACAGCAGTGACTTCTAGTATCTTTCTAGTTATGTGGTGATGTAGTTTGGCTCACAAGTTGTCACATTTTTCTGTCCAAGCAAAAAAATTCTTAATGAGTGAGAACAGAATTAGTGGAAATAAAGCTGCCTGATCATTCAGTTGTGTCCATAAGTTATTAATGCATGAATATAAAACACATCAGAATTTCAAAGAAGTGACACAGGATTTTGGGAGATGAAGCACAAATGGAGACAAAGCAAAGGCCAAGGGGGATAGCAGTGTCAAACAGAGGCAAACTATAAGCATATTGCGGTAAGTCAGGTAACTATTTAGTATATTCAGAAAGCAGATATAAATTACCAAAATTCAATCAGAAGCTGTGTAAAGGGGAAGGTAAGGCAAGGAACTGCTTTTGTGGCAGTAGGAGGCAGCAGAACTCTAAATGAGTTGTGGCCAAATGTTGTTCATTGTTGTGAATATACAGTACCCCTTTCCCCTACCTTCTTCTCCCCCCCCCCTTTTTTTTTTTTTTGTCTCCAAGTGAGGAGTGTACTGTTGGGATGTTAAAGGCTCAGAGAAGCTTGTTCATGCATCAGATTTCAAGATTTTAAGTAGCTGGGAAGTCAGTGAAAATATTAGTAAAGGTTGTCTCCAGCTGATGCACAGGTTCCAGCTTCTGCATCCTTCAGTCAAATTGTAGCACCTGTAGTTACAGAAGTTTAGTCTGGGAAAGGACCGAACACTGACCAATCTCTTGCTATGATTATATAAAAGACCTATTTACATCACATGGTTAACTTCAAATGTCATTAAGTTTTACCTATTTGTGACAAATTTTCTTTTTTATTGCAGATATGATCCTAACGTGAAAAGGAGAAGATAAATCGTGACCTGAATTTACAGTGATTCTGTAGAAAAATCTGCTTTTCTGTTCCTTAGGTGTGCTGGTTACGGTGTGTAATATATGCCTACGTATCACCATTTGAGCTATTATTGTAAGACTTGTTTTTAAGTCTTGCTTTGAATAAAGAAAAAGAAGAGTTTCTTTCACTGCTTGGTACTTAGAGATTGCAGATTTTCAGGACTTTAATAATATTTACTTCAGAGAAATGCACAGTAAAATACCATAGATACTTAATATTTCACTTTAGGCTGTTTATTTCTAATATTAGCTTATCTGTACTAGTTTGGGGAAAAAAGGAAGTTAGCATCAGGCTTTTTTCAGAAAGGTTTTGTTAATTAGATTTTTGTATATTGTTAATTTTGATTTGAGGTGGAGGTTTTTGAAGACTTCATAAGTAAATTAGACCAAACTAAATTTGTTTCTCACTTTATTATTTAGTGTGCTGTGTGTGATGGATGTGCCCACTATGTAACTGGGGGAGTACCCACAGAAAAAGACTTGAAGATTTCTTTATAGTTCTTGTTTGAGATGTCTGTATCAAAACTTCCAAGATGATTTTCAGATTTCTTTGCAGTCTTTCACAGGCAGCTGTATGCTCTCAAGAGGGGAAGAAATTGTGAGGATTTCCACAGTAGTGCTGAGGAAAAAAACACTTAGGTCAGCACTTGGCTGAAGATGGACCCAGGGTACGTTGTTGGTTTGGGTCTAATTTGAGGGTGCCTCATAGCTGATAGTTTAATTTCTACATCAGTTGCATCTGCTGTCTGGTTGATGAGAAGCCTGTAGATGAGTGAGCCTGAGCCTTTTGCTATTTCAACACAGAGTTATGCTTACATTAAAAAAGAAGATTAGGCATCTAAATGTCTACCTCTTAACCATGGCTTGAATTCCAAATTCATGTAATAAATCCTGTTGATAGTACTGAAGCTTTCTTTCCATTTTAGTATAATTTTGTCATGATTTTCAGCTCCAGGCATTGGAGGAAACATGCTTGTTGGCTTACTGGTTTTGGCCTTCTGTTACTGAAGTTTCTGAGGTAGATGATGGAGGACATGATTACATGATCCAAGTCTTGGAAGTGTGATCGTCCAATAAATTACATAAGTATTTGCCTTAGCCCTGGAACTATTACATTAACTTGACCTGGTGTTTATTTTATTAAACATACTGGTGTGGGCCAACCCCAGCAGCAGCTCAGCCCCACACAGCTGCTCACTTACTATCCCCCAGCAGGATGGGAGGAGAGAATCAGAAGGGTAAAAGTGGCAAAACTCAAGGGCTGAGTAAAAGACTGTTTTATAGGTAAAGCAAAAGCCAGGAGCAATGAACTTTGTATTCTGCAGTTCAGAACTTTTGCTGGGAGCTTCATTCTCATTCTGTGGGCCTTGTGCCCTGTGGTTTCAACATTCAGTTCACCACTTTTCTGAGAGAATGTGTGGTGTTGATTTTCTTCAGAAAGTTAAAAAAAGTTCAGTAACTTAGACATGACATCAAACGTTTCTCTCATCTGCCTCAAACCACAATCAGCAAGTGTAAAGCATACACACCTTTTTGACAAAACAACGCTCTTCACTTAGAAATACATCGAAGCAGAAACTTATCTTCAGATCTCATTTCTTGCATTTTTCTATGTAAAACAAACTTTGAGGGTTTATTGGAATTGCTTTTTGTATTATCTTTGTTCACACTGCTCACAGGAAGGAGATGCACACGGGACATAAATTAAATATACTTTTTATTAGCAAGGCTTTTCAAATACAGTCTTGCATTCAGCATTTTAGCTGAACAGAGTTTAATGCAGATTGAATTACTCCATGCACCACTAAAATAAAGGATGGGTGCTTTGTCCCTGCAGGAACAACATGCTTCATTTCCAGTTTAACTCACACCAGTTTCAGCCGACTTCCCATCTTTCCTGCATCAGTTGGGGAAGATGTTGCCTTTTTTCAGCCAGACTACCAAGATATTCTCACTGTTGAAGTTTGTTTTGTTTTCTTTTTCCATTCATTCACATCTGTGAGTCTGTCCCTTTCTTTCCTACCCTTACCCCCCGTCTGTTCCCAGAACATGGGCTGGTGCTGGGGTCTGGCCACCCCTGTGTCACTGCTACACACTGACAGGGTGTTCGCCATCACCTTCAGCTCCCTCCCTCCACCCACCTCCCCAGCAACTTCCTCCAGAGTGCTCAGCCCCCTTCATTGCCTCCATTCCACATGTTTATATCAAACATCAGCTCGTATCTGAGACATTAGCTGAAGTCTCTGCTGTAGACCTGCCTCCAACCCTCTTTCAGCTCTCCCATTACCACATTGTACAGGTGATTTCCGACCTTATTCTTACCGTCTCTTCCCGTACACCCCATAGAACTAGTCTTTCTCTTGCTCTGTTCGATTTCTTGAATCCATTCACAGTCACATCTGGTGTTTGAGTCACAATCTGGCTACTTCTCACTGCATTCTGGTTGTTCTGGTATCTCTAAGAACTTAGAACTTAAACCAAATGCAAATGTTTCGCAAAAATCCAATTTCCCTAACCAGCACCTTTCCCTGCTGCTTGCTTTAGCACTCTGCCCACACCACTCTGCCCCAGCTTTGACTATCAGAACCTCTCAAGAAGTGGCTACAGCACCGGAGCCCTGCAAAACCATTTTTTTCCTCTTTCTGAACACTACAGCTCCCTGAATGCATCTTCTTTGTCATAGATTTTTGTCCCCCCTCTGACTTAAGAGTTCTTCAGTTCTCAAAACTAAAATCATTGACTACTAGGTGAAACTGTTTTAATATTCTTCAGCCTTTCATCTGTCATCAGTTTTCACACATGAAGAGAGAACAAGCTTAGCATGCAAGCCTCAGGTAGGTTTATCATCTAATCAAAGCTGTGGTTTTGCTCAGAAGTTGCTTGCAGCTCAGAAAAATGCATTTCAGCTGGCAGCAGATGTTCTGTACATTTACATTGCTCATCTGAAAAAAAGAAGAGGTACAACCCAAGCATACTCCAGCAAAAGCAGAAATACTGAGGCAGGACACATGGAACTGGCATTTACATAGTATCTCCAAGTCCAGGTGTATTGTGTGTGAGAACAAAAATATAGGTAATAAATGTAAGCCTTTGTCTCATTTAGAACTGGAATTCCACAACCAGACCTAACAGGGAAAAGGGCAACATCAGAGTGTGGATTTTCCAGATTGTGCCAGGTAGATGTAAGGTAGTAGAATGAATTTCTGAAAAGCAGTAACTCAGTGTTAACATAGAAGCTGGTCTTACAATTCAAACTGATGAAAAATGAAACATTTCTCTCTCCTTGGAATATCCCCTGGAACTGTATCAAATCTGTCTGATCACCATGTCTCTAGCTTTAGATTCGTGGACAACTATTTTTTTCTTTATATACCTAGTTAAAAAATAACCTAAAAGTTAGAGAGCTGGGACTGTTCAGCCTGGAGAAGAGAAGGTTGAGATGAGATCTCATCAATGTTTATAAATATTTCGAGGGTGGGTGTCAAGAGGATGGGACCAGATTCCTTTCAGTAGTGCCCCACGATAGGCTGAGGGACAAGAGGCACAGACTGAAAGAAAGGAGGTTCCATCTGAATATGAGGAGAAACTTCTTTGAGAGTGACAGAGCACCAGAACAGGCTGCCCAGAGAGGTTGTGGAGTCTCCTTCTCTGGAGACATTCAAGACCCACCTGGACACATTCCTGTGCAATCTGCTCTGGGTGAACCTGCTCTAGCAGGTGAGTTGGACTAGATCATCTCCAGAGGTCCCTTCCAACCCCAGCCATTCTGTGATTCTGTTCCAAGGTTAGACGATATTTTTTGAATACGTAACCTAGTTGTTCATTCTCTTTATGTGGGCTTGTAAGTCTACAGAGGGTGTCTGGGAATACGAAGCTGAATTTTAGTTCATCAAAGCATCCACTGTAGGCAACACAGGCTGATACTTGCACATTGCCAGTGATCTCAGAATAAAGAAAAGAAAGTGCAAATTAGATTAACTTAGTCTCCAGAACAGGACACTTCAAAAGGATAGGAGAGCTAAGTATACAAAGTGTATTTTTTCCTTCTTTTGATGACTACTGATCACCACTAGATTATAAAAATCGGCTAAATGTGCCCTAAAAGTACAAAATTATCATTGTTAGAAAATCAGCTAACATGCAGACAATTGTAATGTGAACCGAAGTTCAGGGTTTGTTTAAACTGAAATGCTCCATAATGTCTGCAAAGACAAAACCATCCTTAAACAGTGTTTAGCTTCACTATAATTACTAAATTATACTGTAACACTTATTCCCCTCCCCATAATCCTTGTACCTTACACTGAATTCATCCCTGACCTCACACTTCCTTGTGTAATTAAAGCTTCAAGTATTAGCTAAATTCAAACACCTTAAGTGTACCATAATCCCCATGACATAGTTTTTCAGAAAAAAAGAGCTGTTTATAATTCAGTATCCTAGCTTCAAATTTGAACTCCTAATATCACCAAAGCCTTCCTTTCTCAAATAGTGTTTCAGGTATTATGGTTATTTCAAACAAAGCATGACTTCTCTTTCAGGTTGGGAAAGGGGGAAGTAAATGTCCAAAAAGCTCACACATCAGTCATGCTACTGTCCTCCCATCTTGCTCTCGCCTCAAAAAATAACTCTTAAGTTAGAACATGGTTATTGTAAGGTTCTAAAATATTATCTAAATTGAAATATAGCAGTATGAAACTTTTAGCATTTTTTGTTCCATAACTTACTCAAAATGAAATCATTACTATCTGGATGATAATAAGATCAAATAATCAGCTGCCTTTAAGGCATACATGTGCTACCTCTTGCAGTTTAGAAATGGTTGGGAGCTGGTGCTGTTACAGCAAATTCAGCTATCACCTGAAAATACCTGCTTGCTTTCTCAGTGGTAGAAAATAAGGTATCAGAGCACCCAAGTCTCATCTCGTGGCACACCACCTTACTGATCCCATCCTACAGCTTCTGAAGCAAATAAAATTGCTTGTAGTTCATACGCATATGTTGCACTTCAGTGTAACTTCAGTTAATAGCCAATTAAATACACATGGCAATGTGTTGGACTCACAGCTTCAGCAGAGAGCTTTGAGGTTAGTTTGTAGATCTTGACACAAGAGGATGGGAGACCACCAGCCTACCAACACTCCATGGATTCCCTTCAGTACCCAGAGGTTTGCAGTTCATATCGCTCAGATCCTTTGCTGCTTTCCTCCCATCATTCCTCACTAGTCATCACTGAGGACTCACTGGAAATTTGCAAAATTTACACCCTTTCTTCCTCCCTTGAGCAGCTGGCCTAAAAATGGCCTTTTCTTCCTTTCAACTAGACATGCAGGTCAGGCCTGCTTCAAAGTTTGGTCTTTAATTTCCTCCAGCTTCGAATAAGTGCTCTGAAGTTCTGGCTCAAGCCTTTTTTTCCATAGTTCTTGAACTGCGAGAAAAAGAAGCTAGAGCCACTTCCCTCTACAAAATCAGTATTTTTCACTATACAATCATCCCTCCATGAAATTAATCTTTTTTAAAAAAAGGTGCCTACACATTCACCAGGCTGGAAGGAAAAGACAGCATACCCCAACAGTTCCTAAAGTGATGGGGACCAGGGACCTACAGTGGTGGGATGCACTCTGGTGTCCCCCACTCAGGGTGCAGGTGCTGTTTCTGGACCTGTACTCTTCCCATACATTCACTGGCGAGACCCGGCTGCCAGCCCAGCAAGTGTTTTCCCAAGAGACAGAGGAATCTGATGTTTCTGTCACTGCTGTCTCTAGATTACTTGCAGAAAGGAGTTCTACATTTCCTCAGCAGAGTAAAACTTGGCCTTAGTCTTTTGTGGAAAGATGTTTTAAGCAGAAGTCTTTCGGAAACAAAAAGAAAGGCTGTGCTGTTTACTACTGCCCAGTTAGGTGCCTTAATTGAAAAGTGCCTGTTGTTAAATAATCATGAGGCAGATTGTCAGGGAAATCTGCTGTGACAAATCTTAGTCCCAGTCCAACACAACTGGATACTACACAAAATATTAGCAATAATTTAGCTAGAAGACAGGTTCAGCATCAAGAATTAATCCCAAATATAAGAGACGCTTTCCCACTAGCCTACTAGAAAATACACAGTATGGGTTAACACACATTTACGTGTTCTATAAATCCAAATGAAATTCCTTTAGCTAAAAAGTGATATTCTTCCTGTCTGTATTTTAGTAAAAAAGCTCGAGTAGTAAGCATCCTTTTTGAATCCATGATGTTTAAACGCTTATCTTTCTCACTGAAAGAAGAGCTGAAAGAAGCAAAGAGTCTCCCTTCTGGGAACTAAAATAACATACAGGAAATTCAAATGTTTTTGTTTTTTAAATATGAAAAACAAAGTATTTCCCCAAAAGACAACTATTCGGTGCCAACATCTAATCCACAATATATGCAGAAAGTACAACATAATGCTTTGGGTAAAACTATCCTAAGGCAAAGCTTGAATTTTTACATCTCTTATTCTCTCAAAATACCTAAGAGGAAAGAAACAGAAATTTCTCTCAAAATCAGAAACCTGAAAGGGAGAAAGTCCAGCTACAACTTAAACGTAGCTGTTTCTAGAAGAAAGAGGATGACTTTTCAGTAAAACTTCGGTTAAAAAAAGTATTTTTATAGTGGCTTAATAAACACGACCACTGAGAAAATGTCTCTGCCCAACTAAAGGGTCTCACATTCAATTTTTTTACCTCAAACTTACTGGCAAGATTGATGAAAGAAAAAAATGCAGTTAAACCTCCAGGTGCTGCAATAGTGCCGTGAAAGGCACCTGTGCAAGAACAGGACAAATATTTCTGCTACAAATTTGTCACTACAACACACACAGCCTGTAAGTAGCTGCAGCCACCAAGGTCAGAGATTTGGCTGTTTGGAGCTTCTTTCCCCTTTTTGCAAAATAACTGTTTAAGTAAATTGCTTCCTTCATTTTGTTGGCATTTTGAATGTTTCACATGAGTAATGAAAATGTAGTTAGAAGCCATGATATATTTGGATACTTACATTGACACAAAACTGAAGGAATTTAATCACAGCAGATATGTATTCCCAATATATTATAAATGCAATAAAGTTCTATAATAAAGTATTTAGCACTTAGAAGGCTAATTCTCAGTTTAAAATATTAGGTATCGCAGGTTTAGGATACATCTATATATACATATAGAATCTCAACTCAATTATGAAGAAAATAAGCCTAAAATTTATCATCATTAAAACCGGCTCAGATATAAGTATAAATCAGTATATTAACTGGTGTTGACAACGCACGGTTAAATCCAAGCATGTAGGCAATGCAGAAATATAAATTTTGCCTCATTTGTGTTTATTTTTATGCAATTAATTTGCTTCTAAAGTTTATTAGTAGTAGTAGGGTCATTTAATAAATCACTTTGGACTCTCATTGAAAACACTGTCATTTTAATCCTTGCATACTTTACCTCTTCAACTCCTATATCTAAAGCCTGAAAACTTACTCAAATGCATGAAGGCCTGCAGTAGCCGCAGAACCCCATAATTCAGCAGGCACAGAAAACAGGCATGTTTATTTCATTTCAGTATCTACAGCTTACTAAAGTTAGCTGGGAAACCAGCAAGCACTAGCAGTTTCACAAAGTCTAAGCCTAATTTCCTTTTTAAAATCCGTTCAAATTCTAATATGGAGATTTTAATCATGCAAATACAACAGCTTAAACTAACATGACATTCAAAACAAAAGATGAAATAACATCTATTCCATCACATTGGACCCGAATTAAAATGTTTGGTAATACATCTGTTAAAAAATCAAGCACTTGGTCTATTGAGAGTTCTGGAAGATAACCAGCTGTTGCGTAGCTCTCTATGGTGAATAATCCATGAGTGTGTTTAGGTAAACTAAGTACTCTAAAACCCAGCAAATGAAATCTAGATCTTACATTATGGAGCAGAAAGGTGAAACTTCAGTTCAGAGGTAGGTACAAGTTAAATCTTTGTCTTTTATAACAAGCTTTAAGATTCATAGGAACTATGGCATGTTTGAGTTTGGCATGTTTTATTTTTTAGCTGGCTTGAAATATAACCCTTTTCACGTTTCAAAAACTGCAGGCTAAGACAGTTTTAGTGCTATGTGCTGTTCTAGGAAAAAAAAAATAACCAATACTTGGTTCAAATGGGAGATAAGAATATCTATCACCCACCTTGATCAATCAAGTGATCACATTCAGTCTTCCTGAGCTAGGAAGCAAAAACCCCTAAGCCTTCTCGTGTACTTAATTTTTCAGTAGTACACTAGATATTCATTATATTGACACTGTAATAAGAGCACTTACATCAGTACTTTATTGTTTATGTTAATGAGTATCATCAGAGTGTACACATCACTGTAGGGGAACAACTCATGTTAGTCTTTCTGCACTCACCTAACTCTAGTCATAGTGTGAAAAAACATTAATGGATTGTATCAAATTACACATTAAAGATTAAATGGGAATGCTTATTTTATTCCAGTTATCAAATAGCATAATAACTGTTAAGGAATACTTCTTGCTTATGGAAATCCTTCTTATAGTAAAAACCATTTTACTAAGTGCTCATTCCAAGTATTACAATATGACTACGGCAAATAAATTAAGTCCTTGTTTCAAGCAGAAGGCTCCAAATTTGCTTTGTCCTAAACAAGCTTTCTGCTTTTAGAAGTTATTTTAATTTCGTGGTAAGAATATTTTGTCGCATTTGACACTAAAATGTAAAGCCACTCTGGTGGGCATTGCTCTTCCCAGAGCAAGTCTGCTCTTTTAGCTGAGCAAGAGATGACAGGCAGGTCAATATAAGTTAGTCTCATTTTCTGTTTATCTGGAAATAATTCCAGTTGAGTAGAGATCAGTTGTAATAGCAGATCAAATTTTTCTATTTTGAAGTAGTATTGTATCAGCATCCTTTACCAAGCAATCCCAGTGCAGTTACTTGTATACAACAGAAATGTGACTGCTATCAACTTTCGCTGTCAGTGAGTGTTCTGTTAAGACTACATTTGTAATCCTGTATGTGAAAGCTTCTAATGTCAATTTTACGGTACCCCATCACCTCCTCCATCCCCATTTTCAATCAATTCATGTTTCTTCTTTTGTCTTATTGCCAAGCATCGTGCAATGCCCAATGCACCTCCTTTTAAAAACCGTACAAAATTGTCTCCCACCAGAGGACCTAAAGCAAAGAGGTTTGCTTCTTTAGTGCATTCATAAGTGTATGGATCGATTTCTATAGGATTCCCCTTGCATGTGATGGGCTGGTTGGAGTGATGACCTATGCTATGCCCTTGGTCCTTAAGAAAGAAAAGATTTGGGTGAGAACCTATCAGAACTAAGGCTACAGAAAACTTCAAAATTTTCTTCAGTCCAGAGGCACTCTGAAGAACACATTTCATTTCAGGCTTGAAGGAAAGTACATTGTGTTCAGGGAAACTAGTGTACGCAGAATGGAGATTAGAGTCCACAGTATGGGACTGAGTACACATCATATGATAGACCTTGTGGTATTCAGGGTAAAGCTTTTTTGGTAACTGTTTGAAAATTAGACTTGTATCGGTAACTCTTCTCCGGAACACATGGATTACTGGGATGTTGTTGTTGTAGGCACAGAGAACAGCATCCGCTGCTGTAAGTCCAGCACCCACAATTAACACCGGGTCTGCCTTCCCACGTAATTTTCCTTTGCTGATAGCAGCTCCGAAGTCAGTCATGGAATGAAGCACAAAAGGAAAGTCTTCTCCTTCAACTTGTAATCGGCCAGGAGAATCAAAGGTTCCTGTGGCAAGAGCCACGTTCTCAGCAAAGAGGCAGAAAGGCACGTGAGAACCATCTGTTGCTCGCTGGTAACCTCTGACTTCCCAGTTTCTCTTAATCAGTGATTTCTGTCCATCTTCCATTTCCAAGTGCTGTGTTGAAATATTTTCATTTAGTTGACTTCTGTCTTCATCATCCTTTCCTCGGTAAAGCCTGGATACTGATGTTACGTAAACATTGTCTCTGAAATTCTTTTGGAGGCCCATGACTTTAACATAGTGTTTATAATAACAAGCTATTTCCTCTGGCATTACTCGATCACTCTTTATATTTCTGAAACAAAATTTAATGGTTCCAGTTAATACTTCGACCTTATTGGTAATTTGAATATCAGATATGACATAGCACATGACACTCAAATGTCAAAGGATTGAACCTGCTCAGTGTAACTGACACTGAGTTAGGTTTCTTTAAACACCCTCAATTTGTTCTCTTGATTCCTGATACACAAGACAAGCTAAATTCTCTTTAATAGCTGTAAATCTTTACAATGTGAAGTGCTATGGTGAACAAATTAAGTATAGCAAAGCTCTGCAGTTTCACAGCAGGTCTGTAGGGAAGTGTTTTACAAAGCCAGTGTAGCATCACAACTGTCAACAGTACAATGGTGGCTAAACTTGTACTCAGTGAGAATACACTTACTTAGGATATAAGTAATTAAACATCATAGTAATTGTTAAGTGCTAATTTTGAAACCCTGGGTTTGACATATTACCTTCGTAACATAATCCTCATTATACTTTGTAAAAGATCTCTCCTTGGGTACAAGTAAGTTCCATAAGTATCAAAATAGGTAGTTCCATATCCCAAGGATAAACAAAGCAAGTGTGACACAGTACCTTAGTGCAACTATGTAAATAGGATTATGATGTCCAAGCGTCCAATAAAAAACACTTTTGCACTGCAATCCTGATATTACACCTATGCTTTTCTAATGTTCATTGCATTCTCATTTACAAAAACATAAGCTTAAAATGTAACTATTTTGAACAGGTGCCTGAGTTTTGCTGCTTCTTTAGAAGTAAGCTCTAGGAAGAAGGCAAAAGAGCACCAGGATTGCCACTGAATTACACGTAGAAGCATATTTACAAGAAATCAGGCTACTCATTCTCACAGATTAACAATATAATAGCATATGTACTATTAAATGTTCGGGTTACTACTCTGAAAATCCTGATGAGAAATTTATTGAAAAGGATAATATGACAGTGTGACACCTGTTAACAATGAAACTTAGGAAACTATTTTACATATCTAGAAGTTTTCATTATCATCAATACTTTTAAATGTGTTTGTTTAATTGTAGTATAACAGGTCAGCATTTCTGTTTCCACTGTTGTTGAAAACTATAATATAAACAAATTAGCTTCAGATAATAAGCAGCTTATGGGATTTCAGTTAATAAGGAGGTAAGACTACTGTGGTTATCTAAGAAAGCGATTAAAGAACAAAGGCATAGATTCTTCACTGCAAGTGTTGTCCTGCAACAAGTTACAGTCTGTCCTTAAAGTCATATGCCCAAGTAACTCTTCTACTTCCTTTGCCATACATGGTACAAGAACAACTTCCTTTATTTTTGCTAGAATAAAGTCAGAAAAATAAAATTTTAGGAAAAGCTTATGTAGAGTGTTCCTACGTTCATCTGCTGACACAGACCTTTATGAATTAACTGCACAACTGAAGTAAAAACAGTGAACTTGTACAAGACAGTAAGTCTTTAAAATTTTCCCAAGAAACTTACTACTAGAAAATAACATTGGGAAATAAGGAATTATGCTCTTAAAATTAAAATTCATAGTTAGCAACATTTCAGATGCTGCAGCTTTGAATTATGAGAACACTGGAGTGCACAGCAACTGAAGCTGCATCCATATTGAAAGAGGAATTTCTGTGGATTTTTAATTCCTCCCTCAATTCTTATCAAAACTATGTACAGTAACAGCAGTTCTTTGTGAGATGCTGCTGAAACACACTATTGCTAGTACGTATGCTTTCAATACACTCACAGCAATTACTCTGGCCAACCGTTGTCCTTTTTTTTTTTTTTTCCCCAGAGTACACACAGCAGAATAATTTCCAGTGCCACCACCTCAGTAAACAAAATAAAAAGTCTTCCTATGCACAAGGAAGTATGAATGTTTTCCAGTTCTTAAAATGATGTTATTTGGGTTCTTGCAGCAACTACATTTCCCAAATAACATCAGGCAATATCTTTACCTGCGTTTGCTAGCTGCCCACTCCTTAAAGGTGAGGCCAGGCAATTCCATCCAGTCTCCAAAACTGATTGTTAGCATAGAGCCTTCCATGGACTACAGAGGAAAAAAACAAGACACATGACCAAATACATTTAAAATGGTTATACATTTATGTAAAATGCAGTGAAGTTCTTCTCATTGCATTCATTTAGAGCAATAAAATACCAGAACATAACATCAGGACACTATGTGAAGTGTTGGTGAACTATTTTGGTGTTCAAGTTAAACGCTATTTTAATGAGCAACTACATGATCTAATAAAGCAGAAGGTGAAGAAAGAACAAGTGAAAAGGGTACTAAAAGTAAGTTATTTATAGTACAAAATTAGAAGAAAAAAATAAGGTAAAAATAACAGCATATGAAAACATTAAGATTTATCATTTTGTATAAAAGCATCTGGAAACAACGCAGATGATAAAAAAGTAACAGAAAATACTCTTCATTATAATTAATTAAACTAACAAAAACCCACACAAGACAGGTCATAAATCCCCAAATGAAGAACATTTTTTCCTTACTTTCTCATCTCATACCATATGTCTGAGAAGAAACTGGACAACACTCTCAGACACATGGTGTGAACTGTGGGGTTGTCATATGCAGGGACAGGAATTGGACTCGATGATCCTTGTGGGTCCATTGCAACTCAGGACATTCTATGGTTCTATGATCTCCCTAACATATTTGGGCTTTGGTAATTAAGCAGTTGGAACTGCAATTGCCCTTATCTAAAAAGCCCTTAGATAGCAAGAAAATCCCCAAAACACAAAATCATCACGTTACCCTGTAAGTAATATGAAATGTTTACTCACATGCCAAGCCCCACCAGGTGGTCCTTTACCAAGCACTATGTGGGGAATATAATTATGTTGTTCCAGCTTCCAGTGCAAAACTGACGGGTAGTCGTATCCAAAGTCGGCATCAGGATGAAGCAATGTATCAAAAAGCACTGCAACGGGGTTTGAAGAGCGTCCTTCAAGGCCTTCAGACAGGTACTCTAGATCCTGAAGTATGAAAGAAAGTTTACTATGTTCATGCATCTTATACAGGTCATCATGCTGTTCTGATGTTATACAGAAGTTGCATTTCAAAGGAAAAGACAATTAGTTCAAGTTGCATTTTAAGCAACGATACATAATACAGAAATTCAGTCACAAAGCTTTTCAGAAATAACTGCCCATGATTCAGTTGTTCTATGACCCTGAATAGTACATTTCACTCATTAAAAAATTACATGTTAATAACACAGTAATACTGGGGCAAGTCAGTACTTGAAATTCATTGTAGAAAAAGAAGCATAGGGAATCAGAGAACAGCAAAATTGGAACCTAAAACCATCATGTTTGAAAAATGAAATGGGAAAAGCTCCTTTGACAGTTCTTAAGTAGTTTCAACATTAAGTTTATTATATTTTGAAATAATAGAGGTATTATAAGTATTAATTACAAAGATGAATTAAAGTTAGGCTTATTCACAAATCAATTAATGATCAGAACAATTTCCAGAACTTTCTAAAATGTTCACCTTTCAGCATCCATTAACCAGCCATGTTCTCCTAAAAAACTTTGCAATGCAATGACAAATGTTTGAAGAGAGAACAGAGATCTGAAGAGAAAATTTGCCATAATTTTTTGGCTAACAAAGACTGGGCAGTTTAGTTTGCTAAATTGGGAAAATCTCAGGAGGTCAGGGGAGGATGAAGTACATAAAACATCTGTAGCCAAAGCTTAGAAAACCTACTATCCTGCCAAAAAATAAACCCTGAAACTTAAGGTCAACATTACATGCAAACAGCACTGAAATAAAACAAATAAAAAAAAATTCCACAAAAACAAACAAAACCAAACTCTAAACAAACCTCAAAGCCAAACCACCCCTACTTCTCTACTAAAAACCCATATGTGTGTTTGTATTTCAAATACATCAGTCACACAGGCAAAACAGTTAGTGATAGTACTGTGAGTAATCCATCAGGAACATAACGAGGTGAGTAGAAAACAATGATAACATGGCAAACAAGTGAATAAGCAGAAAGAAAAATAATGGGGAAGATTTATCTATTCAAATGAGACAGAAAAATTGGATGTATATGAAGACAACAAATACAGTAGAGGAACAACTGTGTTTTCAACACAAACACTAAAGGATGTACATTGTCCGAAAAAAAAAAAAATGGGTTGTGTTTATAGAGGATATACATCCCTAATGTTACTAAAATCAAGTCTTAATGAGAACTGTACTATTTAGGAAGATTTTAGCTTGAAGCATGTTAGCAGCGTGTGTTCTTTGATGACAGTGCCCAAATATCCTAGGACACGAACGCTGGAATTCGTGCATCAGCTATTCGCTGACCAAGTGGTGCTTCAGACACTTTTGGCAAGTAGTAGGAACACAACAAAGGACAGATTGTAAAACCAAAAAACACCACAAACAAAAAGCCCTCAGGAACCACAAAACCCACAACAAAAGCACCTCAGTCTTGGACTGAAGGGTCACATGTTGCTTCTATTTAAATTAACAGAGTAACAATGTAACTTAGTAACACAGTAGAGATACAATTCAGGTAAGTTGGCTGGTTCTTCACAATGCAATCTGCATAATATTTTTTTGGATAGGCAGTTCTTAAAATGATTCCTTTCATCTGAAGTGTCCTATATAGAATTTGTTACAAGCCACTGAAGAAGGTATATACTGCTCTCTGTTTTACATATAGGAAAAACAGAGGCCAAGAGACAAAGCTGGTTGTTTGAGGCCACACAGCTACTGAGCTTTACTGTGGTCTAATTCTTTGTGAGCTGAGAATATTAAGTATTTTTTTGTCTATGGCACTACTTATGTAAGTTGCAAAAGCATTTTAAACAGGCTTATTAAAGAAAGCCTATGTCGTAATCCAACTTGCAGTAGTAAAAGAGCTAGACAAGATGACAATCAAAGCTTACTTGATCAACGATAGAAAGATGACGAGCTTCTTCTAATTTCGTGTGTAGAATGGGGTTTGGGTGTATAGCCTCAGGAGATAAATATGGCCTGTATCCAGAGAGCAGGTAAGAAAGGCAAATTCCTGAAGGTCCATTTCCTATTAAAGAAAGAAGTTACTGCTTTAGCAAAAATGTCAATAACCTGAAGTTTGTAAGTCACTAAATAATTAACAACAAAATCACATTGAAGTATTATAATGTGATACTGTCCGGATTTAAAGCAGCTTATAAACTTCACAGTGAAATAAACCTTACTAAAGGAACCTCCTCCAAATAAACTGAGTAGAATACTTTCCAGGTTACAATAACTATATGTATGACTCTTTACACCATGACACAAAATGCATATAAATAACTTCATAATTTAGTATGCCAAATTCACTCTGCTTCTTTGAAAACAGTCTGATGGGTAAAATCTGATCTGCCTGTCAATCACAATAATATCTAAATGTTATTGCCATCTTAGAACTTTGCATTCCCATTTACACTGCGTATTGTAAAACACGGAACAAAAAGACAATCTAGAACATATGTTCTTCAGGACTGCCCATAAAATAAAGAGACAAGCAGAAAGCTGAAGACTGTGCAAATCAGATGAGAAGCTACAGACACAGCACGACAGCAATGTAAAAGCTGTGTGAAGACAGATAAGTGGTAAAGTACAAGAAACTCATGTAAGACCATTGTTCAGCCACAATATAAATTCAAACATCTTTCTACATCTTTTTTGTAGCATTTTATAGTTCATTTATGTGCATTATTGCTATTTTAATAGACTCATTTTCAAATTTTATTAAAGGCATGAAACAGGGACCAAAATATTATCATAAGGTAATTACTTGTATTTATTTGACTAGTATTAAACAAAGTAGGGGACCATATTTATACCATGCAAATACAGAGGGAACGCCCACGTTGCAGTGTCAGACATTGAAAGGCAGGCAAAGCTAAAGTCAGAAAAGTATGTGCTATGATACTGAATTTAAACATGTGACTATGTACTGTTGTTTCTATAGCTCCTCTTCCTCACTAACTAACTGAAAAGCAGTGTTCTCCTAATGAGGCACTATACAGTATTTTGTCTTTGTTTTCCAGCTAGAGTGGCACAAATGGGATACATTCTTAAACGTGGTTATGTTATACATCATTTTAACGTGCTTTTCTTGCTTCATGTTATTTTTTGTTACTGATTTGCTGTTTATTTGGTATTTGTTTCAGACTATGGAAATGATGTTAGATGAAAAGCAAATTCAAGTGATTTTCTTATTCGAGTTCAAAATGGGTTGTAAAGCAGTGGAAACTACTCGCAACATCAGCAACGCATTTGGCCCAGAAACAGCAAACAAACGTAGAAGGCAGTGGTAGCTCAAGACATTTCGCAAAGGAGACAAAAGCCTTGAAGATCAGGAGCGTAGAGGATGGCCATGAGAAGTTGACAACAACCAATCATCGAAGCTGGTCCTCTTACAACATAAGAAATTGCCAAAGAACTCAACATCGATCATTCTATGGTCATTCGGCATTTGAAGCAAATCAGAAAGGTGAAAAAGCTTGACAAGTGGGTGCCTCATGAGCTGACCAAAAATTGAAAAAACTGTCATTTTGAAGTGCCATCATCTCTTATTCTACACAAGAACAAGGAACCATTTCTGAATTGGATTGTGACATGCAACGAAAAGTGGATTTTATACGACAACCAGGGACAAACAGCTCAGTGGCTGGACCAAGAAGAACCTCCAAAGCACTTCCCAAAGCCAAAAAAAGGTCATGGTCACTGTTTGTTGGTCAGCTGCTGGTCTGATCCACTACAGCTTTCTAAATCCTGGTGAAACCATTATATCTGAGAAGGATGCTCAGCAAATTGATAAGATGCATGAAAAACTGCAACTCCTGCAGCCAGCATCAGCCAACCGAAAGGGCCCAACATACAACCACACATCACACAACAAATGCTTCAAAAGCTGAATTAATTTAGCTATGAAGTTTTGCCTCATCTGCCATATTCACCTGACCTCTTGCCAACAAACTACCACTTCTTCAAGCTTCTCAACAACTTTTTGCAGGGAAAACGCTTCCACAACTAGCAGGATGCAGAAAATGCTTTCCAAGATTCCAAATCCAGAAGCATGAATTTTTACACTACAAGAATAAACAAACTTATTTCTCATTGGCAAAAATGTGTTGATTGTAATGGTTCCTATTTTGATTAATAAAGATGTGTTTGAGCTTAGTTATAAGGATTTAAAATCAATGGTCTAAAACCACAATTACATCTGCACCAACCTAATACACTCCCACAAACAGATCAGCACAAGATAGCCAGGTATGCTTCAGTCCAGGAATTCAAAGCTCAAAAGAGATGTAAGCCCCTCCTGTCAGCCACTTGCCACATGAGAGATAGATGTGAGAGAGAAGCTTAGCAAAAAAATTGAAATCCGCCATAACAAAACCATAAAGTTGTGAAAACACTCTAATCATACTTACAGTTCAGAAGCATTCCCATGACTGAGCAAACTCTTAACTATTTTAAGAATTATATCTCATGCACAGAAAGTAATTTTGTTTCTTTCTACAAGTGCAGAGCTAGATTTTCTTTTCCTACTGGGATGTAAAGGAAGTTAGTCCACAACAGAAACAGAAAAATGTATGCCATATCTGAGGATGATGTGCTGAAGATTATTTCTACTAGATAAGGCTAAAAAACAAAGGCATAACAAAAGTTGCCAAAACTAAGTCTGGCAAGGGCCAACAAAATTACTGAGGATGGAATTACGTTAAGGGGATTTACTGTCACTGAGGGCCCCAGCCAGTCCCCTGAGACCATCCAGAGAGAAGATTTGCACCCAGTTACTATTCTTTGAGCAGACTGAGTCCAAGAGAAAGAAACTCCCTTGTGGATATGCTCTCAAGAACACACAAGATAAGGGTTCAGCTGCACGGTCTGCAACTTACTGTGATTAAAAAAAAAAAATACACTACAAAAACAAAATCCTTGAGAAAAAAAAGTCATTTTGAAATGAGAAATTTATACCTGAAGAGTATGTTCTTTATCTACACACAATGTATGTAATAACAGCTCTGATCTCAACTGAGAGATATTATACGAATGTTATATACACAACCAATATATCGCAAAATGCCATGGCCCTTTTCATTTTATATCCCAAAACCCCATGGTCCTGTTCATTTAAGCAGCAGTTAATATTGTAAATAAATAATGGCAGGTTTTCCTGATCAACAGTAAATTACAGTACAATCATCTTTACATTATGTGTCTAAATTTAAAGCAATAATCAAACATTGTAACGACCTTGTTATTTGGATGAAAATTTAAAACATTGTGTTTACACAGTATTGATCAAAACTAGTACAGAAGATGACAGCATCTAGCTCAGAACATTCTCTAAATTTAGAGCTTCAGCATGAAATTCTCCAATTCCAACTCATTCAAACGGAATCTATCAGTTTCTTCCCAATTTCTTGAAGACAGGTACAGCATTGAAGTTACTTAACAATAACACAGTAGCTTAGTACTCTATGCAAACTGCAGTACAATACGCAGCACAAAGTTGGAATATATCTTAAATTGGGCATCTTACAGTGAAAAAAGGCATGGTGAAGTCAAAAAACGGGCAATATAAGTTATTGTTTCATCTTTAACTGTTTACACATGTGCCATCTTTTTCTTTTTGATGAATAAACTAGTGCAACAAGAAGATGACACCAGGAAGCTGAAAGAATGTTTAATTCCAGCTGTACAGGAATCACACAGAGAAGATTAAACCAATAGAAAGTGTATGTGCATGTGTATATCGGGTGAGTTATTTTTGTATTCTTCTACTACGTTATGAAATCATTTTAGATCCTTTCTAAGGCTCTTTAGACAGCCAAGGAATTAGTGATAACAGGCTGCCAACGTAGAAGATCAGCTTGTGATGTGGCACAAACGTATCTGGGAAAAAGCACTTGGGCAATGTATTTGTTTTTCAAGGAGAAATAGTCAAAGCAGCTGTGTTTGGTGTCAGTACATAGAAAGATGCTCTAGACAAAATAAGTACTGAGTACAGGTATTTGCATAATGCATATCTGCAAAACTAAACAGTGAAAATTGAGTCATTAACCATATGGCAAACTTATACTAAGGCTGATAAAATGCCAGGGAACTGTTGTTCTTTAGCTACGATGTTGAACTCAGTAAGTGATTCACGTCTGTCACATCCACGTCAGTGTGTTACATGAGCACTATTTTAAGCTCTCATGAAGGGAGCTTTGAGAACAGGCACTGTACGAGCACAAATCTTTCAAAGTTGTGAAGATTTACTGTGAACACATTACACTGAAACACCATTCTCTGGAATCTCTGCTTGTTTGCAGGTACAATTAAAGTCGTTTGTTTGCTGTAGTCCTAGTAGCTTTGGACTAGATTATTGAAAACCTGCTTTACCCCAGATCTTTTCTTTATCCCCTCATCAAGTCATGATGGTAAGGAGCTGGTGACCAGCTGTTGCTGAAAAACCTTGGCCCAATACAAATCATCCTGGCATTCTCAATTAGGCTGTGTACCTAAGGAGTCTGCTCCCTCTGCTATCCTGTCATTCAGCAAGAGCTTACAAACACAACTTTAACTATTAATTCAAACTACAGTGTATTGTTTTAAACTGGTTGAACTGACTGAGATGTATTTTGGAAGAGACAGGACAATATTCAGATGTTAGTGAGTAACGCAACAAAGAAGAAGGCAATTAATGCCATTAGCATCTTAACCAACAGATAGCACACATTTTACATTATGCTTTTCACTGTCCCATCTGGCCCCATAAATGGCTACTGGTGCACCATCAACAACCTCTGTGCAACCTGAAGTAGACATATCACATTAATCAAACCCTATGTGATCAACACTAGAATCCAAACACTTCTTAAGACTCATGTATCTGCTTTCAAATAATGTGTCTCATTTTGTTAATGCACAACTTGAATTCATATATACACTAACAGCAAGTCCCTTAACATAATTTTGTGACACTGCTGTTAATCATAACAACTGCATTACTCTAATAAACATCTTCATTATAAGGAGGCTAAGCATTAGTTATTTAATGATAAATGACTTCATGCAGCAGGTCTATAAAGGCAATAGCAGCAACAGAGAATCTTAAAAAAGTGAAAAAACTCACCTATTATTACTACAGGCAGGGTAAGTACAGAGTCCCCTGGAAGAACAGTTTCTTCAATTAAAGGCATTCTTTTAATCTTCCTCCCAAGGCTGTCACCAAAATACTGGACGAAGGAATTCAAAAGCTGTCCTTCTGTTTCAGGGCTGCTGTAACTTCTAATTAAAAAGGACAGATGGGAGAATGGTAAAACAAAACAGCTGAACTGTTGTCAGAACAATATCTTCAAAAATAAAGTTGGTTTTGATGCTTTACTTTAAGAGCTACGGAATTGGCAAAACCGAGACCAAAACAGATATGCTACAAAATTTTATTCTTCAGCATAGCTTTTCCAACAGAAGATTTTTTTAAAAAGTCCACTTTCTCCTAGAAAGTCTACAGAAAGATAACAAAAAGGCACAGATGGCTCTGCAGCGATGCAGATTTCTGATTTCAGTTTATACAAAGCCAAAGTATAACCAACAAGCATTATTCTGATCCCACACACAGTAGAGCTCATTCCTCATTACTCTTATCAAAAGAGGAGAGCTACACCCTGCTTAGCCAATTAACAACATTAAGGCCAGCCCAAAGCTGAAAGAGCAGCCAAGTTACAACAGTAGCTGTTCGGGTCCTGTCCTACTTGCTCAGCCTTAACAAATTTCTGTTCAGATAGAAGTAAGGCCAGTTAATGTTTGCAGTGATGTGAAAAAGCAGAAAAGCGTCATCCCTGTAAGCCCTAGACACAGTCTGTTTTACCACTATTAAAAGAAAACTTTTTATAAAAGGAACTGGCCATGCTGTCAGGTTAGCTAGTGCACAACAGACTGCCTTCACCGCTAGCAATTTTCCCAGATTTCTCCGCTTTTTCTCTGCAACACCCACCTAGGTTCCTCTCCTAACTTTCCACCGTCTAAATGTGCCTCTAGGCTACGAAGACTTGTTTTAAATTGTTTGATGTTTAATTAGTTAGGAGTCCTTTCTGAAACCTTTCCAGGTCATTCAAGAAACATGCGCTGTTTAGCTAGAAAGGTAGGGGCATATTACAAATAGTCTGTTATCGGCAGTTATTTTATTAAGTCTTCAAAATAAAGACTGAACTCTTCAATTAAAAATACCACAAATGACGTATTTAAATATTTTTCTCTTTACAGAGTTGTAATTATTAACTTACTACATAAATGTGCTCTTACTTCTAAGAATCTGCAAATCTTAAAACTATTCTAGTATTTCAGTAATTATTTTCTACACAGGACCAAAAGCGTAAGATACCAATTCAATTCCCATGGCCTTCAAGAAGCCACGTACTCTATATGCCACCTCAACTCCCAAGGCACTGAAGGTTCTGCTATGTATTTCAAAAGCCTTCCCTCAATGGGGAAGTTTGAAGTAAACTAAGAATTGTACAGTAACAACAGCACTGCCACTCACTGTAATACATCTGACGGTTATTTCCTTGTTAAAAAGGGTGGGGAGCTATTCTAAAGTTGTATTTATTTCTAAAAGCAAATACTTGATACCTGTATTCCTTGCACTACAACAGAAAAGTTCGCAAATTACATGTTTACTGTTTAATTACAGCTGTGCATTAGCTCTTTGTGATCTTGTAGACTCAAAACATACAAACACCGTGAGTAGAGTACAAGGCAGAGAGAAGATCTAATTACCATACTGTTTTATTCACCTCTGTTTTTAGATAGACACATGTAGACTACATTATTTTCCAGCCTTTGCTCAAAGTTAACTAAGGCAAAACTACCCTATGCTTTGCAAATCCAGGTTTAAAGGGAGCATGCATGTTTTAGTACGGTTTTAATATACTTGCTATGCTAGATGGAAGATAAAAACCAAAAGAAACATTTCAAAACCTCTTTTATGGGATATATGCACAGTGCTATAGGCTACGAAAGAATCTTTAACAATAAAAATGTTGCTTCTGTGCAGTCGAAATAGTGTATCACAAACTTTCCAACTGCTTCAGCACAGGATCTAATTTTGCATAGAAAGATCCACACAGAACACACAGTTTCTCAGCCATTGTGCATGTGAAGCAGATGAAGGCCTGTTGGCAGAAGCGTGTTCTTCCTTTGCAAGAACTTCATATCAGAATGCAACAAGATCTTAAGCAAGGGGCCACTAAGACCACCATCTTCCTAACTTCTGAACAACACTGAAAGCCATCAAGTACCAGAATTTTTTATATTGATAAAAACTCACGGTAGACAGCTTTGCAGTGGTAGAGATTTGGTAAAAATAGCTATGGTTCTAGTCGTGAAGAGGTGCAAGCAGGCACAAAGATGAGTCAGTTCCAAAGCTAGTGCTTAGTTCACCTTATGCTGGTCATACCAAATAACCTCGCGAGTTACATTCTGTCAAACACCCAGATTCTACAACAGCTCATTTTTTCCCCTTTTTTAGTCAATTACTTGGTGTGAAAAATCCACTAAGAGAAAAAACACTGAATATAAGTATTTTTCTCCCTTTAAAAGAGAATAATTATTTCACAGTAACAGTAACTGCCTTAATTTCCTGCAAATTATTAAAGAGGTGTCTTTTTCAGGTAGCGGTTGTGGAAGATACGAGAATTCCCTACATACTTTTAGCAAAAAAAAAAAAAAAGGCAAGTAAATTGACTGTAGTAGGCGGTTATCAGAAGACTCGTTATATAAAATGAATTTAAATTTGTTCTCAAGTTGACAGTTCGGGAAGCCAATGTCACACCGTCAGATTGTTGGATCTTTTCAAGTAACGAAGAAGAGCGATGCCCGTCAGGACCGGGCTCCCGGCGGTGCAGCGCCACGAACCCTGGAGCAACACCGAGCATCAGCGAGCGCCGGCTCCCCTCGGCCGCGCTCCGGGGCTGCCCAAGGTCACAGCGCTCCTTCCCGAGGCCACCGCCAGCCCTGCCCGCCAACCCCACGCTTCCCCGCCGGCGCACCCGGGGAGCGGAACGGCGGAGAGGGCGTGCGGTGCCGGAGAGCGCCGCGGCCGTCACGCAGCAACCTCACCGAGGCCGCAGCACCGGGGTGACGGCCGCGGCTGCGCTTCCCGCCCGCGGCTGCGCTTCCCGCCCGCCAGTGTCACCGTCCATCCCGGCACCGCATCCCCCGGCCCCCTCACCCCACTACTCGCCGGCGGCCCGGCTCCCGCGCCGGAGAGGGGACAGCGGGCAGCCGCCCGGACCCACCGGCCGCTCTCTCCCGCCGCCTCACCTGAAGTGACCGGCCAAGGAGCAGCGGCAGCACCACACGGGCATGGGGGGCGCCGGTGGGCTCGGGGCGCCGGCGGGGCCCAGCGATGAGGCTGGGGGGGGACCCCGCGCCGCGGCTCCGGCTCCCGTTCCTGCTCCTCCTACCACCGCCGCCGCCGCCACACTGGGGCCCGCGCGGCGCCGTCCCTCCGCCCCGCTCACATGCGGCAGCGGGTCACACGCGGGAGGAGGAGCCGCCGCCAGCACCGTGAGGGAGGGACGGGCGGAGTAAAGCGGGCAGGGCGCCGCTTCCTCCTCCCAGCACCGCTGCGTTCCCGGGCGCAGGGGCGGGGGGCAGCGCCGCGCCCGCTCCCCTCAGGAAGATGCGGGATGCACCGCCTATCCCTGGGGAACGCAGCAAGGGGACACCCGGCCTGGCACGGGCGCGAAGGAAGGATGAGCGGGGAGGGCGGAGCAGCGGTGGGGAGACACCTCGTTGGGTCGAGGGGGACGGCAGGAGCCGCCCGAGGCTGCCGCGACCTCCGCACACACGCCCCCGGAGAAAGGAGAGGACGCTCCCTGCCGCGGCCCCCGGAGCCACTCCGCCGAGCCGGGGCCTCCGCTCACAGGCCAGGCCGCGCCGCCCTCCCGCGCAGCGGCAGCACCTGCGGCCCCGCCCCACCCGCTGGCGCGGGAACGGGGCTCCAGCTCCGAGGGGAATCACAGCAGCTGCGGTGCCCGCGGCCCTGGCGGTAACGGCGCAGCCTTCACCCCCGGAGCTTCCTACCGCGCCCTGCCAGGTGTCGCGTCTGAAAAACGAGGAAATTGACAGAAACCAAACGAGATTAAAAAGTTTAGAGGCATCGTTTGACCAATATCGACCTATTTGGGTACAATACTTCATACATGTTTTATTAGCTATTTTCAATTGCGTCTTATAAATACTTTGCAGGTGTGCATATTTGGGAGAAATAATTTCTTACCTAGTCTCTCCCTAGTCACAGAACAGCTGAGGTTGGCAGGAACGGCTGAAGATCATCTGGTCCAAACCCTGCTCAAGCAGGGCCACCTGGAGTCAATTGCCCAAGACTCTGTTGGGTTTTACATGTCACCAAGGATGGAGATTCCACAATCTCCCTGGGCAACCTGCTCAGGTGTTTAACCACCCTCACAATGAAAATAGGTTTTCCTGTGTTCAGGTGGAACTTCCTGAATCACAGAATGTCAGGGATTGGAAGGGACCTCAAAAGATCATTTAGTCCAGTCCCCCGGTCGAAGCAGGAACACCCAGATGAGGTTATACAGAGAGGCGTCCAGGCAGGTTTTGAATGTCTCTGCACAAGGAGACTACAAACTCCCTGGGCAGCCTGTTCCAGTGCACTGTCACCCTCACTGAGAAGAAGTTTCTTTCTGTATTTAAGTGGAACCTCCTGTGTTCCAGTTTGTACCCAGTGCCCCTTGTCCTGTCACTGGTTGTCACCGAGAAGAGCCTGGCTCCATCCTTGTGACACTCACCCTTTACATATTTATAAACATTAATAAGGTCACGCCTCAGTCTCCTCCAAGCTAAAGAGACCCAGCCCCCTCAGCCTTTCCTCATAAGGGAGATGCTCCACTCCCTTAATTATCTTCGTGGCTCTGTGCTGGACCCTCCCCAGCAGTTCCCTGTCCTTGTTGAACTGAGGGGCCCAGAACTGGACACAGTATTTCAGATGAGGTCTCACCAGGGCAGAGTAGTGGATAAGGAGAACCTCTCTCGACCTACGAACCACCCCCCTTCTAATACACCCCAGGATGCCATTGGCCTGTATTTCAGTTTGCACCCATTGCTGTTGTCCTCTTCCAGGACACCACCAAAAAGAGCCTGCCTGTTTGTTCCCTCCCATCAGGTATTTATACATATGGTCAAGATTCTCCTGACTCTTCCACAGGCTAAACAGTCCCAGCTCTCTCAGCCTCTGCTCAAAGTAGCCAGTCTGCTGAGACTCCCATGTCTCACCCTGGATTTCTCCAAGTCTATTAAGAAGCAATAAGGGAGAATGAAAATAAAATATGACTATTTATTAAACAATTATAGCCTTTCATACTGAGTTAAACTTGCCAATTTGAAAAGTCTTCTCAGTGAATGCATTCCATAAGTCCACAATACGAAGACCCTACAAGGCTGTAGAGTTACTGGATCTGAAGCAGCTGTTTTGGCAGCTGACAGTCCAGTTCTTCTCTTGGTTGTTCGTTCAAGACTGTCATGATCAGCAAGTAATTAGTGCTTAATAGCGTCAGTCAGGTTCCCACTAGAAAGGATGGCTTTATATTTGTTAGATATGTGCACTATAAAAACATGAGGCAAAAGGACACAGGAGCTGAGCTGTATCACTGAGGAAATACAGAATATTCATATACAATCTATTTAGAAAGGACAAAACACAAGTTAAACACGTTCTTCAAGTGTACCTAACACTGGGTGTAATGTGTCTTTAGAACAGAATCACCAACCTGAAACTATGCAAACACTAATAACATTTTAAAGGGATTTACATCTCCTGTTCATTTATGTTAACAGATTTAGGCAGTTGTTAGCTTCTATCCGTGTTCCAAATATTGACAGTTTAAATCATACTAACCAATCAGCCAATTTAAATTTCCTCTATTTCACTAACACTCATTATGGTATTTTAGGTAATAAAATTGTGCATTTGTTCAAGAAATATTTTTTTAAAACTGAACCAAATTGTAAAAATTTTTCTTCTTGAAATGTTCAGTAAATTATTATCTCAGCCAATGATGTTGGAAAATAGGTGAAATCTAGTTTTTGTGAATCACAAAGGTCTTTTAAACAATATTTGTAGCATAATCTTCTCCTGATCAACTGACTGATAACTAAATATGTTTAGTACCAGCTTGACACTGCAGAATTCCAAAAAATCCTGTGGACGTGTAAGATGGGAACCATGATACACAGCATAGAAAAAAAAAGTCTTTAACTTCTTCTGTAGAAGCAGCATGGTCAGCAAGTAACTGGAGAACGAGAACAAATGTTTGCTGAATACAACCTGCATGATGTAATTCAGTGTGGGGAAACAAGGAAAATGACGGCAACGTTTTGGTAAGATTCCCATGCCTCCGCTCACTGCAATATGAGATTAAAGTACAAACTAAGTAGAAAATAGACCTAGAATGCTTCAGATGTCTCCGCAGGACTATGATCAACTCTGGATAAACAATGCGGTATCTCAGCACTGGATCTCACCCAGGACATGTCTCATCAGTAGCAATCTTGTACCCTGTAACATTAAATGGCCCTGAAGGATGTACGAACCACAAGGCCTAAAAGGTGACAGTGTAGTGAGACTTTTTCTGAAATGAGCAAACAGAAAGTTTGCCACAAGCCTGTGGCACTCAGCCTGAAGTACAAGGTGCTAAAGTAAGGCCAGGAGAGATTAGGAAGGCTTGAAATTATTTGCTCTCAATACTATTAGGTAAGATGGCAACTAGGAAATCTAGTTGCAAAACAACTTTCTGCCTGGCCAAGGGAAATGAATAATAAACATGGGGGAATCTCAGTCAAGAAGTTCCGCTGCAGATATAACAGATCCTACCAAAAAGTGAAGACTCTTGCCAAGAGGGACAAAGAAAAGACAGTTATGGAACAAGCTTAAATGAGCAGGTCTGTTAGGTTCTTTTCATCAACTGTTGAATAAAATTCTTCTAAATGGTTCTCTTCAGATGTTTCAAAGTGCTAATGAAATAATACTTGCTTAGAGAATAAAGATGCACCAATTTATCTGTCAAATAATTATTTTAATAGTATAGAATGATTGACAGAAGGGTCTTTGCTGGCTTTCTGCACTTCAGAGAGAGAGACTTGCCTGAATATGTCAAAAGGGGTCTATGTAGTATTCTGTGATGACAGGATACAAGAAGAATTCTGCTGATGCCTCCTTCTCACGGCCACTGCTGACACGCACAGGGGAGCTGGCTGCAGGGGCACTGTGTGGGGTGGGGAGAGAAAGATCTGCTCCAGCCTCTCAAATCACCCACAATCACACTCTGTGCTGATTATCACAGAATGCTGGATGTTCTTTGTCATCTTGGAGCATTCAAAGTTTTTCGTTGTTTTGCGACAATGGGAAGTACACCTCAAATGTGTTTGGAAGATGATACTGCTGGGAGAGAGAATAGCTGACTGGGATCTAGTTACCATTAAGTGAGACTGGGAAGGTGCTAGGTGTCAGAAAAGAGGATGTAAAGGAGTAAGCAACGCTTAAAAAGACTAGTGGGAAGTGGTTGAGCCAGAACTTACAGACTCTGGGAACTGGAGAATTTGGTAGTTTCAACAAATGCATGGAAGTAAGCATGTGGCAAGGCATGAAACAACCTTTATGACGTATCCCTGAGTAAGGCAAAAGGCATATATTCCAAATGGCCATAGATGTGTTGGCAGGAATAAGTGTGTGTAGGAAGATCTGGGTGAGGATGTACACTGTGGCATGTACTAGACCTGCTCTGTAAACTTAATCAGTTTAATTCCTGAGGCAACACTTTCCGAAGTACAACATATGAATCTTTTGGGCAGTTTGTATTTCACTTTGGATTTGTGAACTGTTCTGGTGTTAGTGTACAAAATATCCACAGTAAATTAATGTGAATAAGAGAAAACACCCAGGGAAGTAAAGATTGTGTTCTGCTCTGTCTTTAATGGATGCATACATTTAACAAGCTACAATCTTTCATGAATATGAGGTTTTATTTAGAGAATTTTCTCTTTCTGAGCAAAGTTGTTACCTGCTTTCTAATTATGATAACAAATACACTGTAGATAAGAGATGGAAATGGTATTTTGGAAATATAATTAGTCTGGAAGTTCTGTTGCCTTTGACAGTTCCAAAATTCTCTGTTGTAACCTTTGAAGGAGCTGTTAGCTCTATCTAACTTTACAGAAATAACAAGCATTTATTAAAAATACGCTTGGAAAATATGTGAAAATTATTTTAAATTGCTCTATGAAAATACATTGTCTATTTGTTACATAATGTTGCATCTCTTATTTATTTGACCAGGATCAACTGTATGTTCTAAGTCTAAAATACAATAGGTTGTCAGTTCTAGCAAATCTACATTTGGTCTCATATGTATCCCCTTTGTTTGTCTTCTGTATTTTTAATGTGATTTATTGTGTATAGATGTACTTTATCTAATATACAAGTAGCCCTAGTTGAAAAATAATTAATAGAAAATATTTTATGTGTGGATTATTCTATTAATACAAGGACACTATTTCTGGAAGGCAGTCAGACAGCTCTGAATCTTTCTTGGATGTAGATGTAACTTTAATAGCTTTTGGTAATAAGCACAAGATACTTACTGTTTACAAGAAAAAAAATAGAGCCATTCAAGTGCTTACATACACAGCTGAACATCTGTCCTTCCAATTCTACATTATTTTTGTATTATGTGAAGGAAAAGTAACAATGACAAAACATTCTGCACAGGGACATGAATTATTCAAAAACATTCTGTATCTTATCTGAAATACAGTGTAGGAGCTGATTAAAAAAAAACAAAACAAAACAGAGGGAAAGTGTTTGTGGATTCCTGTTATTTGAAACTTGGGCCAGTGATTTTTTTGGTATCAAACAATATTTATGACATGTTTATAACTTTGCCAAAATTGCAAACCATGCCACTGTGCTTCTAGGCCACTTGAAGCACAGTGAAGAAGGTCTCTTATGGTATTATCCCACCGATAAATTTGCCATAGTAGTCTTCAAATAGGTCTTGTAGAGAATATACACTTGCTCCTCATTTGATAGTTACTCTTCGTCTCTGTAGTTTTGCAAAGTATGTTTTACTTGAGAATGACTGTTCTGTGAGAACTAGATAAATATTTAGTGGACCTGACCGTCAGTATTGTAAACTGCCCCTCAATCCAACCAAAGTGCCGTGCTGGGGAAGTGTCTTTATGTTGATCTGTGGAGGCACTGGGGTGGATAGAGCTCAGTACCTAACCTGACCAAATGAAAGCAAACTTCCAGCCCATGGCAGAGTTCCTGGAAATATATCTGTAAATATATGCTTTTGCTGCTTCACACGTTTCTTTGAATCACCCTTTCGTTGTGTTGCCCAAGTGGGAAGTGAAGAAGAGAGTGGGAGAGAAACGTCAAAACAAGGATGTCAAGTAGTGGAAGATGGAATGTTCGGGAATAGCTCTTAAAGGTATTTAATTAAAGAGGAAAAAACTAAATATTTCAGTCATTGAACCGGGCAATGTAATTGCAGAATCAGAGTTCGTTTTGTTTTGGTTTGTATTTTTCTGTCCTGTTTTTCCTCTTATCTGCTATAGCTATTAGTAGTATTTTATTTCTGATGACATTCTTAGCAGAACGATGTGTCCTTGTGTGTTTGGGCGGGCACTGTTGTTCTGGAGCCTTGTTTCTGATTAGGCCTTTCAACTTGTGCTATAAACCAAATTCAGTTAGGTCAGAATGAAAATAAAACAGACTATGTGGTCAAAGTATTTTGATGAAAAGTACTGTTACTGCTGATTTGCCATTTCATTAGTCATTGTAACCACTCATGTGGCAGTAAATCCCACATTATTAGTGTAGTTGAGATTGTCAGTGCTGCTTTGATTCTAGTGCAAGGTGATCAACATGTTAGACTCTGTTTTTATTCTGACACTCTCATTTTCTAAAGCTACCCAATAATAAAAATGACAAATGTGGTGTGTTTGGTTTTTATTTTTTGTTTGTGCTTGGTTTTGATTTTGTTTTTGTTTGTTTGTTTTGTTTTTGTTTTTTTGTGGTCTGTTTCCAGTGACTTGTGGCTTTGTCACAGAATGGGAGACACCATTGCTGAAAATTATACAAAGTAATTTTTCACAGTACCCAACACACAACATATATTTCAAGCCTTCTCGTTTTCCTTCTGTTAGGCATCAAAGGAAACAAAAAGAAGAGCCATACAAAAGGTTTTATCCCTTTAAATATTAGATTTCTGAGTTTTATGAAAAGTACCTACTGACTGTTTATAGCTGTACCTCCATAGCAACAACACTTTGACCACACTTAGCAGTTGTGTATGAATGTGCATTATTATTTTAAGTCATACTATTTTAACTGTTACAGCTATTAACTGCTTCATGGCTGTAAAAGGCAGAACACTGCAAGAATCTTGGAATTTAAGTAGTGAAACAAGGGATGCGACTAGTCCATAATGGGACAGGTGCTTGGACAGCAGAGGCTGCAGGTGACAAGAGAGGGAATCAACAGGGAGTTCACATCATCTCTGTGCATGTGCATGTTCTTTAGCTACACACATATGTCCAAAAAAAAAGGACAAAATTCAGCCCAAAAAGCAAACCAGCCAATTAGCAAGTATTGCAGAAAGCTTTAGAAACAACAACAAGATTTTCTGTTACTTGTCAAGCCTCTCCTAAGCCTGCCTAATCATAACTTTCCGCACTCTTTAGTAAGTCCATCCTTTGTTTTGTGTCCTGTCTTGTTTGTCAGACCACAGGAATGGTCTGCAGCTTGCACTTGGTGTTACATGTGTTTGAGGACAGAATGGGATTTGACTTGGGTGGTGACTTGGCAAAATGTTTTGAAACATTTGCCAGTAATAACTGTACTCATAACTTGTTTGCTTTTCTAAAGAAAGCATGTAGTGCACGAGATGGGCATTTTTAAGGACCAATTTAAGAAAACATGTAGCTAAAAGCACATAAATAAATAACTACCGACTATATGTTTTCCTGTCTGAGAATAGATGGATTATTCCACAACTCACTGCAGTGAAGTTTATTTTTTTTAAGTCTCTATTTGTTTTTCTTCTACATGGGCTGAAGGGTTATTTGTCTGAATGCGTGATTATTCCTTTCATTGCTGTAAATACAATGGCACTTTGCATAAGATGTGCTGTATTTAGTAGATTCCAGTGCAGTTGTTCCTCTTTACCTCACATTAGAGAAGACACAGAATGTATTATGACTTCAAGGACACATTTTGAGAGTGAACACAGACTTATTCCATGTGAAATGCTAAGGGCCACAATTTTCTTCATTCGGTTCTGCTCCTTAGGAACTATAACTTAAAGCAAAATTTGGAACCAAATATTGTCAGGTTCTCTCCTTAGAGTCATGAAATAAAATTTTCCATCACAATTTCTGAAAAAGGAGTTCTACGTGTTTTAAGTCATGAGTGCGTCCGATGTGTTTTAGTATAGATGTTTTTGAGGTTTTTTTTAGTTTGCATTAAAGCCTTCACATTTTAAAGCAGCATTATATGGCCTATTAAAGCCAAGCAAATTACCTGACCCAATATTGTTATCATATGTTCTTTTATCAAAAGGCATTTAACATTAAAGTTGAGGAGTGACACATGCAGCTAAGCTAGAGAATCCATAAGGAAATAAAACTAGGATAGTTGAAAGTATTCACTAAGCTCATATCCTTGTGAAACAGAAGACAAACCATAACATAGACCACCTGCAATAGCTGTGGTGAATTCCAAAAAGAAAGCCTGGAAAAAGCCGCTTGTTAGAAACTTTATGGTCAGTATTACATAATGACATTCACTCCTTGAAGAGCACTGCAGTCTGTCGAAATCAGCAGTTCCACCAACAACTAGGGAAGAAGTGGAAGAGAGAGAAGAAATCCCACTCTGAACGGGCTATCTCATTTTCTCATTAAATCTGCATGAGTAACATGGTGATGGAGAAATTAGATTAAAAAAATCTTGAAAATCCATGAAGGATTACAGGTGCCCAACAGTAAGGCTTGCTTCACCTTAGCTGCCAGATCTGAAGAAAAACAATAGGAATTAATTTGATGGGAAAAAGTAGGGAAATAAAATCGAATGGCTATTTAATATGAAAGCTTTAAAATTATTATGACAAATGTTATGTATTTTTCTGGTGCTTGCAGGATTATCTTCATCACTCTGCCCTTTGTTTTATCACTCGAGTACTGAATTCTGCAGACTTCAGGGGAGAAGTCAAGTTTTCTTCTTTGTTTCTACAGTGCCTACTACTAGTATACCTTAGTCTGGATTGTGATCATGGGGAATACTACAGTACAAAGACATATTTATAATTATATTTTAAATGAATAAGCAGCATTCAGTACCAGATAAAAGCAGCTGCTGTTATATCCCCCAGACTGTATTTATCTCAGTAGTCAAATATAGTTTGTTGGTGACCAGATGTACTGATTTGCATCTTCCAATAATATTTTTGGATGAATGCCTGATGGAAATAGTCATATAGCTCCTCAGCAGGGTTGCATGAAAAATCTGTTGGGACAAGTTAATGGAAACAATTGGCACAGAAGCAGACAAGGCTCTTAATTTTGTATGTTCTTAAGTGGCTTAGTGTTACTGGTACAACTTTGTTTTGGGCTCAGTGCTCAGTTATACGCATAGGTCTCTGCATTTGCTTAAAAAGCCCCGTGCTATATTACTGAAACAACAGATGAAAGACTCAATGATAATAGCTTTATTCAACCTTGCTGAAAATGTTAAGTCTAGTAACAATAAAGGCTTAAGTGTTCTACATGCCAGCCAACTGGACTTTGCGTATTACAGCAAACAATTGCAAGCATTTAGCGTTTCAGTACACATGAAACAGAAATACTTGGGAATGCAGGAACTGAATAGATACCCCTGATGCATCCACACTGTGAAATGACAGAAATACACATTGTTGTAATCAATATCAGTAATGTCATCTTTGGAAAAGTATGTGTTATATACATTTCAATTTTGCTGTTATGCATTCAGATGAAACTGAAGAGAATGTTTCAAATTTTCTGAAACTTCAGGGACTCAGACAGAATTTAGGCTTGCTCATTTTCCAGGGACCTGGCAGACTAAGGATGGTATGAGGGCTCTCTGCAGCTCATATAACCCACCTGGGACTGGAATCAGGAATGATTTCCAGCTGCTGTGTGCAGAGCCCAGGTAGGTGCATCCTGCATCAGTGGACCTGGAGCCGGTCGAGTTTGCTTGCCACAGCTCTGCCAGCTGGTTTAATGAAAACCATTGTGTTTCTTATTGAGTGTTGCCTTATGCAACTCTTCTAGGGAGCAAAGACATTGCTGGATGAGCAAAGGATTTTTACCAAATTGTGATGTAAATAGTGTAGAGTCTATTTATTTGCATTTGTAGTCATTTTGGGTCCCTAACCTGCTCGTGCTTGTAAATTCTACATTTAAAACCTAATGTAAAATAAATCAGACAGGTGGAGAAAAGCAATGCTTTATCTGTTTTGAATTTAATCTTTGTGATTTTTTTTTTTTCTGAGTTTGAATCACTAGTTACCATTAAAATCATTCATCTTGATAATTCTTAGTAAGAAAAGCAGATTTTTTTGTTGCATTTAATTTAGTATGATTATTATATGATTATATGTTACCTGTATTTTTATTTTCCAAAAGTTGCTTTATCTGATATGTACTAATTCATTTTCACTCTTAAGCTATGTGCTTTAGAAAAAAATAATTTCCACTCAGCCTCAGCTGTTCATGACTTTGTTTTAAATACTTGAAGGTACTTATGACACTGTTCTAATTTTAGATGTCAGATATACCCTCCTGCTCATCTCTGCGTTAAAACTTCTTTTTATTTCTCCAATATCTTTCTCCAGACTTTCTTCCTTCAGACCACCAGCACATGAACAGGTCACTGAACAGGTATTCAGGTCACTTCTATCAGACTCTTACTTTTCCTAAAGGACAAATTCTTCCCTCTAGTTCATGCTAATGCCTTCCCTATATTTGCTTTTATTCATCGTGATCTATCTAACGTACAGTTTAGAAATACTTCAACTGAGAATAACAGAACTTCATCACATTAGGAAATTCTCTCTTTATCTTAGCAGAATATAACTGTACACATCATTTCAACTACAATAAAAATGTACAGGATCTTCTTCATTTGTGGGAAGTTTAAAATCAATCCTTGGAGATCCACCAGCTGAAATTTTTCCTTTGCTACTGCGGCGTTACTGATGGCAGCAATGGGTTATCATGCTCAGTATGAAACAATGATGTTGGCAGATAATGACAGAGCTTTTTGAATGAAAGATTACTGCAGCTTTCAATACAGGAAAAGCAATGTGTTACCATAATCTTCCTCTTGGAAATTGCTGAGCTATAGTTTATGTATCTTGTTCTGGCATTCACTTACAAAATAAACTGACTTCATAATTTCTCGGCATCGCTTACACACTAAGGCCCTGTGGCTTTGGCTGTCTGTTATTTCCTCAGTGCCTTATACCAGCCCCCTGGAAGTCAGAGTGCTGTGCTCATGCCACTCCTGATATTTTCAGACTAGCAATTCTGAAGTTATTTTAACAAGTGTTCAGTTGTGATATTGAGGTAATGTTATGCCAGCAAGTAGCTTGCATGGTTGCCTTTAGAATAATTTTTGAATGTGCAATAACAATCTGGTTTTGGAACATGTGGCTCTTTTTTCTCTGAGTTATACAAATTCTCTGCTGCGCATGCAGGGAATTAGTCTGGGGTCTTTGGAATTTTTTATTTGCTTCAATTTCTTTATTTTTGCTTTGAGAAAACCAAAAGGGCTCATGTTACTGGCTTATGTTGCATTTCTGTTTAAAAGCTTTCCATTATGTGAGAAGAAGAAGTATTGCAGATGCCCAGGCTAGATTCATCTAATCTCCTAGGAAAAATCACTCCAGAGCTGTATCCCGAAGAGAAAGAATGCTTTGCTGAGGCTGGGATCACATGCTCTGTACTGCCAGTGTCCTAATCCAAGGCAAACTGAAATGTTTTATACCATCCATGAAAGACATCACAGTGCTTGGGGCGATGGGGCATCAAGCCAAAACCTCTAGAATCACTTTTTCTACGGCAATCTGTTTCTGTTAGAATAACAGCATTTCCACTTTTAGAGGGATATGGCAATATTTTCAGAGATGTCCTTGTTGGTCACTTTATTTTTGACAAATGAGCTGCAGACAGAAGCAGTAAGTCCACCAACAATATTCCTTTAAACTGCACATATTTGTAGTGTTTGGGACATGTCCTAAACAGCTCAGCTGCCTTGTCACATGAAATTATTGGAAGGCATTTTGACTTCATTTAACCTCTGACCTTAAATTTCACTCTCAATAAGCAGAAATGAAAACATACCCCACAAAACACTGAGAAAATAGAACCTGTGACTGTGTCATTCCAAAATGAATCCCTATCACTACAGATGAGATGTTTCCCTGCTTTCAGACAATAGATGCTTTTATTTATTACTATCAAGACTGGAGCCAAACCGAACAATCTCTCTTTGTATACAGATACTTCTTTTAATTTTTTTAGTGGGTAAATCCTTTTAAAATTGCTAATTAGCTGAGCTGTTATTAATGTGACTCAAATAACTGGCAAATCTCATAGTCTTATGATCAGAGGGCTTTTCAACTGACTGGTCCACAAGTCCCACTCATTCCCCTTTTAAGTAAATTGGTGTTTAGTCCAGAAAGAAAAAAGTGAAGTAATGCATACTGTTCAAATTGACAAAAAGGTGTGTTCTCAGTATAACATTTTAACACTTCCAATATTTGACTAAATGCTCAATTAGTCTCTTTAGCAAAAACGAATACAATTATTGCAAAAGTAATAGATAATTTTTAAGCAGAGGAGACTTTATTCATTTCCAAGTTTCTTGGGACATACTAGAGCATCTTGATTACAGTGGAGGTCCTACTACAGAACATACATCCCTGTCTGTATTTTGTGTACTCTTTATTACAATAGTAAGTCCTTCTGTTCCCTAGTGCTGATCAATGTACCTTTGTTTTCAGTGTGTAGTCATTGTTTTTAAATATAGGTTCATGTTATGTCTGTAGCAGTTTGCAAATAAATAGGATACTTGGTTCCAACTACTACTCCCCTCTTTGTTAAATATCTGTTTTCTTTTTAGAAGCTTACACTAAAAAACTACTATAATTTCTTTTATTTTTCCTTCTTTTTCTCTTTTCTGGAGAAACAAGCCAAACCATTGACCCTTCTTCGGTTGCTAACTGGGGCGTGGGGAGTTATGAGAAGACTTTCTTGCCCGTAAGCCAATTTGTTTTTTCATACAGATCAGCTGAGTTCAGCTTAAGTTACCAGATCTGCAATTGGTAGTAACTGCTGTTTAGCCTACACTTCTGTTCCTTGAATCTAGAAATGCCATCTGCTGAGCAGAGCTATCAAAATGAAGCCGAGGGCAATGGGAAAGATATGACATGCAAGTGCAGCTTTGAGGTAATTATAGCTTCATAACAAAACTAACTACCACTAGGATACAATTTAATCTAATTCAATCAGATGACAAGTGTGCATGACACAAAGTTTGTGCTTAAAGTGATAGAAGTTACCGAGGCAAGATAGATCAAATGGACAATGTTGCCAAAACTTTATTGATTTGTATAAAACTGAGGGTGGTTGTAAAAACTCTGTTCACATCAGATTTGCTGGTCTAAGCAACTACGTCTTTTTAAGGATTCTCAGTTTATCAACCTTATTGGCATCCAAGTCTTACTTTTTATTATGCTTGCATAAGATGTCTTTATGGAAGTTACTACAATATTCCTTTACTGATTCTCAGTTTTAATGCTTTGCCAAATACCAGGAAAAAATAAAACTACGCATATGACAAGACATCTCCTGTCACTGTAGAAAAATAAAGTGGTATATCCAGATAGGCAGGTGGAAAATCGTGTATTCACACTGCTAGTGGTCCATGGTGGCCAGATATTAATTTATCTCTGATCTGAAATAAGGACAGCTTTATAAGTGAAATGTTGCATCTAAGTGCTGCTCTCCAGAAGATATTATTAAAAGAATCCCAATGCTCCTTTCTTGAAAAAGTTACATGCAGCCATGTAGGAAAAAGATAATTATGAACTGCCTGTACCCATCAACAGACCCTAATCATAAGTTATATTTTAAATAAGAAATATAATCTGATTGATGAATGCATCGTCCCACTGTCTGCTCATGGTCAGAAACAGGAATGAGATGGCAACTGTGCAAATGTCAATACCTAAATCTTCTGTTGGCACAAGTGTTTTCAGGTTTTAGCCCCAAAGTCTTATTTAGGTAGGTCTCCAGTTCATACCAGCAGATTCATCAAAACGAAGGTAGTAAAAAGTGTACCTTAGAAGTCTCTTCTGCAAGTATTACTAAAAGTTCATTTTAGAAGAGAATGTGATGAATTTTGAGGTCAAGGCCATATTCCACTGCAGGCCACTTTTTTATTGTATTTGCAGTAAGTTTCCACTGCAAATCTCAGAACTGGTTTAATGTTCCTTTCATCAGCTGCCACATTATGACATGACCATTTGAACAGACACTTCTTGCAAAAAAGCAAAAACCTTCATCTGTTTTTTGGTAAGAACAGGGGGAATTCATTATTGTGTCTTTGTTACCTAGGAAAGAGCAGCACAGAAGTATTATTACAGACGTGCATTTCAATAAGCAAGGAGGAATCTCTTGTACATTAATTGCTTTAATGAGTGTCAGTCAAGAAGGAGCTCATACATAAACAGATTTTAGCTAATAAAGAACAACTACATTTTGTCATGTTGCCTGACCTGAACTAATTAAATTGTATGTCGCAGTTTAAAGATACAAACAATCATAAAAATAAACATTATATGTTAAAAAGTTTATTATATTGGCAGAACTATTAAGATTTTAATTTTAGTTCTATAAATAATAAGTTACAAAGCTGTTCAATTTTTGAATGTTCAGTATTAAGAACATAACTTTGAAATACTGCAAAGCAAAAGTAGTGATATTTTGTTTGCTTCTCTTTCTTTGTTGAGAGCACCTATAATGAAACATCTGTTAAAAATGTCTGAATTTGAATACAAAATTTACCAAAATAATAGGTTCGTTTTAAATTGACATCATAAATTTGCAGTCAGACTTTCCATTATTGTAATGAGTGGATATGATTCTGAATTCCAGAACTCATTTTGAATACAAGATTCTGGAATTTTAATACAGCATTTTTTAAATTTGGTTACTAAGTAGACGTATTTCAGATTACAAATGAACTCAGCTGACACTTCATTCTTGAGAAGGAAAGCTGCTACCCAAGTAATTCATTAATATGATTACACGAACAGAGAATGTTTGATATTAAAAAGAAAGATTTAGGAAGGAGTTTTGAGAGGCTTTAAAAGGGCTTTTGTTTTGCTCTGAGGCCTTTATTTGCTTAGACACGTCTGAGAACACCACACGTAGACTATGGTTTTGTATGTGCTTTGTTGTGACATTGTGTAGTTTTGAGTGTGACGCGTAAGTGACCTAAGGACATGTATGTTCACATAATACACCATTCAAAAACACTCTTATTGACACAATTTTAAAATTACCTAAATCTGAAATTCACGTAAGTTATATCAGTAGAGAAATAGGCCACTATGCAAGGAATAGTAGCATTATTTAGGAAATTAGATGTTTTTCTGTAACATGATAGTATCTTTAGCAATTGTTGAGTCTCTTGAGAAAAAGCTGAGTGGTTTACATTAACCCATGAGTGTAGTTAGCTTAGTACTCTGTGGAGATGTGTGAGTCTTACTAATAAGCATAGAAAGAATGACTGTACACGCAGTAGGGTTTCGGCAGGCCTTCTCCTGATGATTATCCATGCCCTGGGGGAATGAAACTTGGGTTCAGTTGCCATAGAGTCTGTTGAGGCCTTGTGAGGTGAGACTGTGGCTAAAGTTCATCATTTTATACTAACAGCAATACTTTAAAAAATTCAAATCCACAAAGTTGACGTTTTGAGGAACTCTCAGTATATAGTTTTAGAGTGAGGTAGGCATTTCAGTTGTTTGTAGGTGGTGAGAAAACTGAACAGGTGAAAGAAAAGGAATTAGGCTCATGACATCAAAGCTGGAGTATTCGGTATGTGGGGTTTTTTTTGGTTGTTGATTTCGTGGTTTTTGTTTGTTTTGGTTTGGTTTGGTTTGTTTTTTTCAGGAGAACTGTAAAAAGTAAGTGGGATACTAGAGAGTTAGCAAGCAAGGGTGTGGTAGAATGTTTAAAAACTCTGAAATAACGATGAGAAATTAAAATGGGATCCTGGTAGTTCAAAACACTATGTGAGAAGAAACAACATCAAAGACAAGGCTTACGATACCTGAATTGGAGAAAAGAAACCCCTACAGTGTTGTTGAGATGAATTATTTTGCAGAGGAAAACTAGTGAAGAAAATGGCATCATATTGTGTTCTCACTGATCAGTTCAGTGCCTTTTCAGGACATGCTCTTTCCTTGCTGCTCAGACGGTTTTGGGGAGCTCAGGACTGATGTCTCGAATACCCTGAGAAAGAGAGTGAACTAGTCATTCAAATACAGTAGGTAATGCACATCTCAAAGCTTTTATTTTGGGCTCTGTGCCTTTATGGAGTGTAAGCACTGAAACAGATATTCTTGATTCTTTTGGCTAACCCTCTTTTTGTAACACTCACAACTCTGTGAAATTGTTTCTCTCTTCCCTATTGAGTATAACTGCACCTGGGTAGAAGATGATGCTCAGTACAGATATGTGCTTATACTGTAATTCAGATGTCTGGTTGTTTTGACTGTCTTTTAAAGAAGGCTGAAGAATGAATATATGAATAAAACTCTAATGGATCCAACCTGGATATTTAAAAATATGTGTGAAGATCACCCCACTCATCTCTTTAAAAAGATGTCTTATTCAAGGAAATAGGTACTTGGAGAGTAGGTCTCTGTCACTTCTTGAAAACAATACAGTAGTCAGTGAAATAAGTTTGATGTGATAGTGTTCACTTTACCTTTAGCAAATCAGGCACTTAATAAAGCAAACTAATCTGAATATGTGAAACAGTTATTAGATCCAGAAGTAACTGATATTTGTAGTATCTACTGAAGCTTGAGATTAAATTTTAATATTTTATAACAGAAATTATATTAAAACAGTAGTTAAAAATTAGATTTCTTAAATTTCTGTTTCTGATATATAATTAGTAAAGGTTATTTCTGTTTATTTTTGCTGTATGGTCTTGGATGGAGGCTACAATGCTGAGACAGTAATCATCTTTCTCTCTTGCTGATCAAGCCATGTGTCATTCCCCTTCAGCTCCTTCACTGGGTCCTTCTGATCTACATCATGTTTCTAAGAGTCACCAGTTTTTTTTCTCTTTATGTGCATCTAGTAAAAATATTAGCATGTCTTATCTTTCCTTCCTTTTCCTTTCCCCCAGTGTGCACTTATTCAAACACTCCTGACAGGCTGCCTCTCTTGGCAGCCTTGTTTTTCTTATGTCCTTTTGCACTCTATGCTTGTATTATTCCCTGTATTTGTTTGGCAAATGATCTCCTCCTCTTGTTACAGCTGATTTTTCTCTTCTGTTTTTCCTCAAAAAGGCACTCCTGACAGATGTCAGCCTTTAAAAAGAGCAAAAAGAAACCTGGAAGCAAAAGCGTTCAACCTTATATACTCTATGTTCGGTTAAGCGTAGTATTCAGTTTAATTCATCATTTTAATGAGTTTCCCCCAGATGATTCCAATTCAATTAATGAGTTTATTTGACATTTACTGTCGTTGATTGAACACATCTCCCTGTTCTCATCTTATTCTGGTTCTGAACTTAATTTTTACTTTAGGTGTTTGTATAAGTGTTTTGAAAACAAAAGTTCCTCACTACTGCCCCTTTACTGCCCACACACACTTTCTGTCTGAATTACAGCTCTCCTGCTTGAGTGCTCTCTCCTTCTCTCTCTGAACCATCAGTCTGAAAAAAACAGAACCTGGTTTATTTTAGCTTCATGCATCATTTATGGAAAAAACAGAACCTAAAATATCTACTGATTGACTGTGTCATGTGAAACATGACGGTGGTGGTGCTGTTGTTATGACAGCCTAAGGACATAATCAAGACAGATTTTGTTGGTGGAAGCAATATCTTTTATTAGACCAGTTTGTATCACTGGCAAAATTAGACAAGGTTTTGGACATGTGAGTTCTTCTTCAGGTCTGGAATACAAGCAGCAGACTTCAATACTAAGTAGAAGTTGGGAGCATTCTTATTACATTGGTTGTGTCTCAGACCTTCTCAAAGAGAAAGCAGCTGATGTTTTTGAAGGATAGAGGATGCTGGGGAAGGAGCAGAGGGAGGAAGAAGAGTCTTAGGAAGACAGATATCAGGGTGGTGGTGAGAGATTTAATTCACAAAACCACTGTCTGTGAGTTCATAGTTTTTGCTCCCTAGCAGATTTATGAAAGCACCCAATTTTTTCTTTGGCAATTGTTGTAGGAGTCCTTGAGGCTCAGGACTAAGACATTCAAAATACTGTGATTATTTTCTAAGAAATGTTCCCTCCCTGATAACTGGGTGCTTTTGTCCTTTACAGGTTACATATGCTTGTTCTTTCTGGTGCACGGTAGTTGCTTAGTTTCACCTGCATAGTTACGCTGAGAGCACTTGATACACTTGATGAAATGTATTATGTCCCCAGAAATACAAGCACAGGAGTTGATTGTTTGGTGTTAAGGGGTATTTATTGTGCTGATAGTGGAGAGATGTTGGTTACATTTTGTACTTGGGAAGGGCCTAAATATATTTAGTTTGTTTTGGCCACAGGCAGCTTGCTTCTCATAATGGGTTTAGTGAGGTTGGGGCCTGCATTAATTAGGGTGGTTCTGGAGAGAACTATTTCAAAATAGGATTGTCTTCTAATAAATCTTTCAATGATGGTGTGCATGTAGGTTCCAGTACATGAAATTGCAAGTGGGAAGGATGTGTAAGAGCTTGATGATATTCTGCTGCCCTCACACTATTTCAACATTGCCCATACTCAACAGTTTGTCTTGCTTTTCTACTTGTGGCAATCTGATAAAACGTATTATTAATGCGTACAAACAAAACCAGTATGCTCTTGCCTTTTAAAAAACCGGGCAAAAAGGCAAGAAAAGAGGATACATGATGCTAACATTAGCTTTTGTATTGTCTGCATCACTATGTGTCAAGTATGTTGATTGCACTATAGTTAAAACGACATTTATGCAACTGATTGAATCACTCTGTGGGGGAGGATTTGCTAATAGTGTTGCAATTAACCCACTCTCTAAATCTTTTTGTTTGATTATGAGCCCTAAAAGATGATCAGTGTATGACCATCATTAACATTTCGTTAACCACATCTACATCTTGATATTTTTAATTTTTGTTACTTATGGTCATTCTTGGTGACTACTGGCAATGCTGAAGCACAATGTCTATACCATTTAAATTAACAGCCCACACTGTCCTGTTCACTGTAAGGCATCCACTCTGTGTCTAAATAACCAGACAACTGTATACAATACTTCGGCCTTTTCCAAGAAATGCCCTCTCTATTTGGGTAATGATTTGTTCTCCAGTTCTTTATGGTTTCTCATAAAGCTGTCCCATGATGACTTCTCTTTCAAATCCTTGTTTGCTGAATGTCCAGATGTATATTCTGCCCTTGCACAACCAAGTTCTCCAGAATAGGGAAGTCTTCTTAGTGCCATCAAGTACATAGTACAGGGGGGTAGTTTGCCTTTGTGATGCTTGTAACATCAGTATTAACCTGATTGACAATATTATTTAGCATTAAACCAAGCCTGTCTGTCTGACATCAGTGCTGGGCAAGGTTATGGAGCAGATCATCTTGAGTGCCATCACATAGTATGTACAGATCAACAAGGCTATCAGGCCCAGTCAGCATGGGTTTATGAAAGGCAGGTCTTGCTTGGCCAACCTGATCTCTTCTTCACTGGGTAAAGAACTGGCTGGTTGGCCAGGCCCGAAGAGTTGCAGTGAATGGAGTTGAATTCAATTGGTGGCCGGTCACAAGTGGTGTTCCCCAGGGCTCAGTTTTGGCGCCAGTCCTGTTTAATCTTTTTATCAATGATCTGGATGAGGGGATTGAATGTACCTTTAGTAAATTTGCAGATGACACCAGGTTGGATGGGAGTGTTGATCTGCTGGAAGGCAGGAAAGCTCTACAGAGGGATCTGGACCAACTGGATCAATGGATCAAGGCCAATTGTATGAGGTTTAACAAAGCCAAGTGCTGGATCCTGCACTTGAGTCACAACAACCCCAGGCAGCACTACAGGCTCAGGGAAGAGTGGCTGTAAAGCTGCCTGGTGGAAAGGATGTGGGGATGTTGGTCAACAGGCAGGTGAACATGAGCCAGCAGTGTGCCCAGGTGGACAAAAAGGGCAACAGCATCCTGGCTTTTGTCAGAAATAGTCTGGCCAGCAGGATGTGGAAAGTGATCATCTCCCTGTCCTCAGCACTGGTGAGGTCACACCTCGAATCCTGTATTCAGTTTTGGGCCTCTCACTGCAAGAAAGACATTGAGGTGCTGGGGAGAGCTCAGAGAAGGGCAACAAAGCTGGTGAAGGGTCTGGACCACAAACCTGATGAGGAGCAGCTGAGGGAACTGAGGCTGTTTGGCCTGGAGAAAAGGAGGCTGAGGGGAGACCTTCTTGCTGTCTACAACTACCTTGAAAGGAGGTTGTAGCATGGAGGGTGTTGGTCTCTTCTCTCAAGTAGCAAGTGATAGGGCAAGAGGAAATGGCCTCAAGTTGTGCCAGAAGAGGTTTACATTGTATATTAGGAAAAATTTATTCACTGAAGGGATTGTCAATCATTGGAACAGACTGCCCAGGGAAGTGGTTGATTCTCTATCCCTGGAGGTATTTAAAAGACATGAAGATGTGGTGCTTAGGGACATCCTTTAGTGGTGGACTTGACAGTGTTAGGTTAATGGTTGGACCTTGATGCTCTTAAAGGTCTTGTCCAACCTAAATGATTCTGTGATTCTGCAATTCTAAGATCCACTGAAGTGGTACTATGAGCACTTGTAATTCTTTAGAGTTTAGGGGTGACAGTGCTTTGTAGGAGAGCTTCCACAAAGCTAACATATTCCTTAGTGGAACGCAAGAGTAAAGCTCTAGTAGTTATTTTGTAAATGGCAGTGAAACTGCTCTCACTGTGTCACATCTGAGAGAAGGATGTTGGCAACCTCTGCTTACTGACCACAGGAACTTCCAGTTTGGGGTTAAGTTTGGGCAGCAGTTCTTCTGAGAGTAGGTTGGTTAAAAACTTAGAGTGGTAAGGAGGTATGAAGTCTAGGCAGACCCTGGATTTTGGAAAGACAAGGAAATCACTTCTGCATGGAAAAATAAAATAATAAAAATGTAGCATGGGGAATTGTAGCAGTTCTTAATCTCTAGTGCTTCCTGACCTTAAACTTGTGTCATTCTCTACTTCTCACCAAAAGTAAGTCACATTCAAATTGATTCATACTGTGAAACTTTCTTATCTCCAGCTGGGACAATATGTTTCCAGAATGTCTTTATTTTTTAAATTTTTTTCCATCCTACAACAACTTAAGAAATGGTGAAAAGCTTGAGGTATTTAATAACGGTATTGTGGTGTGCCGATGTTGTCAACTTTTAGGGAATACTCGTTTAAGAATAAAAGCTGTTGTGATCTGTACTTTATAGTCCGATTTAAAATTCTGAGAAGAAATATTTTCATTTAAAATTAAGTCTTCTTTCACAAAAAAAACCTTCTAACAGTATTTTCTGTATTTTCCATCGGATTCTACCAGAATCTTTCTGTTCTTTCCAAGTGAAGATATAGATGGTAGAAAACCATTTGTAAAGCTAATGATGTATATTTAATACAGCATATGAGATTGATTCTTAGTCCTCTTTGGAAGACAAAGGCTCAGGAAACAAGCAGTCCCCAAGCTTATAGCTGCAGAGGCTCTCACACGGTGGCTCCCTCAAGTTGGACTCAATGATCCCTGTGGGTCTCTTCCAACTCAGGCCATTCCATGATTCTATGATTGTCCTGAGGCAGGCCACCAAGCTCAGCGCCTGGGGTTCCACCATGGGGGGTTGCTCAGACATCAGCCAGATCCCAGCCTCCAGAGATATCCCAGATCACATGGAATTTCCTGTATTACATGATTACATCCCGTGCAGGTCATGCTGCTAAACCCACCTGCCCAGCACACTCAGGAGGGTGAGGGCACAGTGATTTCACTGTGCAGGATGTGTGGCTGCCCCGTGTGGTTTGTCCATCGCAGACTGCACCAGCCCTCAGGCACCACCAAGCCCAAAAGCCTTGAGATGGCCCTTCCCAGGGCAACGTGGGGCTGTTTCTGCTGAGGGTTTGGCTGGGAGTGGAGGAATGGCTTCCCTTGCAAGCTGTGGCTTGCAGTAGTTGCTGGGCTTAGGGCACCACTGCACTGGTGAGGCTTCATCTCACATGGATATAATGAAATGACCAGTATGGTTACATCAGCCAGGGACTGAGCCTTTTTGACAACCCTCTGTTGATTGATACAGCTGTATTAATGATTTTATCTGGGGTTTATGGGAAGCAAATACTCAGTAGGGAAACTAAAACAGAATATAGGCATTTTTATTACTACCATACAGCTTCTAAAATTTAAATTTTGCCACATAGGACTGTTGAAATATTACACAAAGAAATACAAATAATTGACTGAAGTAACACTTCATCTTGCTTTTTTGCAAGTAATTTTTGTAATAAATCATTTAGCTTAGTGACAAAGTACGTATTCTCTTCACTTAGGATCTTTTTTGGTCTCCTCCCTGACTGATATTTCTCTTTGGGCTCTGAAACAGTAGTTTAGAATATGCCTAAGATATTATATCCTACCTGAAATATTAAAAAAAGGTTTCATTCCAGATGACCCCTAAATGGTTATAAAGTATTTGGATTTGTAATCAAGAGAAGAGCTTTTTTCCCATGTTTAGAAACAATAGAAAACATGTAGTTTTATTAGGTGAGAGTACTATACCATTGTTCTCCATCAAAGCAACAGTTAAAAAGCTATTTACTATAAAGTGCAATTTACACTAGCACTTTCCCTTTATTAAAAGGGGGAATTGATAATAAGTCTTAATTAGAAAAAGGAGTGTTAGCAGTGTTTAAAGAGATGTCATGCATTTTAGCCATATAGTAATCAAAAAATAAGGAAAGATTTCTTCACTATTTTGTTTTTATGTTTGCAGCTGTGAACTGCAAATATGGGTCAAACAAACTGCAAAGAATCCTTGGTGACAAGATAACAGGGTGAGGTTTTCACTACAGAAATGAATTAATCAAATATTCTTGGACCCAGTTTAAACTTTGTTCATAAAAGAATATGGAGGAGGTAGGTGGCATAAACGCTAATGTACCATTTCTGTTTTAAGTAGGCACATTCAGGTTATTTAATAGAGATTCATCTACTTCAATCAGCATGAATCTTGGGAGTTGTATTTAGCATATGTGGCTCAGAAAATTCTCTTTAAAAGCAGAAATATTGAAGGGCACTGCAGAATCACAATACTGTAAACCGATTACCTGAAGAACACAAGTATGTTTGCATCTTTAAAGACATAGTAAGCCAAGGAAAACTTAATTTATCAGTGCGCTTTAGGGGAAGCTGGTGACTCAGTACTTGAATTCTTCATATACCGTCTTGTACACCTCCATGTGAAAGTCCTTCACTCTCCTTTTTTAATCAAGTCTGTAGTGTCTGCACACAACAGTAGTACTGCTAGGTGCCTCAGACAGTTTTTTTAGAGGGCTTTTATCACGTGTATGTATGCAGCTTAAAATATACTGCAACACAAAGTCTTCTGGGTATTTACCCAGTCACCGTGTTTATACTCACAAACTGCTCAGACTAATGTCAATGTTTGAATAAATAAAACCAAGCCCGTTTTCTCTGACACCCTGTTTTTCAAACACTAACTTCTCTGTGTCTGACAAGTAGAAGTTCTTGCTGTCACATTACAACCTGGCAAAGAAAGTCAAACAGATCAAGTCTCTTGTCAAGGACACACCAGAAGAGGGTGAGATAGCTGGGAAGAGCTATTTTCTGCTATTGAGTCCCTGAGCTTCAACCTGAGGATCATACAAATGAATACAGGCAGAAGCATGACCTGAAAAAAAGCAGATTTTCGGTTAAGATCACTAATGAGGATTTTAATTAGTTGAGTGAGCCAGTGTTAACACGATCAGTAAACCAAGCTCCGTGACCTAGCAGCCTACTTATTTTTGAAGGAAAGTGTATTGTAGGTATGTGGATAGCAGGCCTTTCTCAGCTATTTTTTCCCATTTATTTGCACAAGTCTGGCTTCATTTAGTATTTTAATGCATTTTAAATAACATGGTTCTTAGGATGTAGATCCATTCTGAATGCTCTCATCTGGACTAGAATGGCCATCCATTTCTACCAAAAACTGGTATGACTATGTGGCTCTCTCAGGAGGACCTGCTAGCCTAGTGTCTCCTTCTCCCCTGGCAGCTGGGACTTCCCCAGCCAGCCCTCTCCAGGCTGCCATCATCATCATCATTGCCTTTTTATCTGGTCCCAGCAGTGACCTTCCCTAGATTACAAAGGGAACATTCTGCAGTGGTTGTGGAAAAGCCTCCTCCCCAGCATCACTGAAGGTTTTCTGTTCCCTGACCTGGACACCCCTTAAGTTACAATTACTAAAATAAACTTTTCAGCAGACCTCGTAACCCACTCTTTAGCATGCTACACATTGTGCAAGGCTTGGCAGTGGCTCTGCTATTACAGCTTTAAATTTATCTAGACAATCTAGACATTTTCTGATGCAACAGAGTCTCTTTCTTTTTAAAATAGCATAATCACCAGTGGAAACAGTTTGGTCCATTGAGGTAATTTGCTATTTCCATGGTGTGAAGTCATGGTCACAACAACAGTCAGGGAGGCTTTCTAGCTGAAAGTTTGTGAATATGCAATAAAATAGGGAACCTTTGAACTTGCAGATAGCTTAGGATGATTGTATGCATTATAAACAATAACCCAGCAACAATCATGAGCAATCACAAGCGCAAGTGTTGTGCAAACACTGAACAGGAGACTTCCATATCCCACAGTGCTTATAAACAAAACTAGGTGAAAGGGAGGAGAAAGGCTGAAATATGGCAGGAGAGAGGATAGTGTGATAGCTGGCAATCATCAGGGCAGCAGGGAGGAGGAATTAGCAAATCAGAAACGGAATGGAAGGAAAAACTGGTAAAGAAGTTTCCTTGGAAGTTCCCTAGGAAGAGAGGAGAAAAGCTGGAGGAAAGTGTGGAAGGGAGAGAATAGTTCTGCTCTGCTGGACTCTGCTGGATGAGTTGCAGAATGTCGCTTCTATGCCTGATCTAGCCTGGGAACACACTACATAGAATGGCCATAGGGCTGGGCTAGCACTGGTTCCGAGAACTATTTCACCATTAGGATTAATTGCCTTTCCCAATAGCAGTATGCAGGAAAAACCCTGTGTGAATTGAGCCTGCACAGGGCTAAGAGAATCCTGCTGGAAACAAGGTGTTGATAAGGGCTGTAGGAGGGAGGCCTTTGCAACTCTGTTCCATTGGCAAATCTGCACTTCACAGGAGTGAATACAGATAGAAATATAAAATGCAGACAGACTCTCAGGAATGAGAATGCAGAGCAAAAGTGTCAGGCTAGGTCTGATAGAGAAGAAAATTTGGAATTAAATCAGTGCAAAACATCTACTGACTATTGACTTAGGTCAATAAAAGACTATAGATACAAACAGTAAGTCAATAGCCTTTTAAAAGATTTAAGATGTTTTCTGGGTGCTATTACGAATGAAATGTTAAATGCACAAAAAAAAACAGTAGAAGCAATTAAAGACAAAAATAAAAAAGGCGGTAAATTCCTCATGTCTCGATTACGCAGACTATTAAGTGGCAATAGAACAGTGTCAATTTGTATTAACCTCTGCCATTTATAGTAGATGAAATTGTGGTTCTATTTTTATCCAGCATCAATGGTGTGCTGGTAATTAAAAATATCACAGCTTCAAATAATTTTCTAATTCAATAACTTTTCTTCTACCCTTTTACCTGAGTTCAGAGTGAATGAAAGAAAAACAAATCTTTAAATGCTCACAAATTAAAACTTTAACCAAATTCTCCAAAGATTACTAGATTTATTTTTCATGTGTAAAACTTTTTGCAGAAGAATGATTTTTCTGAAAAAAGAAGTTTTGGTTTTTAATACTGTTTGTCAACAGGTCTTGCAGGGGCAAGAAGCTGACATACATATCCAGGATTTATTCACATTCCTAAGCACAACCTACAAAGTTTTCAAGCCTATTTTGACTGTTCTAGGTTGTACTTTCACTTTCCTGATCATCATTTCCTTCTTAGAGCAAAGTCAGATCAATTGACTTTGAGTTTTATCTGCATTGCAGGGCATTCCTACCACACCATTGGAATCACAGAATGGCTGGATTTGGAAGGGACCTCTGGAGATTATCTTCTCCAACCCACCTGCTAAAGCAGGTTCCCCCAGAGCAGATTGCACAGGAATGTGTCCAGGTGAGTTTTGAATGTCTCCAGAGAAGGAGACTCCACAACCTCTCTGGGCAGCCTGTTCCAGTGCTCTGGCACCCTTAAAGTAAAGAAGTTACCTCAGGTCTCCAATAGCTCTCCTCAGCATATGAAAAGCTGCGAGGAAGTTAAGCTACTGCAAGGAGACCTGTATCATCCATCACCCATCTTCTCAGTAGAGAGGACTAGATTTACCAATGCAATAGTCGGGCAGAGCTGCCTCTTGAAAACATCTTTGGTCAAATTTTCAGCTACAATAGCTCATTTTGACCTCATAAACACTGGTTCGATTTTTGATCCATTTCTAATACGCTCACAAGTATTGGTTTTACTTCAAACTGTGGTCTAATTCTCATCACAATTACCCAGATCTCACTCAGAAGATTCTCTTTTTGAAAGTTAAAGATATTATATTAAACCAATATGAATCTGGAAGGCAGACACGGTTCTTTTAGGATGGTGTATCCTGTTTATTTATAAAATGGAACTGTCTTAGCTTCCTTGAGTGTAAACCTATAATAAAACCTAAAGGGGAGGTAGTAGGTACCAACTATAATGATCAGTCTGCATGGCCAGAAAACCTGCAATTATAATTTGCAGGTTAAGTGATCACACCACTGAGAACCTGAGAACATAATGAAGAATTTGTTCAACCTTAATTGGGACAAGTGATTACAGCAATTTTGTGGGGGAGGAGAGGAAAAAGCAAGCAATGAAAAAAATTTCTATCCTTCATATTACTGTATAAAGTAAAATCACTCTCAAGTGAATATAATTGTGACAGTGGAAATGGTAAAAAAAAAAATAAAAGAAGGGAAAAAAGCAAGGGAAAGAAATTGAAAATAAGTAAACTGTTGATATATGAAGGGAGAAAGAAAGGAAAAAAAAACCAGGTGTATGGCTTTCTTAAATCAGAGTATGTTTTCTGCTAGCGTGTCTGTTGCAGAAAGGTCAATGTTGTCCTTGTACACCCATTGCTGATTTCTTCCCTGGTTCCACATCAGCTAATTTACTGTTTGCTCTCTCTGCACTTCAGTGACAATGTCTGGAAGGACCATAATGAGGAGATGAAGGACACATCTGAGAAGCTACGGCCAGACGTGGCTCATCAGCCAGAGCTGGAAACTGCAGGGTGACAACAGCTGCACTCTGATTGCCCTCCTTTCTGACTTTCCCAATTAAGGTAATTGTTAAAATCTGTTAACTGTATTTCTAATTTTAAACTGTTCCATGTTTTTGGTTAAACCCTACACTTGAATATTTTGATTCTGTGCTACTCTCTCCTTTTAAAACCAAAAAGCAACTAATAAAAGAACAAACCTACCCATGTGAATGCCCTCTCCATACCTCATTATTGTTTGAAATGCAACTAAAGTATAAACAAACAAACTGAAAGACCTGACCAAAAAAAAAAAAAAAATTCAGCACTGCTTTTTTAGATTTATTTATTTATTTATTTATTTATTCATTTATTTTTAACTTTAGTAATTTGGGAGTCTGATTTCAGGCTTTTGAACAATAAGAGAATACCAGTAGGAAAGCACTGCTGTCCCTGCTTCTCCCCTGCTGGCACTGCCGAGCCCTGCTGACTCTCTCGGAGCTGAACAGCACAGGCACAAAGCTCACACCACCTAAGGACTGTCAGCCTCCAGCCTACCAGTGCGGGAGTTACTTAATTAGGATTATTTCTATCCTTGTAGATGTCAGATTCTGTCTATTCTTGTTCTGGTTGTAGGATGCTGAGTATCTATCCCATTTGTGCAGAAGGCTACTTGTCCCCACCTTCATATCCTCAGCATGGCTGCTGCCTGCTCTGCCTGGCTGTCATCTGCAGCTGTGCTCAAGCTGTTGTCATTTATCCTCAGACGTGGCACCACATGCCTTGGTGCCTACGATCAACCAGAGCACAGAATTTCTCTAACAGTGCCCTATAGTGCACTTAGGGGTGAGACATGTATATCCTGTCCCTTCTTCACATAGAGACATCATTCCCAGCTGATTAATTCCTAGTGACCACATCTGTGCTACAGTCTTTTCATTCTGCAAAAGAAATGTGAGAGAGCCATGGGGCAATGGAAACCAGCACTGCCTGAGGTCAGGATGTTGGAGGCATGATGGTGACTCACTGTCACAAGCTTTTACCTTAGGTCCTGTTTCTAGGGACCTAATCTTGCAAAAGCACCCTGCTCCATCTGAACCACGAACAGGAATGCATTGCCTGCACTGTATTGAGGAGGCTGCATTACCTCACCTTAGCCTGTGCTGATACATCTTCCCAATCATGTGAGAGGATGAACTGCTGTCAACCTCCATCCTCTCTCCTGCCCTGGAATTTAAACAAAACACTGGGAGATTGGTTTATAAACGCCACGGATGTCAACAGGACATAAAATCTACAGCACAGGAGGTACCAGACAGCAATGGCGGTGTTTTTGGAGAGCTCTGAGAAATCGTGGGACTGCCACCATTCAGTTGGTGTAAGCTGCTGATGTAAGCCCCTTTTCCCCATCACTTTCCGTTTCTGAAAAATGGGTGAGGAGCGTAATTAGGGAAACTGTTGATGTCTAGTGAAAGCAGGAAGAGAAGCCAGGGTTGTGCCCAGGCGTTGTGGGTGGTGGCACAGGGGGAGGCAGCCTTCATGTTCCTGGCACAGCCACAGGAGCACAGCATCATCCTTCGGAGGAGCAGCCTTCTCCCCACATCTCACTCTGTATCACCCAGGTGATTGCTGCCAGAATGTCCTCAAAAGGGGAAAGGCTTTGGGTTTGGGTTTGGTTTTTTTTTTTTTTTTTTTTAAAGTGATGTGTTAGTCTCTGTACTGAGAAATATCTTTTAATGCCCATCTCCAGAATGACAGACAAGGCAGTGTGGGTACCAAAAGTGTGCATACCAACCTACAGCTGCCTTTCTACATATTCCAAACCTCACGTTCCTTCTAGAAACATGCAGCAGTGTAAAATAGGACTGTTACTCTTCTAAAAACCTTTTGAAATCAAGTGGAATTTGTAGTTGTTCCATAACGCAACTGACAGTAACTGGAAAAAAATAATGCAAAGCTATATTCTTGGCATTAGATGAAGATTTAGAAAAGTCTGGGTGATGTATTATAGACTGTGCAGCTCTGAAAAAAGCACATATTAAAGTCATTAGGCATTATCCTATCTTTAATGTATGCACTTGAACAATGTTGCTGTGAAGAATTCCTGTTAACACCATTTTAAAGAGCTGAGGCTTAGAAAGAGTTAGATAACTTTTTTTGTCATCATATAGGTTACATTTCAAATCCCAAACCACCAAAACCATCTACAGTGGCTTGGGTGTGCTTGAGCTGGGTGAAAACTCAACCTCAACTTGAATACAGACCTTACTGGCACAACCGGCTAAACCCATGAAAGAACTTACCCTGTTTCCCTGGGTATCTAGATCATATCTAAGATCGACATTTGGAAGTGGAAATCTGTCCATTACCCTGTTTTCCTGAAAATAAGACAGGGTCTTATATTAATTTTTGCTCCAAAACTTATTACGTTTTTACATCTATAGCTGCCTGGACACTATTTAAATTGACTTTTAAAATAAACCGTAACTAGGTCTTATTTTTGGAGTTGGGCTTATATTTCGAGCATCCTCAAAAATCCTGAAAAATTATGCTAGGGCTTTTTTCAGGGTAGGTCTTATTTTTGGGGAAACAGAATATTCTTACCTGGAACAAAAATTCCAGTTTGTTGCTCAATTTATTATTGTCTTTAGCCAGGAGGTAAACGATACATTATTTTTACATATGATACATTATTTTTACATTTTTACATATCAGTTTTATCTGAGAATCTTTCTTTATACAGCTTATAGAATTTACAGATTACTAAATAAACCTTATGTGTCAAAAGACCTCAAAGCTCTCAGACAGATTTTTTCTCCTGTACCAAAAAGCACATTGAATCTGGTAGTCTGCACTGTCCTGGAAAAGCAGAAACCCCTTTGTGATTTGTGGGTCTCAATTCAGCATTTAGTATAACTGGGATTTGATCTGTTAATTACAGTGAATGTCAGGAATAAATCCTGCTCACTGGCATCTGCTGCTAAGCAGGAACCAATGTAACCACTGAAGCCAGAGCTGGTGTGCTCATGGCAGCCAAGGTCATGCTGGAAGTGAGGAGGTACATTTTGAGTCAGCTGGAATTGCTCCATTGGCAGTAACTGCCTGCTCAGATGCAGCGAGTGCAGAGTCCTGCCCAAATGTGTGTCCCACAGAAGGAAGAGGCAAAGCTTGTGCAGTGCAAGGTCTGTGATGATACTTTCACAAGTGACCTGAGTGCCACCACACTGTTAGTCAAGCCTCGCAAGCAACACAACGGGTTTCAGAAACTCTGCATGGCTGACTGACAAGGGTGTGAATGGGAATTGGGAGTGCTGTCAAGGTTGCTCCTACCTAACATATTTTGGACAGTGAATAGCTGAGATATATGGAGGGAGGTCAGTAGGCCAATACACATCTCTTTACCGTCCAGTTTTGTAGCAAACATTGTGGCGAATATGGGTGCTCTGCCTGAGAGAAACATAAGAAAATGAAGAAAGGAATATGAAACTTGCATGCCCTTCTCCACTTGCTACCTTTTGCTGGCAACTGCTTAGAGAGATCTTGCCTACTCTCTGTATATTGTTCACTTGCAGCTATTGCTGGAAGGAACTAATTCAGAGTACCTTAAAGTATTGAGAGAATTACTGACAGCAGGTGGATATCATAAACCGAAAGGCAAGGATGGCTTGTTATTCCACTTAGTGGGCAGAGCTAGGGCATTACTCCAACAGGCATTTAAAGCAGAAGTGAATTCAACAGAGCGATATGGAAAAATAACAGATATATATATAGAACAAAGGCCAGAGCTGCTCATGTAATGACGTGATATTGGCAAGAGGTCAACAGGCAACAGATTTGACCGAAGCACTGTATTTTCCAAAGGTTGTCTTTATAAATAGCTCTTCACTAACAAATAGCAGAGGAGTTGGAGATTTCACAACTTTTATCTGAGAAGAAGATCAAGAAGAGAAAAGGAAAGTATGAGAATTGAGGGAGAACTGCTCGTACATTAAAACAGAACTTATTTTTTTTCCCTTTCCATAAAATAGCTAATTTATTATCTATTAGCTATTACGGACTTGTTTATGTTTTATGCTTAAGGTGGAAGTTCTGAAAAGGATGTTAATCATCCTTTTGAATTAGGTATTCACATGTGCTGTTAATATGGGAAACAGCCAGGATGAGAAAATCTGTGTTCTGACACATACACAAAAGTAATCCTATAAAGAGGAATGTTTGAACTTTAATCTTATCTTCATTTGAAACTGCAGCACGTCATTGTACAGCTTTATTCAGAATATGTATCTGACACTCTTCACTGGAGCTAAGCCTGTCCTTCTCAGGACTTTTCCTGTGGGAAACATGTTACATGTTGCTCTGATTCTGCACCTCTGAGCAGAAGGTCTCAAAACAAGGTTCTAACTTTTCCCTGAGAGCATCGAGCACAGGAGTTCTCCCTCTTGTGGAGTCAAATGTAACTCCACTGAAAATTTTATATTCTGCTTCCATGACCACACACACGCTGAGCCAGACAGGACCTAACTCCTAGGACAGCAAGAGAAAGGTGTATTTAATTTGCAGCTTTCCTTATGTGATGGTGTGCTATGGGCAAGAGCAATAGCTAACGAGAAATAAGGTAATATCATCATAACGAGTATATTTTTACCGAAGCACATACTGTCGTTGCAACCAGGTTCTGAAATTCTTCTTTTGTGCTGTTATCGAAATATATCTAAATAGGTCAGGCATCTCGTTCAGCAGCTTGTCTTGAACTTCTGATAATTACTATCAAATTTGCCTTTCTTCTATTTCTGAATGACTCCTTGCACTTCCCCTCTAAAGAGGAAGATTTTATTACAGTTTTAAATCAGTGCATGTTCCATTATTTTTTTCTAGTCTCTGCATATAGATAGAATTTTCTTAAACAGCCCTAAGCCATTTTTTTTCCTCCCTCCAGCAGGTGTGGCTCACAGTTGTTTTTGGCTCTGTGAAATGAGCATTTCTGAGCATTAAATAAATACATTGCTGAATTAATCTTTGTTCTGTTTGCACACTGAAGTGTATTTGGTTCCATCACTTGACACACAGAACGTTTTGGGTGACTGGGTCTTCAAACAGCTACTATTTTCTACTGTGGTTTTTGTTTTTTGTTTTTTGTTTTTTTTTAATTGAAATGTAGCAGCAACCAATTAATTCTCATTTCTTCTTCCTGTTAGAACAGCCTTGACTTACAATCATTTGCTTTAATGTTGACCTCTCCTGATTCAAAACCATGGTCACGTAAACCAGATTCCAGTCCCTACCTTTGACTCTAATACTGATCTCCAAGGTAGCTATGATAATAACCAGACATTTCAGCAGCCCACACATCTTTCGTGTTTTTCAGTGGCATCCATTACACCAAATGTGTCTTCCTAAATAAGCACTTCAATTTTTTTTGTGGTTATAATTCAGGCTCCAGATGTACAAGACAAAGAAGTTATTATCTCCTTATTGTGTGACATCTTGTTTAGATTTGCATTTTATTTTCCTCATTTGCCTTTCTTTTTTTAAACTTATAGCTTTTGAGACACTTGCAAAGTTACAACATTCACACGGTTACATAGCTTCTTGTAAGTCAAAAAAAATGGGGAGATTTACAAAACCTGATATCAGCTTATCAGGGACTTGACAGATCTAGTACTACAGATTGTGCAATAATAATTCTAAAGTTCCTGTTACACAATGAAGGTAAATTTTGAGAAAAGATAGTTAGGAAGTATCTTCAGTTTTGAGTCAGACATGTGCTGAAAGCACTTTGTCCTGTAACAGTGCTGTGACCTGGCCTGGTATCAGGTCATGTGTCTGTCAGGTTGTTTCACACTTTGATATCCATGTCCTGCCTAATGTGTGAAGGCATTTCTTCACCTCTGCAGCATGCAACAGCCCTTACCACTCTTCAGGCTCACACAAAGCCCAAACATCATCTTCAGGCTTTCTGTGGCTGATAATTAGTCCTTCCTCATCAACACCAACTTCTGTTTTCCTTTGCAGACACAGAAACGGAATCTGATGCCAATACTCTTCTTCCATTGTTATTTAAAGAATGCTGACTCTTCATTAAAATCAACAATCATGTATTTTCCTCATTCCTAAAGAAGAGCTAATACTACCCGCCAAGTACTGTATTGCCCCAGGTTTTACCCCAGCGGCTCCCAGCGTTATCCTACCCCGGTCCCTTCCACTGCAGAGATGCCAGCTGACATATTAGATGTCAAATAGCCTCCTCCTAATATTTTGTTATGTAATAACAAGATACGTAGCCTGGATGCCAAGACTGTCTCTGAAAAAGTGTTTGTTGTTTGACTGCATAATTGAGCATTCGTGAATAACGTAAAAAGATGTGTTTACTCTTAGAACAAGAAAGTGTTTGGGTAAAGAATTGCTCATAACTGCAGTGCGAAAGAATCCTACCTGGAGTAACCAGAAATTTTTCCTTCCATGAATGCTTGTTTTGTTGTGTTATAAAGAACACAAATAAGAGTTAGTGTCTCATTGCTCTCCTGGCAAACCAACTTGCAAGATGTAAGGCAGGGTAAATTTCATTCACAGTACTATTTTTATGCTTTAAAACCACACAACTACAGCATTTGCCAAGGATCAAATGTTTATTTACTTAAATACTTCAGCATCTATGACTTAGTTCAGATATTTGACAATAATTTAACAATAATATTTGTAAGGAGTGCAAAATCAACAAACACAGTAACATTTCTGAGATTCTGATGTCCATAGAGAATTTCAGTAACGTTATTTGCATTTATAATGTTACTTCTGACTACTGCTTTCCTTCAGTCCAGAAGGAAAATGAAGGCTCATGTGCCATGCCCAGAAAGTTAACAGATTCATGAAAAAACAGATTTTGGCAAAAAACAGACAAAGAAGTTTCTCAGTTCTGAATTCTCTATGGAAATAGTCTTTGTCCGTAGCCCTTATTACACTACCTGTAGTGCCTGCTATCTGTTACGACTTGAGATGTCACCTCAAGTGTCTCAAATCACTTAGGAACTTTGGTCCTGCAAGGAGGAACTTCAGAGGATAGTGCAATACTGTCTTGGTGTGACATACAGCTCAGCACTGAGCACGACTCTAAACTCTTGGAGACAAAGACCGTGATGTTTAGTTTGGTACTGATTTGTAGGGTTTGTGCTCTCTTTGTGTCCTAATACAGTCCAGTACCATGTCTCTGTCATTAACAAGTGCTTGTAATAGAGGGGTGAGAATGTAACTTTTCTGTACACTTGCAGAGCGGTATCGAAATGGTGCTGTGCTGTAAGAGAGCACATGATGTGTACATGAAAAGCATAAGGGGATGTTCTGAGCTGGGCAAACTAAACCACACCTCAGATCTTCTTTCCTCTTAGTGATTTGTGATTGTGATTCTTAGATGATTTTAGTGCTCTAAGGTTGTGGCTTCCAAAAAGCAAAAGAAGTACCCCTAATATCTTCATGTTTATTTTAATTTAGTGCATTTTTATTGTTCATATTTTGTATCAAAAGAAAACCCTGCTGAAAGGAAACCGTCACAGCAGATGGCATCGGAATGCAGATATAAGGTTTCACAGGAGCATTATAGGGAAACACTGTGTTGGAGGTGCACAAAATTGCAATCCTGCAAATGACATTACAATGTGGGGAGGGAATGAAGAGAGGTTTAAATGATTGCCTTCTTCCCCATTCCATTGCTCTTTCTCTGGGCAGACATCAATAAAAGACAGTAATGCTAGAAACTACAGGCACTTGTATAAAATTAAATTACCTTAATTGGGATTAATTGAATAGGAATGGTGAAACTCAAATTAGAAACAATGTACATTATATTCAAACATAATTACAGAAAGGAAGCATGACTTGACAGCAAGGATAACAAACAGTACTACATATCAACAAAGCATATTAGAGCTGGAGCAGCTGTTTTTATGATCTAGGTTGCAAGGCTGATGGCTTTTTTTTTTTTTTAAACAACAGTTATTGTCTCTTCCATTTCAGAACACTAACAATTAGGACTAGTTGCACATTCCCATGTGCCACACTGAAAAATTTGATATTCAGGAGAACGATTCTAGTTCTTAACTGCCCTTTTGTTTCATGGCACCACTGGTGGGTGCACCTGTGCTGGGTATTGTGCAACAGGCACCTGTGTGACGTGGACCTGGCAGCCGGTGCTGGAGACTCTCTGCGTGCTCAGCAGGAGACCAGCAGCAGGCCAGCAGGAGCTGGTGAGGTGTGAAGGGTTGGGCAGGGGCTCAAAGAATTTGGTAAACGTCAATATTTTAAAATTTCTCCTTGTGAATTCCTTAAATAAGTTCCACTGTGGAAAAAAGAATAGTATGATTCATGGGGTCACAACTTTGATACTTCTAGACAAGCAATGGACACTATGAAAAGGTGAAGTGTTTTCCCTGATTTTACACCTGCTGGAACATGACTCAGTCCCTTACAGTGTTCCATGGCAGGCTGTTCTGCTGGAAAGCAAAAGTACTGCAGTTACAATGGTATAGTCTATTTGTTGAAAATACTTGTTCTGCAAAAGTGTAATGAATGTGGGATATAGTCAGAAGAGAATTTTTCACAGAATTTAAGTGGCCAAAAACTTTGGGTAAAATATGTGTGCTGGGAATTACACATCAGAATAGTCTAATGCTAATCCTACACTCAAAGCATGTCTAGCAGTTTGGATTGTGTATTTTTTACTTTGGCTAAGGATTTAGTTATATTTTTAGAAGTACACTGTGGCTTCTATTTCCCAGCTTGTGTTTTGAATCTTGCAAATATCTGGCCTGTCTTTTGTTATATTTATCAATTTATTTCTTAGGACTCTGACCAGACCTCATACTTTTATTTTTGCTTTTGCGATTATCCTAATATTTAGCACTTAACTACTAATAAATTTTTGTTCATACAGTGCTTTGTAGTTTCAAAGTGTCACACAATAACTCACTATTAATCAACAGAATTAAAAAAAAAAATTCTGTTTAAAAAAAGTGGTTTATAAAACAAAGACAAATTAACAAACATCAAACTGATGCATAGTACAGTGGTTAGTGCTTTAGTATAACTGAACACATGGGGAGAACTTTAGATTATAAAAACTGATCCAGGTGCAGCCCTCATTGTCAAGGCAACTCTATCTCCTCTTAGTTGCTTTATGTTCCGTGTCCATGTCCAGATCTGACAGAGCACAGTAGAAGAGCATCTGAACATATTTTGTTGTTGTAACTGTAATACATAGCAAAAATGTGTAGCTGAGACAAAGTTATAATATATCTTAGACAAAGACATGAATTTTGATGAATTTGAAACCACTACACAAATACCAACAAAAACTTTAAACACCTTAATTGGATTGAGCACGTTATAAACAGCTAAAGGCAAAAGGAGCTCAATAATTAAACAGAAAGTCTTGTTTAATCTAAGTTTCATCAACAATTTCATTGAATTATCAGACTGATTGCTGAGTTCAAACTGAATAAAAATATTAAATTTTGAGTTTTTGAAGATTGCCTGAATTTGAGGAGTCGAAACTAATCTTCAGACCAGTAATTCATTATTTCCTAATTTATGAAAGTGCGTGTACTCCTCTGACTCAGTGAAGCAATGATGTTCCAGTATTTCTGCCTTCAGGGTATCAAACTGCACGCATTTAATCTTCACAACCATACATGGCTTTTATTGCATCAACATAGTGAAATGGCTCAACACCACAAATACTAGATGGCCACATTATATCCACATATTGGCCTGTTTTGTACAGGTTTGTTTCAGGACCATGGGATGAAGCAAATGATCTCAGACATGCCGTATACAGTACAGTAAAACTTCATAAAGAAAAAATATTTCAAGAAAAAAATATTCTTTCTCTCTTCTGATCAAGCATGCAAGATTTTGGCACAGTGACTAGGACAAGATGATGTTGCTTACCAGAGAGCTGCTGTAGATATTTAGGTCTTTTTTCAACTGGCAGATAAACTCCCAAATAGTACACAGGAACCCCTGAGAGGGCAATGCCAATGCCAATAATGGAATTGAGTGTGTCACTGTAGAGAGGAACAATGACCAGGAAAAGGGAACAGAAACAGTATACTACAGGGAAGAAGAGATTAAGCTGTGGAGACAAAAAAAAATTCCAACATTTATTAAAAGATGCAGTAAATACTCTACCGTAAAAATGTCGGGCTTTTCAGATTACAATTAGTCAATAATAAAAATATAACTATTGACTATATGACTACCATGTACTGTATCTTTTGGCTGCCTAAAGTCAGTACAATTTGCCAGCTTCTGTGAACACCGCTGAGAGCCTCTGATCTGGTACACACCTGAGTATCTGACCATTTTGTTGTTTTCAGGCCTGCCAAGCTCAGTTCCTTTCCAATTAGTATGAGATCAGTCTTTGAAAGCAGTACTTTAAAACTGAGCAGCAATGACTGGTATTGCCTCTAATTTCAATTACAAGTTTTAATTGTAAGCTTGACTGAGAACTAAGTGAGCTGGATTTTCAATTGGCATGTGGATGCTACAAAAGTAACGGACTGAGTTAAAACTATTTTGCCTGGGCGCTTAATAAATATAATACAATAAATACAGAAGGTTGCAATAACCTCTTTGTGGATTTATTTTTCACTAAAATATTTTTCACTGGTTGTCATAATGAGCTTTCTCAAGAGTCCAGGAGCTGACATTTGAATAGTAGCTGAAAATCCTGAGAATTTACTGGTTTAAATACTTTTTTCTTATAAAGTTTAAAAATGTAAGTTGATGAAAACCAACTTCTACGTTTCAGAAAAGGAAAAAGTTTATGCAGAGTTGTGATGTTGACTAAGCTGGCAAATGCTGATAGGAATTAACCAGTCATTATCTATAATCTGACTGTAATCCTTGCTTTAGTAGAGCCCATAGCAAAACTGCCAATAAGGCAAGATTTAATCTTTATCTTCCACATATTTTGGGGCAGAGTTTGGAAATGAAGTGTGAACATGCTTCAGGAAAACTCGGTCTACTTTCGAAGACTGGAAGATTTTCGAGCCCTAGGTGCTTTGCTTGAACTGTATATTTTATAATCTGGGTGTTGCACCTAAACAGAAAAAAATGTGTTGGTAAAAATCATGCAGGAGGTTAGGGAGAGAAAGTGACAAGAAATAAATGTTTAGATAGGGTGTTAGTTTGGATTTCTCATAATTTTTACTGCATCACTGGAGAGCTGAAATGCAGGCCATGGAGCCAAGAGAGGGCAGGGAAACAGATGCCAGTGCGTGGTTTTGTGTGTGTGTGGGAAGCTCTGCATTTCCGTCCCTGCTTCCCAGACAATCACTGGATTAAAACTAGAAACAAGTTTTAGGCACGCTTTGTTTCTGTGCAGTCACCCTTTCCTAACTGATAGCTGGATGGTCTTCTGCAATCAGTCATTAAACTTGGATTTTATCATCTATGACCACTATACAGTGGGAGGGAACAATCGAAATATATTTGATTATTCAAGCTTTTGAAATTCTGCATGAGCAGAATTTTGGGCATTTATGGCTTTTGGAGGGATTTTGCTGAATTTGTTAAGTCACATAATTTTGATCAGAGTGTGAACCTTCCTGGAGAAGCCATCCTAGCTCAGCGGAGGTCCGCTGTGAACAAAAGAAAAGGGGGTTGTTCCAGGATAGACCAAGAACACTAGATATTTATTTATTCCATATTTATTTTGTCATAAAGACAGTTATAAGATTGAATGAAAGGAAAAAGAAATTATAAATATCATTTAAACCTCACAGCAAAAGTACCAGAACAGATGCTCTTCTGGAAACTCAAATGGCTTTTGCTCTTTCATTTCTTTTCTTGTAGGTTAAAGGAAATTCTATGGCTGAAAAAAAGTAGTCTATAACATAACTGTTAATGTTACAGCTGTGGCATTATGGGTCACATAAACACATACCTTTTTCAGGGCTTGTTTACTCTCTTGTTTACTTACTTTAATAGGCCGTGGTCTATGTGGCTGAGTATATCTCAAATATATTAGTCCTGCGATAGACAGACCCACAAAGAGCCAGTAATTGAAGCAGTAGTAATTAATGAGGAGGAAAACATCTTCCACAAGGAGATAAAGCATAGTCATTAAGCCCTGGGGATAATAAGAACAAAGACTTTTAAATGTGAAAATAAATACACCTTACAAAATGAAGAGGCAGTAAAGCTATAAAACGGCCTGTTTCCAACATATGTGGCTGGTCTTAGGAGACCAGGTCTGAAGACGTCTAGGTTTTGCAAAGTTGTATTTCAGCACCAGCAGGAACCCTTCTAAGAAGACAGATGAGGAGACTCAGACTCAACTGCCCTGTGGAGAAGGCTGGTAAGAAGCTTTCTGTAGGCAACAGCTTGATCTGTTCTTCTGGTTGGCTTCAGTCTGAAAGCAAACTTTTAATGTAGATTCACTGTTGTAGGCTCCCACAGCCCATTCATACATTGAGACTATTAGAGTGAATTCTGTGGTACACAGGTATGCTCTGGAATGGAAATGCCTGCATGGAAATACCTAAAATACCAGGAATTTAATGTCTGTTTTAACAGACGAGCGGAAAAAAATTCCACTGTGAAAAACATGAATGATGGCATAATAAGGGAGCATAGCTCATCTTACTGGTGCAAACAGAATGTCTCTGAGAAGAGTATTTATAATAAGATCATAACTTTTACTGAATTATTTTATGTCAAACAGAACCAGTATGAGGGCAATGGAAGACACTCAATAAAATACATGTTCAAATAAACAGCAGTGAAATGTGTTTGAATAATTCCACCTTCTCTGTTTGTACATATCCACTCCCTTATTTTAACTTATTAGATGTATGTGTCATTTATTAAAATAATTTGTACTGATTTTATACCTTATGGTTCCTCGATTTTGTGTCACAAGATTAATTTGTATGGTGATAGCAGCAAAAAGTCAACATGGTTATAGGCATCCAATGGTAGGAATTTAATTTTAAGTGCTTTGTCACTATTATTACAACTAGAGTCCTAGAAAATCAGCCTGTGGCAGTGTCTGAGAGATGTTCCTGCCGTATTGTTCTTCAGTGACACTCTGAAAACTCACATAAAGACTTCAACAGCTCCTGTTTATGCTGTTACGTCTTTAGTCATTCTATGTTTTCTAAGTAATGCTATTGTACTTCTCAGTAATCTTGTTCAGAGGGCATATGAATGTGAATCAAGCCATTCTCTTTCCACTGAAAAAAAATCCCACCAGCCAAAAGAACACCAACCCCCTCAGTGTGTTTTAGAGATTGTGGGCATTTGAGGAAGATTTCTCCAGCCCAGGAGAAACACTGGGCAGAGGTGCCATGTTGTACTCCCTGGGTCCTATGGCAGGCCCAGGGCCACTCACATTGAAGAGGAGAGCAGGGACTGGTGTGAAACACTTCACATGAATCAAGCTCAGACTGTCAGGGAGGTGTCCTTCTCTGGCTCCAACATAAAAAAGCCTGAAAAAAAATAATTAGAAAACTCAACCAGACACTGAGCCAAGAAATATCCTGTTGCTTTCTGACAAATACATCATTAATTATTTTATTGCTCTATTATAAATGCTGCTCTCTTCTTAAGTGGCTTTAGTTTACCAATTGGTGCTCACCATGAGAAGACACTTCAGATCATAACAATCCTTCCATCATAAATAAACAATTTGAGGTGGCAAAAATTATGTCACTTTTACAATGTAAAAGAATGTAAATAATGTAGATTAATAATAAATTATTAATTTTAAATTATTTAAAATAAACATTATATTTCATACCTAGATGCTGCAATAATTGATGAGTTTAAGCCACTATAGCAAGACATGGCCACTGCTATAGGAATTATCCACTTGGCATAGCTAAGGGTTTCACTACCAAACGTCTGTAAAAGAAAAAGAAAACAGTAGTGAGGCCTGTTACATTAGGCATGTGGACAATCCTGAGAAACTCTCAGCTCAAAATAGCATCATAGCCTATGCTTTCCTATGACACCAATAAGAACTTTGGAAATTAGAATTTGGAAAAACTGATCAGTATCGAAATAAAAATGTCAGCCTAGATCAAGTCAATGAGATAACAGATCAAGATGTATTGACTTTAATGTATTCTGACAAGTCTTGACTGTAGTAATCCATGAATTATAACTGCACTTGTATATAAGAGAACAATAAGGTTTTAAAAAGCGTTTCACTGCAAATTTCTGTGTTGAAAACATTGCTGTAATCCTGCAGCAAACATCAAACACTGTATGTCAGAATGATAGCAAAAACCTCTGGTTCTTAAACTGCCTAGACTTTCCATAGCTCTTTCTCTGTCTGGCCCTGGTGAAAACATCTTCTACAATGAAGTACTGTTAGGGGCAGGTTTTACAGAGTTTATATGAGGATTTTACAAGAACAGATTTACTGGATGCATGCTTTATATGCACCTTCTAATATACTCTTACTCTTACATGAAAACAAAGTTTAAAACAAAGAAAAAAATCTTCAACATGGAAATATTTCAATTGTTTTGCCAAGAAGTATGCTACCTGAGATTCTTCCGCAGTGTCATCCATACAGTAACTTTTGTTTTACTTATTTTATACAACTTACCACAGCCACTGCATCACTTGTGAGGAGAGCTGACATGTCCAAAACTACATAGTATGCTATATTAGTCAGCAAGTAAATAATAGTCACAATAGGCATTGAAATTGCAATAGAAATGGGTAGATTCCTGCAAAAGGAAAGTGCCAAAATAATTTCATGTTCTTTAAATAAGAAATATTTAAATAGAAGTTTGTTCCCCAATTCAAACATTTGTGAATAGATACCTCCATCACTTTTTGTAATCTGTCATTTTGTTATCATGGGGTTACAAAATAAAGAACAGCCATGTGTGGAACAATTCTATAGGCAGCTTAGTTGCCTGCTTGTGGGTCTACCACCAGTTTTAGAGAAAAAAAACATACATATATACTTGTCCTTTTTATATATTGTCTCTTATATGAAGCAATTGAAGAGAGCATTTAAGCAATGAGATTTAAATGCACACTTTGGTGTTTTCTTGATTGTAATATTTTTTCCTGTCTCATAACCCAAGAAAAGGTGGACTATAGCAGTCTGAGTAGGTGAGCTCAGCACTCCCATGGATTGGACAACCCTCTGGAGACAAGAACATGGTATTTCTAGTGTCACTGTGGACTTCTTTATTTTTTATTTAACATGTCATCTTTAGCAAAATTAAAGATTTTGCTCATAAACAGTAATGCTGAAGATCACACGATAAACCAGCCATAAACCTGACACAGTCTTACTCTATGGGTGGAAAAGAAAATAACTGTTCCATCTGACTGAAAAGAAATATGGAATTTTAGAGGGCTAGATGGACCCACACGTTTCCCTGCTTTCAGCATGGGTTTGTTCTTCTCCTTTAAAAATTGGGACCTAAAGCGTAAGGTGTAAAATACATATATGCAGACATGTGATTTATTAGTGTGATACAATTGGTGAGAGAGGAAGGTAATCAGGAAGAGTTCTCACACTTATTACTTCTTTGGAAAAGAAGAAGGTTTTTGCTGAGAAAATAGGTTGACTAATTTCCAATCAGAAACAAACACAAAGCAGCTTGTCCTGCCATCACCTGTCTTACCAGGACATTCTTCAGTGATTCAAAGGAAAAGCACACATTTACCTTTCAGGATTCTGCATTTCCTCGGTAACATAGTTGAGCGTGTCCCATCCTGAATAGGAGAAGAGGGCTGAGTAGAGAGCCAGTGCGATCATCCCTGGGTTTGTAGCTGAGCCCTCGAATGGAGCTCTCAGGTTTTCTGTTTCTCCTGTAAAAAGAGCAGGTACCAATTGCCTGTTAGGTTTCAAGGATTACAATGTAGAAGGACACTACACTAAATTCTGGCTAACCAAAAGGAACTGAAACCCCACTGCATCCAAACTACATTACTATTTCTGAAAGTGCACAGCTTATATTTTCACTTGGCAAATAGGAAAGTTTCAGTCAGACGTTCAGACAGCTACATTTGTACCGGGAGACAGCAGAAGACGTTTTCCCATGTTTGTTATTTGGATGTGACTTGTGTAATTCTACCAGAATTCACAGCATTCTCGTCTCCCAGCATCCCCGTCAAGCCTGCCACAGGAGGGAGCTGTACTGAGATCGGGCCATACCCTGTCAGCCAGGCAGAGGCAGCTGGGAAAACCAATTTCAATTCCTCAATCTGTCTCATATTTCTTCCTCACATCTGTGCTTTCATTTTCATTGGATGAATTAGTGACCACCGGAGATATGGTCCTCAGTGCAATGCTCTGCCGCAAAAAGGTGTTCCCTGAAATTAAGAGGAGACTTGAAAATCTTTCCTTTCAAAATCCTCCTCTAGTTTAGCTCAGTTGGTTGAGATGACAACCTGAAGAATGTTGCAAAATAGGTGAAATGTTAATGAAACTACGTAAGCTTTCACTGCAGTTCTGGAAAGGGGAAGAGAGGCCTTACTGAGTTTGCAGAAGGAAAGTGAACTATCCAATATAAATGGAAGTGGGTCAAGTATTAAGGAAGGCAGAAACATGCTGAAACCTCTATTAGGGAAGAAAGTAAGGTCTTTGTTGTAAAATGGAACAATTTCACTCTGTGGTTAAACTAAGGAGTTTATAGATACCACAAAACCAATTCAGTCTTTGAAGAGCAGTAACTACCAGGAGACTATTCAAACTGAGGAAGGTGAAGCTACAAGATGTACACCACGCACTTTGAGGAAGAAAATGGTTGGAAGCAAAATAAAAAGAAAAATCCAAATGGGCCAAGAAAAGCTTTTTTTTTTTTTTTTTTAACTTAAGACAGCTCCTATTAAAAATCAGATACATTCACAGCATTTTAAAACAAGAGGTATATCTGAGCACATCAGAAGGAATACAGCAGGACTAAAATATAGTAACTGTTTGTTTTATTAAAACAGCTGCTGAGTTTAAGGGAATGCATTGACCCAATAACAGTTTCCTCCAGAAGTCTACATCCTCTTCCCAGTCCTTTCTGTATTAAAGTGCTTGGTTCTGCTTAAACAAAGCAGAGATGAGATCTTTGCTAGCAGTAAAAGCCCTCAGCATTTTGTGTTCCTCACAATACTCTTTCCTCTCTGCCTTCACCCTCTCTGACCCCACGGAGCAGCGCTAAAGACTCAGTTGGGTTACATACAGCAGAGGGAACAGCCCCTGGCCCAAAATGCATCATGGTAGCTGCCTGCCAGTGAGCAGCTGGGAGGTTTGAAGGTGACAATTTAAAGCATGGGTAAATTTGTGACTGTGGAAACAGGAAAAAGCTGCTATAGGGGTGAAATCATGGACTCACACCTTTTTAAAACTGCAGCAGCTTGCTTCATAAGAGGGACTACTCATTCATGTAACCATGCTTTTCTTGTGCATCTTCTCACTCCCGCCCTTAGGACTGGGTTTACTTGTTCAGGTTTCTTTAAACTTGAACAAACCAGTGACAAATGATGTGCACAGATAATGGCTAAACAAAAAAGCTTTCATAAAGTCTGGTGTAGCTTTACAGAGTAAGAGCTGATGCAGCTGCAGCTAAAGAAAGGAGAAGGCCAGCAAACATGGAAAAGCAACACACGCATTATGAGTTACAAGCCAGTTTCAGCAGGAGAAAAAGACAATTCCCAAATTGAAGAGGAAAAACCATCTTTATTTTAATTGAATAAAGATACAATGGCTATTTAAGAATTTAATGGCTAGGGAAAATGAAGAAACCTTAGTAACTAAGCAACAGAGCTAGAGCTGGAAGAGACTTCACTGTATCAGAGACCCAAATTAATAAATTCAAATCTGTTGTCATATGCAAAAACCAGAGGTAGCACTAGAATAAACTGGTCTCCAGCTCTACAATGTATTCAGTTTAGTCCTGTTACTGCTGATACAAGGTGGCTTATTTGTCCTGTGATGTCTTATGAAACCACAGTGATTCGCCAGACTGCACTATTAGTCTTCTCCCTTGTTTCTAGGAACAAGCACGTCCTGTCACCACTGAAGGAAAGGACAAGAGTTCCTCCCCCCCACCTTCTCCCCTCATAGGCTGCTGTGGTGGCTCTCTGGAGAGCAGTGGGTGAGGAGGGATGCGAAGGACATGCCCAGCAATTTCTGTTATGCTGTCCTGTCAACTATCAACTTTCGCCTTTAACAACGAGTAGTGTGTGTTGCTTTGCCACAGTAAGAGTAGAAGAATAATTAAACCCCTACTGCTTAACAAGCCCTAAAATTCCTCATCCTACAGCATACAGTTCTTTTTCCAAAATAAGTAACATTTCATACATAAGTCTTAAGGAGTCTGATCTTCCAGCACAGATTTTAAAACTCATATAGTGTTCATTTTTAAGAATTCAAGTAAATGAAAAATATTCTTACCTTTACCAATTTTGTAAAGACCAACAGCTATCACCAAGATAAGAGCCAGAAGTTTTGCATATGTGAAAATATCTTGTACACGGGTTCCCCACTTTACATTAACACAATTAATAAATGTTAAGGAACCTGTAGAGAAAAAGAAGAACAAATGCTGCATGAGAAGAACACTGATATTTCACATCACATAAAGCAAATTTCAAATATATCCTTCCAGATATCACCCCTCTTTCAAGACATAAAACAAAATCAAATTTCACTGTTTCAAGACCCCCTAGATTTATTGAAACAAATAAAATACATGATTTAAAAGCTACACCATAGTTTTTGGAAGATACTGTTTTCATGACAGTAGGTAAGACAAAACACATCACATTTTGAATTTCAGGACTAGCTCCTGATCCTTTTAAATAATATTTAGATTTTATTAAAGCTAGTAGAGTTTCTCACTTTCAGAAGGTAAGGTTTCTCAATCTCTTATTTGCGCTGAAGTTCTTCCTGAAGTTCTCCCCGCTAATTTGAGATGTAGTCTACAGACTAAGGACAGATTCTGCACCAAAATGTTTGGATGCAGTTTACAAGATACTGAATTGAGCCAGGCCAGCATGCTGTTCCTCTGGGCCCGTGGTTTAGAAGCTGTCCCATTCACACTTTGACCCAAAGTCTGAAGATTACAGAAGTACTTGCTTACAGAGTTCTCTCAAGCTTCAGTTTGATAGAATCTAAGAGAAATAACAAATTAGTGAGCTTGCAGAGAGTGGGTGGGATTAATTAATTCTCCTTTCCTCTTTTTGCCACATGATTTGCACTCAGTTTTGCTGCAGAAGTTAAACCCCATTGAGGGATAAAGTGCTGTGACGAGCCCTGCTGCTCAGCTCGGCAGGTCCACCAGGAGCTGAGCTGTGTACCTACCTTGTCTTGCTCTAGCACACACCCACACGGCGTCATGGGCAGTGTATCTGTCTTGCAGCTCCATAATTCAAAACAGAGGCAGATGAGGAAAGGACAGGCTACTCATTGGTATCAGGTGTGAAGCCCAGCTGCTGGAGAAGACAGTGGGCCAAATGCGGCATGGGTGGTCCAGAGTGCTCTTGAGCATGGATCAGAATGGGCTATTTCTCCTCTGCCAGACTTGTTGGTCTTTCCTTCTGTTTCTTTGACCTGCCTATAATCTACACTTCAGTTTTGAAAGGAAGAAAAATGGCTTTGTAATGCTTAAAATGAAAACCATTTAGAAACCTTTCTATATAGTAAGGAAATTAGCATCTAACCACAGATGCTCACAGAATTTTTTGCCTTTATTACCATAAGTGACTGCAAATTTGACAGCTGTCAAATTAATAACAAACCTATTTACAGAAATGGGACCTGATTTGCCCACACTATTTCCTATTAATATACCAATGTTGTGCAGTGGAGATAGATGTTTTTATTCTGGTATTAAAAAAACCCAAAAGGTTACTGAATGATTGTTCATGTCTAGTGTCAGGTTTGAATATAATTTTAAACCTGTCTGTAAATAATGACTTCTGTAAACATTGCTCTGGTAAGCGTGGCATATATATTGAAGTAAGATTTTTATGCTCCATAGTTTAAAAAAATCTGCTTAGTAGAAATTAACCATATATTTTTATTTTTTTTATTATTTTCTTTTTTTTTAAGTACAGTAGTATATACCAGTAACTATTAGAATCATAGGTCTGTGTCTCGAAAATTATAAAGTATTGACTGAAGTTTTTGACACTGAACATTTCAGAGTCATTTGTGATGCTATAAAGTGCTATTTGAAACTTAGAGCTATTTGTCCATCTACTAGAGGACAGATTTGTAATACTTATTTGTGTGTCCACTTAAGACATACATTCATGTCCAGGTCAAGTCTGATTACACTACACAGTTTTTCTAGAGACAATACTCATATTAGGCAGAGTATTTCTAATTCCATATGAATGTTCAGATTTTTGTTCATCTTTTACGATTTGCAAGAAATGGGGAGAGATGGCATGGACCAAATGTTGGCTGTGAATTATGCCAATGATTCACAGAGATAAATGTATCTTTAATCATCAGTCACAGTTTTCCCCAGCCAAATTGTTGTAATTCTCCTCTCTCCTCTAATAAACTCAGCTCCAAATAAAATCCATCTGAATAAAAGATTATTAGTTCCTAAGAATGTGTTTTAGAGAGGCAAAAATTATTTTCACAGAAGGCAAAGTAAGAGAAATTCAGAAAAATCTCTCTGGGAACCTACAATTATAATTCTTGACTTTTAGGAATCATAACTTTACTTACAAATACAAGCAGCTGCAATCAACCTGACTGCATCATACGGTGGCTCACAATGAGGAAAAATTGGTTGAACAATATAGTTAGCAAATGTGATTGCTATCACTGCCTGAGTTGTTGGTTCTATGATTAGCAAGGAAGACCACAATCTGATGAAGGCCACAAAGGCACCGAATGCTTCCAGGATATAGGCATAACTGGCTCCAGATTTAACGATGGTTGTTCCCAACTCAGCGTAACACAAAGCTCCAAACAGTGAAAACATCCCACCGAGTGCCCAGATGACTAAGGAGAGTCCATAAGAAGCACTGTACATTAAAACACCCCTGGGTGATACAAATATCCCAGAGCCAATCATGTTCCCTACAATTAAAGAAACTCCATTTAGTAATGTGATTTCTTTTTTCATCTGCATTTTTTCACTTGTGTCTGCCATAATGTCCATTTCAGCTTTTCCGTTCTTAGTTCTGGATTTTTTATTAAAGCATTTTCTCCACGAAGCTGGCATCTTCAACTATCATTACCTGAAAACAAGAGGAGAGACCACCTTTTGTAACACACATGGCATCAGAGACTTTGATAAGATAATTAGTATACAAGGCATAAACGGTGAAAAGAACAATTGTTTTGTTTTTATCTTGCAGTCCAGGATCCACATACTAGTGGACTTTCTGAACTTTCATTTTTCCCCTCCCTTCTTAATGGATGTGAGGCCACTCTCTTTGTTTATATATCCTGAACCTTTCATGAACTCTCAGTTCACTTTCATTATCTATCTTGAATTGTTATTCTATGTTATGTTATTGAAGTCATCTTAAGGACAAAAGAGACACTATACCCCTGGAAACATGTTCTAATACAGCTGGAGTGTCCCCCACAGTTATACATCTCTCTAAATTCTTCTCTCATCCCAGGAAGAACTTGGCTTTATTATTATTTGTTTCACCAAATCACATCATCTAAAATGATATGCTGAGGAACACAAGAGAAAAGAGAGAAAATTATACCAAAAAACTCCAGCGTCAGGAGGCTAATGTTAATGTAAAGACAAAGAAAAGAACTTTAGCTGTTCTTAGAGATGAGATTGCTGTTGCAGTGAATAATGAAGCTTGTTTAGTTACTAACATCACTTCACTTCTGGGCAGAAGCCACCAGCATGCACAGGGATTGAGGTTTGAACACCCTGTTCCTGGAACACTTTTGTACAAGTCCAACAAAACACTTGTGTAAAAGCTTCCTGCTCTGGTGCTCACGAGGCATGATCCAAGTGTGCTAGGAACTGGGAAAAATGATGTAACTGTATAGCTGTGTCAGTAAATCAGCCTTGTACACACATCACACCCCTCTGGGGCTGAGGTCGTCAGGGATGCGGAAGGGAAACATAACAGCCAGGACTGCAGCGACTGTCTCAGTTCTTGGGTCCTGCTGACTCATAAGGATGCCTACTTACAACAATGACTTCTTTTTGGTGCCAGTCTCAAAAGAAATCAATTTCTCCTTCCCTTCCCCTCTCCCCACACACGCTCTAAATCACTTCCAGAGAAAACTTCCTCAAATTGGGCTGAGCTAAAGTGAAGTTCTCTGAGTAGAACAAAGCTCCTCCACGGTACACTGGCCAAAAACACTTGATCACAAATTTACGTTGTTAAAACATGGGTCAACGGCCAGTTTAAAACAACCAACCTGCCTGTCACAGACTTCCCGAAAGGTTTGCTTTCCTTTGTAAAGCGTGCCTCTTTTAGCAGCCCTTAACAACTTATAATTATATGTGTTCTTTTCCAGCTTTTTTGGTACAACTCAGTTTCCTAGTTGATCAAATAACTAAGGAAGCCTGATGAGGATTAAAGATTAAAAGGTATCAAACTCCCTTTACAGGTTAAATGCTTTTCTCATCCCAATGGCACTTCAGCTAATTGCAGGAGCACTGTGGGAGCACTGGAGTAAAGTTTAACATTAATTCTTGCAATAGGTGTTCAAGTGTGACTGCTGAGTCTCCCATCTTTTGCTGACCTTCTCTTCACACACAGGTGACTCCTCTTACTTCTCACTTTGTCTCTCTACAAATAAAAAAAACATCACCTTGGTCTGTGGGAGGACTGTCCAATACAATACAATACAATACAATACAATACATCAGTTATTTATCTTCCTAAAAACTCCTGACAAGCATTCCCACTTTCCTACTATTAACACATATTTTCTGCCTGTGTGAAAGAAAGGAGGGAAAAGAAATGGCCCCCACCGGCCCCACTGAAATACCAGCTGATACTTCCAGAACCTCCTGGCTCCGTTTCTGCCTTCCATGGCTATGAGAAATGTTGGCAGAAACCCACTCCTGTGATCACAGCTGTCCAGGAGCCCATCAAGACAGCAGCATGCCAGAAATTTTCGCAGAACTCTATATTAATACTACTTTGGTAGCAGACTTGGTTTAAAATCACCTTGTGCTTTTTGTGTCTGATGTGAGATTTTTTTTTTTATTTTTATTTTTAAATATGGGTCATTCAGAGCATTGGTTCTGAGCCAAAATGGACAAATTTTAAGTGCTTACAGCTAAAGGGAGCAAGAATTTAAAATGAAGCTGTTCCCAAGGTGATGTGAATGTGGGGCTATGTAAGCAGTGATCAAAACCAATGGCTATCAGTTCTCCTGGAATGAAGTCTCACTGATCAATAAGTTATTTTCCTGTAAAGTGAGACACATAATGCAACTGGTAGGCTGTCACTAGTAGAGACAACTTGCGCACATAGTATCAAACCTGAACTTTGATGTCTAGTGTCGATGACCCAGTAGCTAAAGGGAATTTGAGCATCTAAACTGGGAATGCTACTTGAGTCTAGTAGAACTTTTACAATCTGTAGCTTTCATGAGAGCACAAAGGTAAAGATTAAATTATTTTTATAAGTAACACTATGTTTGGCATATTTTTTTCTTCTCTCTTGTGCTAACAAAAGGTTATTTCAGATCTCTAAAAATGTGTAACCAGAGCTGCATTGGGAAATATTTCTTTCATAAATAAGTGACTGTGGATGAAACCATTTTGAAAGAAAAACAATTAGAAGAAGAAACAGTTCAAACTTCTGTACTTTGAGAGGTGTCACATTAGCAAAACTTTTAACCAGACTCTGAACCAGTCCATGAATAGGTACAGCCTGAGAACCAAAGGATGAGTGATTCAGTTTCCATAATCAAGATGTGTAACTTCATTGTAGTAAAGTCACTCCAAATTATATTGGCTGAAAATCTGCAAGAACCATAGGAGCTGTAAAAAGTTGCCTTCTTACAGGGGGCTGGCCATTTTCAGTTGGAAAAACCTGTATAATAGGTAACAAATCCTTACTTTGAATCCCCTAGCACAGGGCAAGGCAGAGTGAATTCCTGAGAATGGAAAGATTTAACTTACGCAGTAATTAAGAAAGGGAGCTTCTTTTCATTCTGGCATTCTGCTTCAGCATGGTTGAGTACTTAGAGGCTAACCCTACTGCAATAATAAAACTTTATGGCATCAAAAATATCAGTACAGGTATTTTAATAGCTTTTGTGTGTGAAATCTGAAGAGCAAGACATAAAAGCTTCATGATGTTGAAAGAAGGTCCCTGCTCTCTTGGTCCCCCTGGACTGTGACAAGCAGAAAGAGCTGCTGCTCTCTGGAAATCAGAGATCCAGACAGGCATTGACATGCCCATGCACCCCCCGAGGCTCTAGCAGGCTACACGAAACAGCTGTAAACACTATCCTGTGCCTTGTGTCAGCAAGTGATCTCCACCATAGAACTTCAGATCCCTATTTTCATGCAGGTCTTGCTCTTCCTTAGGGAATCCCTCAACAAATTAGGGAAAATTTTCCCTTCAGATAAAAAGCAGAATGCCTTGAGAGCACAGACAGGCACAATGGCTCTAAATCCTTTGCAAACTTATGCTTACTTCCCAGAAAGAACAACAGAAAGGAACTTGTAGACTGACATCTGAGAAGTTAAAGAAAACAGTAACACCATACGTGGGTAATTCTCAGTAGTTCATTTTTTAGTCAAGCCATTGCCAGAAGTCATAGAGAGAAGTGAAGGGAGAAGGGACAGCTTGACAGTGGCTGAAAACCAGAGTTGAAATCAAAGAGAGGTCTTCCATGAATTAGTGCAGGACTGGTTTGGCAGGGCAGGATTTTCTCAGGCACTTCCCATCCTTCAGGGATCTACAGCCTCATGAGTGAATTGCCTACTTCTTGAGAAGGTAATTAACTTTTGCCAAATGATTAAGCAAGTCTTGGTCGGGGTTATCAGAGTGTGACATCTTACAAACTGCTCCATAGACTTTCAGAGGGACCAAGCTGCCTCCATTTGTTAGGACATTTTGAAATTCTCAGCTTTTAATTCAAGGAATACTAGTAAATAATTAGAGGCTCTCTCTCAGGGACCACATATTGTTAAATTCAGCAGAGTCCCTTGGAAATGGAAGCGATTTAGAAAGCGATCTCCTATCAAAGATGTGGGAATATGCTAGACATCAAACTTACCATCTAATATTATTTCAGGTAATTTCATGTCTTTTTCTCTAGGTGATTGTTGTCTACTGCCACATAGTTTTTCAATAATCAAAGTCTGCTATACCATTAATGAACCTAGCAAAGTCAAACCAGGCAATACAACTGATAAAAGCCCAATATTATCTAGCTTCAATTAGAAAATTAATGACATTAAGGATGGCATTTAAACCAAAATCTAGCATATTTTAATTATGTTTGTATTAGAAATCAGTATATCTGTAGAAAACCATTTTAAAAGTCATGAGCAACCTTTTTCTCCAAGTACACTCTGGGTAATTTTTTCCTGCATGCAGCAGATTGACCAAAAATTAAAAAGCCCAGCCATATACATCTATATTAGTAGATGTTGGAACATAAAATCAGATGAACCTGCAGTTTTCTACATGATCAAAAATGTGCAGATCAAACTTCAAAACACTGTTGCTGAGCATGAACATCAACAGGTCTTAAAGGGAGTATTAATGGCAGAATGGCAGATTATGCTGTTGAATGTTTTCCAGTGAGACAGGGGACTGAGCAAACAAAACAAGATTATGCGTTATGAAAGAACAGCATAACATAAACCACCCTTAGCAATAATTAAAAAAAAAAAAAACAACAAACAAAAAAACAGCAACAAAATCCACGTTGATGGCCTCTGAAGAAAACTTATCCCACTCAGTAGGAAATGAGGATATTTCCTTCTGGTTTTTATATTTTGTGTTTACAAAAATATTTAATAAATTAATGCTTCGTGCACTCCAATTGCATTACTGTTATCAGAGGCTGCTTTTCCTGTGGGAGGGACTTGCTCCACCCCCAGTACTCCATTCCCACCCCAAAGCAAATCACGGAGGCTATTTGAGAGAGAAGCTACTGTAGTTCAAATCTAAGAAAGGCATTAAAAAAGGAGGTAGCAGCTTACCAGAGGGTAGGTGATATGCTTGCTTCCTCTAGCAGAAAGCCTACTGTAATTGAATATTGACTCTAGCTGCTGCTGTAAATGAGCACACACGTGTTTCAACAGGATGGGTAAGCTAACACCAATATGAATAGCCTCTTCTCTCACCCCCAGTTTATCCTTGTCTATAGCTGCTATTTTTGTTACAGTAGCACGAATAATAAAATCAATGAGAGCTTTCAAGAAAGAAGGTCCCAGACTCTCTGGAATGTGGTTTCTCCAAACAACCTCAATTGAGGTCGTTAGCAGGCAGAAGCAGGCAGCTTACATAACAGCTGCTCTCTATTCCTTAGAAAGTTGAGATAGAAAGAAGACAAAAGGAAGACTGAGAAAAAAAAATCCTTCATCCACGTGTCACTGAAACCAAGAACACCGCTTTTCCAGATGTTAATGTGAAACAAATGCAGTCTAGTTCCTACTTGTTTATTTAGAAAGCCACAATGAGACTTTTTACTAACACTGTACACAAATAAGATGTTTATTCTTGTGGTATAATTTGCCAAACAAGAAAGATTTTCAGAATAGGGAAAACAGAAAAGAGTGGTAGCTAACTGAAAATTATAGGTATTATTTTGTTTCAAACAATCTAATGTTTGTCTATTTACTTTTTAAAAAATATATACTTTCTTTCAAATGTAATCCATGCATTGCTAAATATTTATCAACTCAGTTATTTTTCATTACCAGAGAATTATATATCTATGGCTTTTCTAATAACTTATAACATGATGTGTGGTACACAAAACAGGCTGGTCTAGTGTAAAGGTCTTATTTTAATTAAATAAGCTCTAAAAAAAATGACTAACATTAAAAACAAGCAAAGGAAGAATTACTTACCGAATGTATTTGGCTTTGTCTTCTGAAACAATATGTTGCTCTGTCTATGAAGTACTTTTGGAAAGCCAGTATGGTATACAGCACGATATCTGCCCAAACAAGTAAACATCCAGAAAATAAGGTATTGTGGGCAGAGCACGAAGTTAATGATTGTAAGAGCTCTAACCTGTGATTTTTGTTTTCCATGAATTATAAGGCCAATAGTAAGGTAAAAACTTGTATTCACCTGTCCAAGGGCATCTGGAAGAAGTAGTAGGTAAATAATCTTAAGTCACTGGACTGAGCTAAGGAACCAGATAACAGCCCATCAGAATGGGCTACTGATCCACACAAAAAAGTGAAATATTTCAATTCAAACACAGATATCCCTCAAATCAGGCTCAGTAATCCAACTGGAAAACAAGCGGGAGAGTTGCATCATGTTGCACATTCCATACTGTAACCCACAGTAATAAAAAAAGCAACCCAAATATTTCCCTCATACGTCAGTGCTCCTCCTATTTCTTCCTTTTAAAGTAACATCTTGTAAAAACATGCTTTCTGTGGAAGATTGAGGCAGGTTTACAGTTAATGTTTACACAGAAGTGGCTGCAATATTTAAAAATACTATTCAAAGCAGGCATATAACAAGTATTATGGACAAACAGCCTCCAAGTTGCTTTATTTTTATCTGGAAGGACACTTACTTATCCCTGAGAATTCTCTATGTCTGACTGAAAAGATTGCACAATTCCAGCTGCCTGCAAGTCTGTGCTTACGCACATTACAATCTCTCAAGGAACATTTTGGCAGCAGAATTGTTTTGCAGGGATGTTGAGTGCCACATCCTTTAATTGGGGGCTCTGTCATCTTAAATTTTTTTCTTCTGTTAGGGCGGTGTTAACAAACTGTAGCCTAAAAAACAGAACACATATTTTCAAGAATCTGTAATTACTTGCACTCTGAAATTTGAACTTGAATTTGTCCTGTTTCTGATTTGGGGTACCAAACTGTTTTTCTGATGCTGAGGAACTCTGTCATCAGACATTCTCCCCCTCTTATAGCTGGAGAGTACCTTCATATTACTCATATATCCCCCTTCTAAGCCAGCTTCAGCCTTTTGTTTTAATTCTGTAGAGGCTGCATGTTGGATCATGAAACAAAATGTTTTCTTCTTTAATGCTTTCTGTATTACTATTGGTCTGACCCTGATAGTTACGTCCTACTTGGCATTTCCCACAAATTCACAGTAATGGCACATAAATCACTAATGGGCAATCATAAACCATGCAGTATGCATGAAAGACATTTCTTTCTTGAACATTTCTTCTGTGACTGGAAAATATAGCTCCTTCGCAAAAGAAGATCACACGTGTCTTACATTTTGAGTAAGCAGGATGGGAAATGTAAAGTTAATATGACTTTTATAACAAATTTTTCTCATTAATTTTCACAATCTTGCAGAATTTGATTAGCACTTCTGCAGTGAGGATTCTCCTATGCCAACTTACTGCTCATACCAATTCTTCTGTGTGTTGTAGCTACACATACACACACTTTCTTTTGGGAAAAACAAAGTGAAGTACACTTGACTGAATAAGCTTGTAACATTTTCTGGTTTCTTGCCTACATTTCCATTACAACACAGGGAGGCTTTTCATACTCTGCACTGGAGATAAGAGTACTTCAATTATTTCCAGAGCCCTCTTGATTCATACCATTGCCCCGGTGCAGCACACAGTTCAGCTGCGCTGCTGCCAAGTGCTCTGCTTCTCGTGATCATCACCTCTGCCCCCTGCATCTCAGTGCTCAGCCAGCACAGGCTCCTACAGTCCTTGTCTACAACAGATGCACTTACAATTAACTATGACTGGAATAATACTGGTGAGCATCCTCTGCTATTAGGTGCCAGAGTCCGAATGAGAAAGGCCACTATATTTGTTATCTTGGTAAAATCAGATCTTTATTTATTATACTTTCCCATTAAGTTGATGCAGGATATAACATAGAGTCATAGAATCATAGAATCGTTTTGGCTGGAAGAAACCCTCAGGATCATCAAGTCCAACCATAACTCAACTGTAGCACTAAACCGTGTCCCTAAGAATCTCATTTAAATGCCTTTTAAACACCTCCAGGGAGACCAACACCCTCCATGCTACAACCTCCTTTCAGGCAGTTGTAAAGAGCAATAAGGTCTCCCCTCAGCCTCTTTTTCTTAAGGCTAATCAGCCCCAGTTCCCTCAACAGCTCCTCATATAGCATACTGCGCAGACAGTATCAAGGAACCTCTACCAACCACGTTAACTCTACGTGTGGGAGCTGAACACAAGGATCAGCAAAGCTTTGCACATACAGCAGTGAACTCCATAGCTGGTCAGTGTGGCAGCAACACAGGCAGGGCTGAGCTCTGCTTGGGCTTCATCATTATATGTACATACCAGTTTGGGTTGGGACTAGTGCAGAGTGTTTCTAAAGTTTTGGTTTTGAAGAGTAGCAGCACATCACCAAGTTCAGGTGGCTTCAAGGTGCTGTGAAGGAGGACAAGCATTGTAAGGAAGGTGAATAATAACCTAATGGCACAAGATATTCAGTGCAGTAAAATTAAAGATGATTACAGAGACTTGAAACAGTTACACTACTGAGTAGGTGCTAAAATTGCATATGAAATCTAATGCTAACAAGTGCAAAATAGCATGTATAGTCCTATGTTTCTATTTTCCACCTGTACATGTAAAAAGATATTTTTAGGTGTACATTTTAAAAGGCTCTCAATGAGCTATTACAATGCACATAAAAGCTCTTATTGTAAGAAAGAAGACTGCTCTGAAACATAAGCAGCATTCCTCCTTGGAGTGAAAAAGCTGAAAAGTGTGTTAGAAATTGCTACGAAGAAGTGGGGAGTGCACAAAATACTGCTAGGTATTGGAAGGTGAGGGAAAAACCAATCAGCTTTTCAAATTTTGTCTTCTGAGAGCTTACAACCCTTTTGTTGGAGGGCAGGGTCCCACCTGCCACATCCACAGTGTGACTGCAGAAGACACCCCTGACTTGGGCTTCCTGACAGAGCAGTTCTGCATGAACTGCATGGCTGTGCCTGACTGTTCTGGCTGACCCTGGACGTGCTGCCCCAGTCAAAATCAGTGCCGAGTGTTCCACCTGGACAGAATCTCTGTTCCTCTTTCACAGTACTTGACTTAAATGACAGAAGTGTCAGACTGATGGATCAGCTTATCTGTCTGATTGTCACCTCCACACACCCTTCACACACCCTGTGCAGCTCAGGCACACAGCCTCCCTTCCCATGCCTATCCCAAATCTTTCTCCTTATCTCTTCTTCTGTATCCCTGAAGTCTTGAATGTGGCTGCTCCCTCCTCCATTTGATTCTTGAGGAAATCTGTGCATGCCTAACATGTTGGAGAGGACAGGTTTATTGATGCTACTCCCTCATGAAGGGAAGCTCCAGCTCCAAGGAAAGAACAAAAGGATAGGACCAAATTATACCAAGTGGCCTCAGGGCTTCCTTGGAGTGCTGGGCTTTGGCTAGAACAATAGTCATGGCCTTACAGATGCACATATGTTCAGGACTGGGGGTAGAAAAATCACTCTTCCTGCAGCTGTGCCACCTCTGAGTGATGTCAGATGAAGAGAGGCAGCCAATAGTAATTGGAGCAGCACAAAAGCGCCATTCCTGAATGTGACTCTGTTGGCCACATTTATCATTACTATTACTATTATTAGCCCACCCCAAACTAGTTCAAAGGAGACTTCATAAAGCAATGAGATGCTATTTTCCATCAGCTGGGTGTCCTACCAGTGTATCCTCATCTTTTATCTCCAACATTTCCTTTCCACTATGAAGACACTAAGGGTGGGCAACTACCACAGTTGCCTTGGCAGCACCTGGAATGGCTCTGGGATCTATCCCACCCATTCTTCAGGGCTCCTCCACCCATCCCAATGATCTCTGGTGAACAGCAGCTCATGGGGAGCTGGCAGAAAAGCTGCAGCCAGGCTCACTGTCAGGCTGCGGAACATGCCAGAGGCGAGTGACTACAAAGGTGCAGCAGCAACACTAGGAGGAATCAGTAGCACAAATCATGTATTCAGAACAGAGACTGCCAGTCTGTACAGGCATCATTAAGTACCATGCACAGCACATAGAGCTAGGAAACGTGGCATCTGTGGCGTGCTCAAGTTCTACTCTCTCTAAGGCAGAAGTTGCTTTCAGTGAGTCATGAAATAGGAAGAAGATGTGGACCTTCAAACATCAGATGCCATCTGGCAGGCCAATGACCACCCTCAGTTTCTTTTCTTTCTTAAAAAAAGAAGCCTCTGTTCTTCTGGACACTAAAACTACAGTTCAGGTAAGCTCATCATACATGATGAATTTTCAACTAAGAAATGTGATTTTCCTACCTGGGATGACAATCTTTCTTTAGGCACTACTATTAATGAACAAATGTGGCTTAAGACATGACATGCAGTGAAACACACAGTTCTGGTACCAAACTCCCACTGGAAAGGCTGGCAGGTTTCCTCAGAGCCTGTCCAGGCCAGACATATTCAGATCTGCTCTACAGAAATCACAACCACTCATTGCACCTTTGCCCTGGTCTCAGCTATCTAGTTTGAATTTTACATCCTTCAGAGGGAAGCAGGATAAAATGTTAATTCCCAGTTTATGCCAAAAAATTTTTTATAAAAAAAATTAACCCCCCTCTTTTTTATCCAATAAATTATAAATCTTATTCTTGTGATTCAGTTGACTAATTAAGACAGATACTGAAAAAATTAACCTGTTGGCAACTAGTAATGCTCACACTGAAGCTTGAATCATTAAAATGGAGCAGATCTGACATCTCTATTGGTTTCCAAACAGCCCTCTTTCAGCATTTTTCATTTATTGGCACCTTCTTATGCAGCAATTTAGGTAGATTTCAGCTTTCTTGTACCAGAAGTTTGGATTTTCCCAAAGTTTAGACAGTGTTACCAAAATCTGTAATTGTTTATTAGTGTCCGTGAAAATAATTTGCCTGTGCTGTTTTCTGACAAACTAAAACCGGTAATTTCTTTACTGGATTTGAAGCCACCTAGGTAAAATCACTAAGGTTTTCTGAAATGAACTAAAAAAAACCACCCACCACATACCTTTTACTCTCAGGTGGCCCTATTTGTGCCTCAGGCTGTTGGCACCGTCCTTCACACAGAAAGGACAGCAAAGATGTTGTCCAGAAAAGGTTAAGGCGGGTCAAGGCAGGAGAGACCCATGCACATCACTTTCAACCTGGCAGGACAGTGCATGATTGATCTTTGTACAGACCCAAACTACTGCTCATCACGTAAATGGGAAAAATAAAATTGAATTAGAAGTTTGATCCAGCAATGTGAGACAAGAACTATTTATGGCAGATGATAAAGGGAGGCGTTAACTAAGGAAACATAAAAGAGGCATTAACTGAGTGTTCCCTCCTATAAGCTGTGTGTGGATCTCATCATACTGTGATAACAAGACGAATTTAAGTGGGTGTAACCAAATAACGTAAAATACTATAGCTCCACCCTTTCTAATGTATCAGTTCTTCGTACAAGGATGACCAGCATAATGTCCTCATTGCCCTCAGGCTCCTCTTTGGACTGACATTCTTCTTATGCAGTGGTCTGAAGTGCCTGCCCTGGCAACAAAATCAGAAAAACAAAACAAAACGTAATAAAAAAATCCTGTAAAAATGCAATGTAAACCTCCAACCACCTACCACTCTTCTGAGGTATCTCAAGAGGAGTAATCAGTATGGCTGAAAGAAAATTTCTTATAAACACAGCATACAAGTCCCAAAATAGAGCACCCAGATTTTTTCCCCCTCTGTGGGAAAGACCAAATGGAGAGAGATAAATCAATACTCCAAGTTGAGATGACTTATCTCAAACCTGTGAGGTGAAAGGAAAGGATATGTATAAACATTAAATATGTAAAACAGGGAGCATTTAATTTTTTTCTTTTGTCATGTATAAACTAAATACTTGTATGAGTCAATAACTGTCAAATGTTTCACTTTATGACTGCACTCAAATTGATTAATTTGTAACTCACCCAATGCAGTCTAGATGAACTCAGTGTCATTTCTGAGACTCTACAAAGGCACAGTAAAGACAAAGCAGTACATATATAAAACTACTATATAGAAACAAACCATGTTGTAAGAAATATTCACATAGCTTCATATAGAAAGAATAAATTTAAAGATGGAGTCTTAGAGAATTAGATACAATGTCTGGATACGGTTGAAGTCCTAGCTGTTTGTTATCTTTCAACTTTTGTATTATAATTCTGGCAAATTCCTCTCCTTGGCTGTCTGAAGTATCAAGAAGTTGTCGAACTTTTGATGTCCTTGTAGGTTTGGTGCTTATAAGTTCATAGTCTTCCTTCATGAGTAAAAACCTTGATAGAAGAGCATCCAGGGACTGATTCAGACATGCTTCAGTCATTTGGTCAATGATTTCTTCTCTTTTACTTTGGATCCATTGATGAGCTACATTCTGTTGTATGGTTTCCAAAACAAAATCTGAGATTGAGAAGGATTAAAGAAAAAAAAACAACAACAAAAAAAGAGCATTGTAACTGTCTGTCAACAACCAGTGTCATAGAAAAAGAACAAGCTGAGAAAGAGCCGTTTAAAACTTGGTTTTGGTCAGAAATACATAAGACTACTAAACATGCTTTTAACATTTCACTATTGTTTTCCCCATTTAAAATGTTCCACTTTGTCAAATTTGGTGGTTAGAGTATTTATTTTATCTGAATTGCAGAATAATTTAGGATGGAAGAAACCCTCAGGAAGGTCATCTAGTCTAATGGCCTGCTCAAAGCAGGGACAACTTCAAGGATAACTCAGGGTGCACATCTCCAAGTGAAAGTACTTCTACAGCTTCTGTGGGCAACCTGTTCCAGTATTCAACTGGACCCAGCAGTAAAAAGAGAGAAGTGGTAAATTCACTTTCCAGTGGGATTTTTTTGGGAGTTTACTGAAAACATCCCTGTGTATTTTCCTTAAGTGGAGGATTTGCACAGTGAAAAGGTGCCGATTCTCATATACAGAATAGAACAGACTATTTCAGTTGGAACAGACCTACAACAACCACCTAGCCCAACTGCCTGACCACTTCAGGGCTGACCAAAAGTTAAAGCAAGTTGTTAAGAGCATTGTTCAAGTGCCTCTTAAACACTGACATGCTTGGGGTACTGACCATCTCTCCAGAAAGGCTGTTTCAGTGTTTGACCACCCTCTCGGTAAAGAAATAACTCCTAATGTCTAGTTAAACATCTCCTGGCACACTTCTGAACCATTCCTACATGTCCTGTCACTGGGTACCAGGGGTCAGAGCTCAGCACACCCCTCTCCATGTCCCCTCCTCAGGAAGCTGCAGAGAGCAACGAGCTCTCCCCTCGGCCTCCTCTTCCTCAGACTAGACAAACTCAAGTCCTGAGCTGCTGCTCACAGGATATGCCTTCCAGCTCCTACGCCAGCTTTGTTGCCCTCCTCTTGATGCATTCAAGGACCTTCACAACCTTCTTAAATTGTGGGGCCCAGAACTGCACAAGCATTCAAGGTGAGGCTGCTCCAAGGCTGAATATGGTGGGATAATCACCATTTTTGACCGGCTGGTCATACAGTGTTTGGTGCACCCCAGGGTGTGGTTTTCCCTCTTGGCCGTCAGGGCTCACTGCTGACTGACAGTGACCCTGCTGTTGGCCAGCACCCAGGCTCAATATGAATCAGAAGAGGGATGATGTGGCAGATCTTTATAAGGTTGAATGTTATTGTGTGGCCTGTAAGAAAATCTCTCTCTGAATAACTAATCATGCATTAAAGTTTATTTATGTTACCTTTTTGGAAGCACACTTTTAACAGTTATTTGATGCGTAGGAATACCACGCAGTGGGCTCTCCGCTAACAGAGAATATCATTAAAGGTGAGATGCTGATACAGCTGCTGCTTCTCTTTGGCCTGCCGTTACTAAGAGGAAGACTGACAAGCCCCACTGACAAGTGGGGAGAAGTGACAGGCAACAAGATGAGTTAAGCTCAAGCTAACTTTTATTCCTGTTCTGCTGGATTGCAGCACTGCTACAGCGGCAGGAGAAAGGAGAAATAATATGAGCAAAGGTAATAGGATAAAGACGACCCAAATAAAGACTTCTTAAAAGGAAAGAGAATGCTAGGAGCTACAGGTGCATGTACTAGGTTACATATTACATCGGTTTCACTTACTTTGTAATTTAAGGCTACAAGGATGGAATTACTTGCATTCTTAACTTGTAGAATGCTTTGTTTTCATTTTACACACAACAGTTGCAGTTTCCATTTCATACACGCATGTATTTGATATTAGGACACTTATTGCAGGTCTTGTAATTAATCAGTGTTTGCTGTACCTGAAGGAATTGGTGATGACCGCAGCACACATGATGCAGAATTTGAGGCATCTGAAGTACTCTTGTCAGATGAGGGAAAATAACTGTATGGATGCACAAGAAGTTTGGCGCTCTGAGTTACAGATGTATTTTCGTCTGTACTCTGACTGCTGAGAGAGTGTAAACCCCCAGAATTTTCATCTTAAAAAAAAAAAAAGAGAGAGAAAAAAGAAGATCTGTATTACTTCTATGTTCAAATAAAATACAGCCATCACAGACTATTTAGAGTAATTCCATAAAACAAGTCATAAAAACCTAAATTCACTTCAAACACAACACAATATTCCTTACACTCAGGTTCTGAGTACATTTATGTCCCGTATCTTTTACCAGGGCTTGACCAGGGGCTTGGGGGTCTTGTTTATTTTTAAAGAACATTAAGAGAATAAATCTGGTAGACGTGAACTTTAAAAAAAGCTCCATTTGACAGAAAATTTTTGTATAGACTAGAAGAACAAAATAACTCCTTCAAGTGTTTGGAGAGGTAGCCAGGAGTCAGCATGAAAGCTGACTAATATATTTTGCTTAAGTTTGGCAGCATAACAAAGGTGGAAAGATTGAAAGAAAGATTCAGGTGGAAGGAAAGAACACGAAGACCAATAGCGACATTTGGTGGGAAGCCAACTGAAGCATTTGGTAGTCCGTCAAAACAGCATATGACTTCAAGAAAGCTTCATGTAAATGTTTGCAAGGAAAGGGAAAAAAAGGGGTTTTAATCAGGTGGAAAGCTTAATAGCTTCTATTTTTAGATTTTTTTTTTTTATAGTAGAAAAATATGATGGATATGAAAGCAGCAGGAGGAATAACTCAAAGTGATGACAAATAGCTGATGAGAAACCAATTATCGGGTATATGCCTGACTCAGTATACATTTCATTAGAGACTTCCATAGTGTCACTGAATAAAGAGCTCTGGAGATGTTAACTCAGAACCAGAGATGCAGATGTAAGAATTCAGATGAACATCTAAAGACCCAATAAGAACAGGTAGCCCCCTGGACAACTCAGCATTTAGAGATACCCATTCAATGGGGGTATTTGAAGGTGTTTTCCTAGATGAGTGTTGACCTGTGGAAGAATATGGCTATAACTACAAGCAGCAGGAATAGGAAAATAAATAAGGAAAGAAAATAGGAAAGAAATTATAGTCCTATTATTTAAAAAATGATGGATTAGAATTCATAGTAACTAGCATTTAATTTCATTAAAGAGAAAGAAAGTAAGCTGGGCAGAGCTATATAGTGCAAAGCAGCAGATATCTACTACATGAATGAGAAAGGATTAGGAGACAACTGACGTGAGTGAAAGATCATTTTAGGAAAGGATTTTAAATGGCTCTGCTGGGATAGAACGTTATAGAACTCTAGGCACACACAGAGACAAAACTACTGGGATTGTACTAGTATGGGAGAATGCACTTGACCAGTGACCATGGCATAAAACCAGAAACATGCTAATGACATTTGCAGATGTTATTCAGAAAGAACAGGTTGACCCAGGTTGCTCAGAAAGAACCTAGTTGATCTAGAAGACTGGAGTAATAGAAGTGGAAATTCAGTAGCACAAAACATGAGATCTAGATTTTCTGCTTCAAGCTGGGACTAGTGATCTGGAATTGAGATGAAGAAAAAACCCACCTCGCTAGATTACTCTGTAAGGACTTTGAGAGAAAGGAAAAATAAAATTGTAAGGTATTTTAAGAAAAGTTCTTATTTCAGGCAGAAAACATTGGTCACACACTTTTTTTTTTTTTTAATACCAAGTACAGATATCTGGTGTCTAGTAGGATTCCAGGAGAATGAAGAAGCTTGTTTTACAAATTGACTTCAAAAGAGTGTATCCTGTTTGTCTAGCAAAACGAAGTGTATTAAAGGATTACTATCTATATCAGAAATAAAATGAGAAAAGAGGGAAAAGAGCTATTTAAGCTTAAAGCAATGCCCAATAACAAGCGTGTGAATAAGCTGACTAGGGAAGAAAAATTGAAGATATTCTAACTCTGAAGGAGGAAGTTTCTGAAAAAGTCTTCTAATTGTATTGGTGGGAAAAACAACTTGACTAAAATCTTAGTCATTAACTTTTGCCTTGGTGCCATGCCAAACTCGTCTCCTGCCAACAGCTACCTGGGAACAGATTTTTCTGCTGAAACAATTGCATCTAATTTTGGCAAACTAGGAAGAATGTCAGTCTTGCTTTCTATTATAAAACTACCAGATGCAGATATTGGTAAAGTAATAACAAACACTTCTGCTATGGTATGGTTTTGTAGATGCTGTTTTCACAGGCTTTACAGTATCTACATGTACCTGCAACAAAGCCTAAACAGGGACTCTGTAAAGGACCAGATTAATAGTATCCACCACAATCTCATCAGTGACCTCCACTGGCAGTTATGACAGTTTTTAATAGAAAGAAGGTCTGGCATTTATCATTATCCTATCTGATTACACTTACAGTACACGCTTATATTCAATCTAATATTCCGTTTTCTAAAAGTATTCACAACATTCCTATTAAGTTTGGTAACCACAAGTTATTATTCAAAGATTTTTATGCTGTATGTATAGAAAATGCTTAGGTAGAGGTACAGCCAAACTACACTACTTTTGCTTTCTGCCATTTTCCCCCTGTAGCTCAAATTTCTTAAGCCTCTGGTAATTTCTTTTCCCTAGAATTCCTGCTGTATTTATATATTTCTAGTACATTGAGTACAAGCTCAGAATTGTGGATGTGCCCAAACAGGAGCTGGAAAAGAAACAGCCTGCGCCCTCCTACCTCTACCAGAATATCCCCAGTTTTGCAGCACCTGAGCACGCTTTTTGATGCCCTACTTTAAAGCAGTAAAGTCAACTGTCTTGTCTGCTTTACCACCACTGGACCCTGCAAAGTCAAAGGATGGTCCATTCTTTCGAAATTTATATATATTTGCATTCTTTCAAGAGAACAAACTCAAGTGCAGTTTTAGTTTCACAATGTATTGCTACTTCACCTGGACCCCACCACATTTTTCTGTCTTCTGACATCAGCAAAACCTCAAAACTGCATTTTGTCTGTGAATTTTGCCAACTTTTATTTAGAAAATGTGACAGGTACAAAAGGCCTGTGCAGATACGTTTGCAAGTCAATCTATTTATTAAAGGCATTTTATTTATTGAATTAAAAATGATTGAGAGGTTGGACTGCATTAGAAACTTTCAGTTGACTTAGCTTTAGGAGTGCCTCAAAATGTTTAGCCTCTTTATCTTTAGAAGTAGTTCACAAATGATTAACTACACTGCCAAGAGTCTGAAGGGACAAGTAAATGCCATCTCTGTACTCAGTACCCTGAATAGGAAAACTGAAGCTGTGACCTGTGGGGATTTCTCAAGTGACAGGAACAGAAAATCCAACTCTCTACTATGCAAATGCAATATCAAAGTGGGAATGCAAAGCTGCAATGGCAACTTAAATTTACACAAAGTCACGAGTATCTCTACCTGAGGAGAGGATATTACACTTGGGAACAGACTTGGGTCTTGGTATATCTGGAGAGATGCTCCGAAGTGGAAGTGCATCACATTGTATGGAGGCAGAATATGTTTCCTGAAATGATTCCAATTGTATATTGAAAAGGCATATTAAATAAATACAAAGTTGCATTTTTTTAACAGAGTATTTTCCCATCACCATCTTTTCCCTGCTAGCTAAATGCTCAATAGACAGCACAATCAAAATACAGCAAAACAGAAGAAATTATGCAATCCTAATGTTTGTGTATTTCCAAGGCCATCAGCAATTTTGTATACAACTTTAAGAACCACAAGCAGCAGCATTAAGAATCAAAATATAAAAGCAAACCTATATGACCCAAATAAGCAAGCTCCATAGAGGTGTAAGGGAGCAGAAGACAACCTCTTACAAGCTGCAGACATTGTGTGCACCATTCCTCTTCAAGGGGATGGCTTTCCCACATTTAGAGGATATTCCAAACATGCCCTTCTTATTTCTGCTTACCCATCCTTTCCTATCTTCACCTATATGGCTATAAATTTGTTACACTGCAGCTCAACTAGCCCATTGTATGTCTTTCCTGACTGCATAGTAAACCACAGAACAATTCCTCATTACCAAGTTAACCCCCCTTTAGGCTCTCATATCTTTAATGATGCCAACGTAACAAATGCAATATATAAAATTTTTACCTCTTGGGAATTCAGAGGTATATTTAGAGATATCTGTTTCACATCTGCTTTCTGTCCACTCTTGTAAATACACCGTGATTCGTATAGCGACTGGAAGAGACATATTTACCTGTATTAAAATTCTGCTGTAAGACAAGATAACACTCCTGTACGAACACAAGCTTGAGCCAGATAGATTAGATAAATGTGAAAGGTGATAATATTTCTTTTAGCAAGTAAACATTACCAACTTATGACTGTAACACAAGCCCCTTACCTTTGATCTCTTTAACAGAATTACTGCTTCCAGCATAGCTATTTCATCGAATGTTCGCAGAACTGGTTCAAGGTCTATTAAACATTCTAAACAAAGAAAGAATACTTTGTTGAATTCAAGTTTTCATTTTGCTAAAGCTACTTATGAAAGTAATTTGTCTATTGGTATGTATAAAACCACTTAAGCTGCCAAACAGAAGCTTCTTGCTTTCATCTATTACAACAGTTTCACACCACCTAAAGAAACCCCTGTCCTGATCTGGCCACCTCGGCACTCTGTATCACAAGAAATCCAGGACTGTGCCAGATCACAAGTGTTGCCTTCCTGAAATGGATAGATCCATGCGTTTGCTATGTTTCAAGACAGACCCAACAAAACTGGTTTGCTAAATGCAACCAAACAGCACAAGACTCCAGCGTGGGTCATCGTCTTCCCACTCCAGAAGAGGTGTTAAAGATTTCTATGAGAAAAATAAACAAAGAACCCCCCACCACAGCAATATCCAGAATAGATGACATGCTGCAGGGACAGAGAAGATGGTGATAGTCAAGACACTGACATATCACATTCGGTGATTTCAAATGATAGCGTCCTCATGCTCACCAAAAGTTGCAAATCACAGAAGCTAAAATCATTTGCTCATGTAGGGAGCCACCCAACAATCCAATAAGCAAGTGACAATCTGTGCTATGTTCCCTTGATTTCCAATGCTAACATGTTTACAAAATGAAGTATTTCAAATTTTGTGGTGACTGTATACAAAAATGTCATTTTGAATCCATGCTCAAGTACAAGAAAATCTCAGGAAAGTATGATGGCATATCGCAATTCTACTGCATTTCTATGGACTCCACCCATCTGGCAAAACCTATTTACCTTACTAGCAATCCATCAAACTGCGTCCTTATTAACATATTTTTATTATTTACTATAACTTTACCACAGTTCTCCCATATTACTTTTTTTTTTTTTTTTTTCCCCACTAGCATCTTCAAGACATACATTCAGTACTGGGATTCTTATTTTCTTCCATCAGTTAAAACAGAGTTTTACAAGTTTGGCACTCGATTTTCCACACTGAAATACAAGCACTGTTATTTTTTGTTGATAATAATTAAATTGCAAGTACACATTCCTAGTACATGCAGAAACACTGTGATAAGTAGTCTTTACCCCTTCTTTATAAGGGGAACAGACAGGTTAACCACGCTTTTCTATTTAAAGTTTATTTAACAAAAAGGGGGTTGGGGCTTTTTGGTTTCCCCCCCCATTGTGTTACGGCAATTGCAAAATTTCCCAATCAGTGAGCTTCCCTTAATTTTGCAACACTTTTTCAACTTCCTCTTTCTTTCAGTGATAGCAAAGTAGAGGAAAAGGCAATGCATGTTTTCTTCAAAGACAGTCTTACTGCAGACATGGTACTAATAATAAGACCCAAATTAGCTCACACTTTAGCACTTATACCAGGAAATTATCCCTTCTGTGAGACCACAGACCTTGATTGCTATTTTGTTTTGGTTAAATGACATGGGAAAACAAGAATATGTAAGGAAATATCATGATGTGTCTATTCTTTTTGATTAAAAAAAAAAAGAAAGATATATTTCTTTGCTTGGAAAAAAAAAAAATCCACAAATTACAATACTACAAACCAGACTTATGCCAAAATATCCTGAGATTCCAAAATGTTCTTAATGAAAAAAATTAAATGCCTCAAAAAAGTTAATTTTGGACTGTAAACCGAACATAAAGATACGGTATGTTTTTGAATGTGTCCAAAACTCTTTGCAAAACTGATGCAAAAAAAAAATGAGGTTATGAACATTTCTTTCTAAGCTACCTGAACTGACACTTTCTAACACTTTCCAACTCAAATGAAGTTTTTGAAAATAATAAACAGACTTCACCAAAGCTACAAATGAATCATTAAGATTGTGGACCCCCTACTCGTAACATTAAAAACAAACAAACAAAAACGCCCAAACAAACACCTCCCTCCCAAATCCTAAAACCAAAACCAATGAGATCAACTAAAAAAAATCTAGTATTTCACATTTGAGTCATTGCATCTTCAACCTAACTAGGGAGAAACTTAAAATACAGCATTGTTTAAGCCAGAGCTCTTTGTACTGTTCTACACTTGCATATTTTCAGTAACTCTTTTATTCAGCATTTTTATCTCTCCAAGGTGATTCAGCTTTCCTACAGAATTAGGATCATGTTTTCTAAAGGAGAGGAATTTTTTAAAGCATATGTAAATCTAACAAGCACAGCGAGGTTGCTGCAGGAACCAGCGTTGGCTTCACCACACTGACCAATGTGACCACAGCAACACTTGCAAGAGCAAATTTCACAGTTGAAAACAGGTAACTACTTTCTGCCAATTCTGATGGAATTACCTTTACACAACAGCCAAACAAGAGCTGAAAGTCACCACAAAATTAAGCATGTTAATGAGAAATTGTTATGGGGGACAAATTTGGATTAACATACACCAAATATGTTGGTTAAATGCAGCAAACACAGGTTTGCAAAAATCAAACCAAAACTTTTCTAGTTCACAGTATGCCACTCTAATCTCTACAAGCTTCAGTCTTATTCTATACATTCTGTAATCCACCGTAAAAAAGGCTGAGAGTATCTATATTTGATCTCATGGACAAAAAGCTGAACAAAGGAAAGATGGAAAGAGAAAGTTAAGTGTTGGGGTTCAACCAGTTCCTGCTTGATCTGGGATGTGGAACAATCAAAGAATGCCTCAGTGAAAAAGATCTATACTGAGTTGCAAACACAAGGTGAAGTCACTATAGCTTATCTGATGTGCGATGATCTGTTGATATGTTTGCCAGCTTGGTCATAAATCCCACTGTACTCATTATATACTTCACTTCCACCCCTTCTTAAAGGAAAAAAAAAAGTTCCATTCAACAATAAACAAAAAAAGCCCAAGTGCAAGTAGTTAAACAAAACATGCTGCTTTTTTACAGGTAAATTAAGGATGGCAAATGCAAAAGACTCCAACTAACAACTTCGTTTTATGGCACACACATAGCTCCATTCATAAAAGTTTGATTACAGACATGGTGGAAGCAAACAAACACCTTATCATACACAAGACTGGGTACATGTATCTCTTGACATCTTTACCATTTTCTTTTTGAGATTATAACCATGCTCTGTAAGCATCATGTTCAACAGAAATCTGTCAATTTAAAAATCTTTTCTCCTTATGCAAGGTAAACTCACTTAAGAACGATGGTCTTTCATCTGGGTTTTGTGCCCATCCACTTGCTATCAATCTTATGATGAGTGCTCGATGAGGAATGTCCATTGATAAACTTTCTTCACTTAAGTCTAGTCGCTGTCCTTGTGACACACTATACATTATCTGCAAGGGGTTTATAACTTCTGTCAAAATAGACATCGTGCATTCATTAGAAATATATGCAATATAAATAGCTTACTATAGGAGGAATAATTTAGTTTGCAGACATAGTATTTATAGTTCACCAAAATAAGGTTATGTTTTTTGTGGTTTGTTTTTCTTTTTTTTTTTTTTTACATAAAAAGTGGGTTTAATTTATCAAACAACACTATAGTTTAAAAAAATACAGAAAAGAACCTAATTTGAAAAGTACCTCAAAGTGTTCTTTAACAAGCTTACAAGTTGAGTCATTAAAAAGTAACCCCTAAAATGAAGCTCCTGGGTACACAGGTCTCAGGTTTAGCCTTTAAGTAAGGCTGGAAAAAAAATGTAAAAGACGACATGGCCTTACCTTCAAATGGCTGTTTCCTTGACATCACTTCCCACATAATAATTGCATAACTGTTTAAAATACAAAAAGTATAGAAGACATTATTTTAGATTACCAATACTTAGTAACACAATGTGCTCAGCTTTAACATTTTATTAAACACATTTAGCTGAAGTGATCCTGCATGCCCACACAGGACTGACTATAGCTAACTACAACGATGACCTGAATGTATGAAAACTAGTAAGAATTGTAACCACTGACAACCAACGGCAGGACAAGGGGTAATGGGTTCAAACTGGAACACAGGAGGTTCTACTTAAATTTGAGAAGAAAATTCTTCTCAATAAGGGTAACAGAGCACTGGAACAGGCTGTCCAGGGAGGTTGTGGAGTCTCCTTCTCTGGAGACATTCAGAACCCACCTGGACACATTCCTGTGTAACCTCATCTAGGCATTCCTGCTCCAGCAGGGGGATTGGACTAGATGATCTTTTGAGGTCCCCTCCAATCCCTAACATTCTGTGATTCTGTGACTTCAACCAGAAGTAGCTAATAATATTAAGAACAGAAAAAATACATGCATATAAACTCCTATTCCAAATCCGTATTAGCTCTGCTCTGCTAATGTGTTGTGAATTATGTACACACAGTTTAAATCTCAGCAGGCGAATTACAGTGAGGCCCAGAGTGCCAGCTGCTCTGTCCTGACTGCAATACTGTGGCATCTCCCCAGTCCGGATCGACACCTCCTGACATTCCCACGGGAAGCAGGGCACCAACAAGGAGGATGGTGTTCACTCTCTGTCCCAACACAGAGTCAGGGTCAGGTAAGATACAGACTTGCATTTGGGAAACACACTCTGGCTTCCCCCTCAGACATATATATAATACTTTCAAACATACACAACCTTCTCTATAGGGAGAGGTGTCACTTTTACATGCAAGAATCACTTTAGGAAAAAGACTACCAAGAAGACCACCCTGAACTACAGCCAGCAGACTGAACACACATCTGCTTACCCAAACCAGTGAATTTTTTTTCCCCTTCGCATCAACACGAATGAGAAGTGGTTCAGTGAATACTAATCTAGTCCACCTTTAGTAGACTAGACACTCTCTCTTCAGTCATCACGATATGTTAAAAAAGGTAACTTTAAACATGTTTGTAATTAAAATTGGATTAGATTATTTCATTTAAATGAAGCATTGACTTCATTTATAAAAAATAATCAATGTAGTTAAAGCAAATAAAAGAAAATAAAACTATGTAAAAACCCCAAATCTGGCTTTCCTATTGAAGAACATGAATTTTATGTGAGGGATTAATCTAGTAATTCTATGGGCTAAAATGAGACTGCAAAAATATTTCTCTGCTTAAGAACCTAATTTCCAATCTCAAACATATCCTTGTAAACTTACTTCTACTCCTTTATTTTTTCAGTAAATTAATTTAAAAATGGATTGATGTTTTTAAAATGTTCCTTAAAAAAACTGAAATCCAATTTCCACTGAAGCAATAAAAATGAAACTATGCAAATAATTATTTTTTTGCTAAAGAATCACATTTATCAGAATAAGTGTTTGTTCAACTGCTGAAATAACTGTACACAAAGACAGGCTGATTTTTTTTGGCATGGCAAATTTTTCATTTTGTAAAAGTTAATGCTGCTTGACTGCTGTTCAAACAATTTGTTTCTTTAAGAAAGATCCTTCCTCACAAATCAGCTTCAGTATCTCAACAACATTCAGCTGAATCTGCTGTGGTCAATTAATCAGATATTCAGCCTTACATTCAGCTGGTAATCTCTCTACAACTAAAGATAACTTTCTCAGTCCAACAACACAGCAGCATGCCACTTCCTGCTGATTTCCCTTTACACTCTTCATGTTCTCCTTTCTTATTTCTGCTTCACGGCATCTCTTTCTGATCCTGAGCACAGGTCTTCCTGTGGGACCTTCCTGGTGGTCACTTCCTTCACTGTCTCTCTATCTTCATGTCTTCCATCCATTTTTACAATGTCTCAGGTTTTTTCTTTCTTCTCGAATAATTTATTTCCTTCCTAATTTATCAGATTTCTAAGCTCTTCTTCTGATCTTTTAGCTGTTATTTTCTCCCATTTGGCTGTTATTCCTCTGCACACATTTTTTTCTCCTTTCTAAAATACATTTGTCTTCTTCAACTCCACTCACTCAGTAAGTCACCAGATGTACTTTCCAATCCTCTAAAATCAGAAGCCAGAGAAAATAATGTCACACGGCTACTCCTTTCCCATTATATACCATTATTCCTTTTCAATGTTTTCCTAGTCCAGGTTTTCTCATCAAAGGGTGAGGAAAGCAGGTATGTTATCTTCTCTGTTCTTTGGACAGGAATGTCAAGGAACTTTTTGTGTCTCTTAAGGGTAAGGGATAATTAAGATAAATAGTGGTCTCCCTGGAAGTCAGTAAGACCCTCTGAGACTCATTCATCTCTCACCAAAATACAACCCTCTCAAAGAAGGAAGAGGTGGTAAAGTGCAACAGCGAGATGGACTTTGTCACAGTGATATGCCTCTTCATACCTCCTCAGTTTCCATGTATACATGACAGCTTCCATCATGATTGTTCAAGGCATCCTTGAGCTCTCCAAGCCTTTTCAGATTAGCTAATTGTAACTTTCACATCCTAAGAGCAATTGCCATTTTGTTATATGGGTTGCCACCACTCTACTACTTCCTATTCTATTCTTTCAACAACTCAGAACTGACTAAAGAAAATCTACCTGAACTTCCATGAAGTAATTTATTCCTTAAGGCGATCTGTCTCAATACTTCCTCCAACCCCATTACTCTGCTTTTTTCCTAACCCCTTTTCAAAAATATGTTTTCTTCTTTCCCCCAAGTACTTTCTGCAAATTATGTTAATTGATGTGCACAAATTGCAGAAGTATGTTCATTGAGAGAATGGTATGAAGACTTTTTCCACCCCTGACATTGTCTCTTTTAATGTGTACATTAATTTACAGAAACCAGTTTCCTATGTCTGTTTCTGTAGTTCTAGCTTAATTTCTGAAGCATTACACTTGTCGCAGTGCTTCCTAAAGAAACAGGTGATCAAATTCAGCTGCCACTCATTTCTGTTTTCCCTGATTCATTTTGCTTATACACTTATGACACTTCTGAAAATACTAAAATTGCTAAAAACATGTTAAAATCTAAGTCCAGTAAATCAAATTGGAATTTAGACTGCAAAACCCACTTGAGAACGACATGGGTTACCTGTAGATATCGTGTTTTACACTTGCACGGGTTTTCTGACTGGGATTATAATCTTCAGGTGGCATGTAAACAATCGTCCCTCCTTCTGGCAAAGAAGTTTCGCTTCGTGACTGCGACATGGATATCACACGCCATTTTGACATGCCAAAATCTGCAATCTGGAAAGGACAAATCAGTAGATCTGAGAAGAAAAACTGGATTTATCTGCTGATCGTTGTTAGAAATTGCTGAAATACGCCTGAAAGGTCACTTAAAGTCCTTAACCTGACTGTCAGAAAGTATGTGGTTGTCCTAGCAACAGGCAACACCAGCTCCAGCTCAGAAAACATTCCCAGGTCCTGACTCACACTATCCCTACAGCACTGCCCTATCCTGTTCTTCTTCTAAGGAAGGATTCATACAGTCTGTGGCTGGGAAATCTGCTGTGGTGGTCTGTCCTGTACGAAGAAAATCACTTTCCTTGATTAAAAAAATAGTAAACAAGAAACCGCTGAGTACTTCTAGCTGCCTGGTTGTGAAGAAAGCACAAGTTTAGTATAAATCATAACAACTCTGTGTAACTTGCAGATATTTCGAGACAGTTGCTCCCTCAGAAAAATTTTAGGGCACTCCACCTCACTCCCAAAACTATGAAATATTAATCTTGAATTAATACATTTGATATTCCAAAATTTCATGCTGCAGAAAGTTGCTGAATATTTTGTTTACTGTGCACTCTGGGGCCTTGTCCCTTCCTACAGAGTTTACAGTACTTCTACATAAAGAATTAATTGACTTGAGTTTACATTCCCAGACATCCATGAGCCAGGGAGCAAGAGGTCAGACTAGATTATGGGTAGGGAGACAAACAGCCAGCAGAAGAAGCTTGCTGGCTGAGCTGCAGAGTGTCCAGCCTACAAGGGAGAAAAGATAAGCAGTCAGCTATGAGCTCTGCAGTTGTCTAGTATTTCCCTAAGAGCAAACACATTTTCAAAGATGCCTGTGCAAGCACAGTGGCAACTAACATAACAGAAATAAGCTTTCTGGAGAGCATGTAATCAAAATCCACAGTGAAAAATAACCCTTTTTTCTCAAGTCACTCTCTTCAAGCCCTGCTCACTGTAAATGGTCACGTTGTTTTGCTAGTTCAGTAGATCTGGGACAGCCAGAGGCACTCTATGAACAGTGTTACTTCTATACATACGAAATATTTGTTATATTTGGCATGCATGATAACCTTCCTTGGATTTCCTGACAGCTAATTCAGAAAATGTTGCTTCATCCACAAAAACGCTGAAAAACCCTAAGGACAGTCTTTCAGAGACTCTTTATAGGAGGCAGCGCAGGTATGCAAGAGTTAAACTCTTCCCTTCAATTGCTCCAGCAAAGTAACTCTTTAGATGTGGTCAGACAGGGATTAAAAAAAAGTGTGGACAGAAAAATTACTTGGATCAGTTTCCCCATCAGGTTTATCAGGAAGCTGGAGAGATGGCAATACCAGCACAGCTGAGTGGGAGGAGGTGTGACCTGCTGAGTGTGTGAATGGAGATGAAGCTGTGTCAGGTGCCTTGCTGCCAAGAAAAATGTCTTTGCAATGGAGAAAGAAGAAATCAGCATTGCATCTTGGATCTTTGCTCAAAGGGCTCACAAGAAGATTAATCTCCAAGCAACAACTGAAGCATTCGCCATCCAAGTATAAATTAAGTTCAAAATATCTCTCATTTCTCATTTACTTGAACGGTGTATTCTATCAATTTTAAAAACAGAGGATCTTTTAAAAACAAACAAACAAACAAAAACCCACATGCAACTCTTGAAATTACGGAAGCAGACAACCATTTTATCAGAAGTACTTGTAGTCTCTTTCTCACACCATGGCAGTGGTATTTTAAAAGGCAGAATTAAAGCTTTAAATTTTTCTAAGTATGTTTGCTTCCTCTAAGGAGTTTCACAAAAGCCATTTCCCAACATATCCAGATTTTGCAGCTTCATTTTACATGTCCTTGTACTATATGAAAAGAACATATATGTACACATTGCATAAAAATATCCAATGATGTGTTAAAATTTGAACTATATCTACTGTCTTCCAGAACTAACTTGTCTGAGCATCTTGGACAGGGACACTTTCTATTTTCTCCTCAGAAAGGGCCAGATATAGCTACCCTTGGAAGGTTACCATATGAGTGTCACTGTTAATGTGTATCAGCTACTTCTATAACACAAAAAGCCTAAATTCTAGCTTTCTGGTCTTTTCAGATGGATCAAATGCACACTTGAGCAAAGCAGAGTTTCCAAAAGAAGTTGATAAGATCTGTCTGTAAGGATAGAAGAAAACATCTGGCACACAATTACATTCCCTCTGTATGGCCATATCCTCACTCTTCTTCCTCCTCTACAATAAATAAAACACTGTTGCCCACTCTAGATGTTGAAGAACATAAGAATTAAATAACCGTACCTTGACATGAAACTCATCATCCAGCAAAATATTCTGGGTTTTCAAGTCATGGTGCAGCAATGGAGGATTCATGTTGTGCAAATAGTTCACTCCCAAAGCAATTTCATAAAGAATGCGGAATCTAAGGCACCATGGAATGTCAGGGTATACATCTTTCTGCCAAGTTAAAACCACAAAACAAGAATATAATCCTCTGTTCCTATCTAGCAGCACAACACAAAGACTTTCATAATAAGAAGAAAGTGACTTAGACAAGCAGAAACCTCTTAAAACATATTACATTAACTTCTAAAAAAATTGTAACTGAGTGTTAAGACTGGTTAGCTGTTAAGACAAATATGTAAATCTTAATCGTGCAGTGTTATGTTTCCATTCCCTAGCATTCACATAATAGTTCATGACAGGTATACATGATGTAGGATATTTACTGCATTATTCATATGGAAATATGATTTACAGATGAGCTCTTGTATGAAACTTGTAACTCACAGATTATAAGTAGTACACAAAAGAAGGCAAGAATCATATCTTCAATTGACATTGGGGAAAAAAAAAGTTGTGGTGAAACTAAGCACAATACACTACTTTTATAAATACTAATACACCAAGAAAAAGACAGTAAAACTGCACTGAAATATTAAAAATTACATTGACACTAATGTCTTCATGAAAAACACACACCTGAGCTACCTAAGATGAGAAATATTTGTTGATTAAGGGTAGAAAAGAGATTCCAGTGCTGTTGAGACATGACTGCATTAGCTTTACAGCAGCAACACTGAATGTGTGGACCATGCTAATGGGAGCAGTGAGAGTTCAGCACAGGAGAACTTACTCCTCAGAGTAAGATCTGGTAGAAATATCCAGATCTGTTCAGATGAGCAATATTTAACTTCTATAAACCAAAGTCAAAATCTTCATTTTTTTAATAAAGATTCGGAAAAAAAAAAAAAAACAAAAAACTTTGTGTGATTATTTACATTGGCAATAATTCTGACACCCAGGCTGAAGAATTTCAGGTTCTAGTTGGAGAATAACAGAGATTTTTAAAGTGATTGTATAAAACAATTCAACATCAAGCTAGTTATAGGTCACAACATTAAAAGTGCAATAAAACTAAAGTCTACTTAGTTTAGTTGTCTTTTTGAGACACATAAAGTCTATCAGAGCACTAAAACCTACTAGTGATAATGACTTTTAATTTGAAATATTAATAATAAAACACTTTAATATACTACTTGAGTATGGAAATCACAATCTATTTGAAATAACCAGGGACTGTATTTAAAAACTGTAAGTACACTTACCCCATGTAAAAGCTGGTTTAATGACCCATTTGTCATGTATTCTGTTACTATCCCCAGAAATTCAGGCTCATTGCAAATTCCCAAAATTGGTAGAATGTAACTAAACCTGGCCTTGTGTAATATCTCTGCTTCTTTTAGAAGGTGGTTTCTGTCACTTAAAGAAAGCAAATGAAACAAAAAAGGTTACCATATCAATATTAGGAAACTCAAAGCAAATGTTGGTTTCACTATAGTCTCTTAAAAAATTATGTACCTATATGCAGTACCACCACCTTTACCATTTTTTGTACTACACTGTTTTGATAAGAAGATACTATAAAATCAATTAAAATCTGCAAATACAAGATAGCTTCTCCAGTTTTGTTTTACCACACAGATCTATTTCCATTACACATTTCATCCATGTTCTCACTAAATAAGAATATAGTCAGACACCGTTCTGTGTCTACATAACAGGAATAACCATCTACATTTGTCCTATTTTACTGCCCATCTTCAAACCCCAAATTTTCATTAAGGCCCAATATTAATCTCCTACAGAATGCAGATTCTAACACTTGCAATTCTCTAGTCACTTAAGTGTAGTAGATGCTGACATGCACTAAAACAATATGGGTTAAAGGAATGCACTTTCAGTTTCTGAAGGAAAAGGAATGAACTATGTTTTGTTTTCACATAAAATATTTCTTCAAACTGGGCCCCTGCTTTGAATCACCCTCTGGAAAAAAACAAAACATTCCCTGCTGCACAGGAAGCAGGAAGGAACTAGACTTACAATGTTTGGGTACCTGAATTAGGCTGTGTGAAAACTCTTTGTTATGTCAAACCTCCTCATAAAAGTGAATCTGACACATCTTTACAAATACAGGCTTTGCAGCACGTGGGCTCAAGAAGCTCAAGTTTTATTTAAAAATGCATATACTTCTATGCCTAAAAATCAAACTTTTTCACATGCCTCATATCTCAAATGTTCTTGAAAAAAATTGGTTTATCGACAACGAAGATAGCTGGACCAAGAAGGATAATTCCAAGAAAAAAAAAAAAAATTTAGACTTTATATCAGTGGAGACTGATAGAGATACAAGTAAGTGACTAGGATATCCAAACATGGGACTTTTACAGCACATGTAAGATTGATCCTTTGGATGTGAGCAAGTCTGATTCAGATGTGATACAGCTGTACTGGGGCACGGCTGCGTACAAGCCAGGGCTCTGCCCATCACAATTCAGTCAGCACAGTGATGTCGCTATACAGCTCCTGGGGGAGAGCCAGCTTGTGACCATTGAGGTAAGGGCACACGCTGAAGAGCTCATGTCAGCCTAGACCCATGAAGGTAAATGTAGCCCTCACAGAGAAAAGGCTGTCTGAGTATATGGGGAAAAAAGGAAGCCTGGAGAATTAAAACTTGCTGCTTCTATGACAGGAAAACTTTGAATTAAGGTGGATGTGAAATTAAAGCTGATTGGTCCTTATCTGAGGGAAAAAACCTTCTGTTGTGGGAAACAGTAGGAAATGATCAAAGTAAAAAGGTAGCCTTCAAGAAAAACACAGGACAAAAGACACAACTTCTTCCCTTCCTTCTTCTCTCCAGAAAATATTAGGTTTGAGAAAGTTAGGGGTTTTCCCAGAGTGTGAGGCACATCTGTATGGGGTTCAGCTGTAGCTGGGAAACGAGTTGCAACGTATCAAGGTCTGCTCCTGTGGCTGTAAGTCACTTCACCTTTGCCTGCTCCATATCAGAAGGTCATGGAGTAATGCCTAAATCAGTGCAAGCCCCCAATAGCTTCCAAATTTGCTTTGCTGTTTGTCTGGTCACACACCAAGTTCTGGGATACACAGCACAGGCTTCCTGTTTGGGGAATTAACTGCACTGTGAACTCTTCCCTTTTCTTGACAGCACTTGTAGAATGGCATTTTAGGTTGCCTCCTGTACAACCAACACTTGCTCCAGCGACTCGGCTATAGCAGATTTCTTACAGTTTTCGGTTCTTCTGATAGTGTTTCCAAACTTTGCATGTTACACAGTAAGCGGCTGAGTTGTCTTGATTACCTCAGTTGTCCTTTTTGTCAAAATTTTACAGGTTAGATGTCACACTAACCTAAATTCTTGCAAGGCTAAAAATAATATTTACTGTTTTTTCCCAACAGAGTTCAGAGGATAAACACTATATGTCTGATTAGAGGGGATTTATTCAGACATTTAAATTAAAGGGAAAAACCCAAGCAAAAAAACTCAACAATAAACTTATCAAAGAACACAGTATGCCAGCTTAAAAACATAGCTGAGATTCCATTTCATTCTGGCAAGATTTCAGAGATAGAGCCTGAGTATACACACATAGGGAATAAGAGGCTAGATAGCTCGAAAAAATTTACCTTCTATAGTAGCATGCTGAGTCACAAGACTAGAAGTTTTGTAGGCTAACTTTTGTTAAACCTTCCAGAAAACAAAACAAAGCTTACATATGAATCGTGGAAAAGCTGAAAAGTTTTTACACACACACACACATTTACACACATACCTGTACATCCATGTCCCACTGTTTTAAGTGCGTGCATGCACAAACACACACATATACGTTGACTTCTAGACTTCAGTGAGGTTGTCCTGCCTAAATGCCTAATACTATGCATCAAAGAAACCAAGGCAAAAAAGATTAAAGACAGCTAAATAGGACACAAGAGGCAAGTTTACAGTCAGGCAGGCTTCAAACAGCCTATGAAGAGGCAAAGTTGCATTGATATGATAAAAAAATTGGCACTATAGGGAGTGAATGAAGCAGATACAGATGAAAAAATATTACCTGCTGCACCCTTACATGGAGTGGCAGCTCCTCTAATACACATGCTATCACTCAGTCCCCAGGAAAATGGGGAACACAACTGCTACAAGTTGAAGAGCTAATGGCAAATACCAGTCGTATGTGAGGGCTTACAAGCTTATCTGAGTACTGTGAGCTGAGGGGCAAAGGAAAATATCAGTTGTGCTTTGTCTTGAAGAAGCTTTTTCTAGGAGCTAGAAGCAATCTCTAGTAGATACAGTAATGTGTTCCTTACATATTCTCTGTCTCTCTTTGTAAACAACAAATTTATAGTAATTACTGTATTTTAATATCCCACTGATACTTCTGCAAAACGGCTGGCAACCAACAGACCCAGAAAGAAGCTGAACTGCGCAAATCCCACTTTGAACAGGGACCAAGTTGTGCACTGCAAAAGAAAAAAACCTTAAAAAGAGGTGAACTGTTTAGAGACTCATACTCTGAGACTGAAACCACCCATTTTGAATGACGGAAAGAGAGGAAGCTCTGAGGCTGGTACGTGATTTCTCACTGCCCAAGCTGAATCACTCTTCATTGGATCTCCTCTGCCCTTGGATTTAAAGCAGCGCTGCCCAACAAGACACCCGGGCTCTGATCCACCAACCTGAGAAACCTGCGCCGGCACCTTTGCCATGGCAGCACGACCCACGCCCAGCACAACCCGGGCTCCACCACCCGTCGCCGTTTTACCCACCGACGGGACGCACTCACGGAGTGTCCCGGGCAAAGAGGGAGCGTGGGATCCCCTTGCCGGTTTAGAGGGAAGGCGAGTTCTGGTCGGTCCTTCCCCCGGGAGGAGGCCCGGGAGGTGATGGGAGCGGCGCGGGTTCCGGGTGGGAACCCCTCACTCCGCATCCACACGGCCCCCATCACTCTCCTCGCCGAGCCACCCCCCCCTCCACGATGCCGATCCCGGCGGTTCCACCCCTCGCCCCCGTTACCTGTCTAGCAGTGGCCCTTGCAGGCATTTGAGGGCCACCGGTACCCTCCAGTCAGCGTGGCGGGCGGCGGACACGGTACCGTAAGCACCGCGGCTGAGAAAACGCAAGTCCGGGAGTTTGTTAGAGGGGATGGAGGGAAGGGCGTAGCTGATGGCGGGCGCCCGGCCTCCACCGTCCCCATCGCTCATCCTCGCACTCCGCCGCCGGGGATGGGAACAGGCTGCCGAGGGCGGCCTCGCTGTCTCTTCGCTAGCGCAGCGGAGGCCAGGGCGCCGCTCCTCTCGCCTCCTTCCCCGCCTCTTCCCCCCACCTCCCGGGTCCGCCTCCTCTCCAGCCGCCGGCAGCCCGCTCCTTCTTCAGCCCCACGGAGAAGCGACTTCCCTTCCCCGCGGAAAACGGCCTCCCGAGGGTTCCCGGATCGGGAAAGGCGGAGCAGCCGCGATGAGTCTTGCGGGCAGAAGGAAGCCGGGTGCGAGACGGGCGAGCGCAGTGCCGGTCCCTCGGCAGGGCTGTGCTGGGGCAGCAATCTCCTCCTTCGGGGGAGCGGGGGCGTGGTTTCGGGAGGCATCCTCCGGGCCGGGGATGAAGCACCTCCCACCGCGTTTGGGGGATGGGAGGCATCGTGCCGGGGGAACCCCTGGACAGCAGTACGGGACGGGGGTATGCAGCCTCCCTCTGTTCGCGAGGCGGGCGGGAGACATGTTGCTTCTGTTCCCGAAAGATGATGCAGGATGCCAGGGCCCTTCGGAGCTGTGATTTGTGCGTTTCCGGGTGTGTGTTCATTGCTCAGGTGCAGGGAGAGTAGAGCTACCTCTTGCACGTACTTGTCTCCTCTGTGCTGTCCTAGGAAGATTTTTCAGGATAGCGGCGTTTAAAAAAGGTAGTTTCGAAATTTCCAGGAAGTACAAGTTCACCCTGGCCCTGGCTCAGAGAGAGCCACCCGATCGGCTGATGTGTTTGTGACAGCTTTACATGAGTGTTACACAGGAAGGTTTTGCAAAGCCTGTTCACCAAGTCGGGTTCTTGTAGACCAACAAAATACTTTAATATAAAGTTAGAAGTCTGTAGCTTTCCACAATGACTGGCGGTTCTGCAGGATGAAATGGAGGTACATAGAGCAAACCCCTCACCTTTCCATGTGTGAGGATCTTGGGCTAAACGTTTGTGGCTTTTCACCTCTTCTCTTTTCTCCCAGTAATGGATATGGACCAGAGAATGAGGGAAAGGAGTTAAGTTTTCAGACCATGATATTGTGCAATATTTCACAGCGTGCATTTTGAAGCCTGGAAATTATTTTTCAGTTTTGTCTTGGTCCTAGTACTAGATAGCTTTGCTATGTTTTTCCAGTTTTCTTCTATCTTAGATGCTTTATATCCTCCACATGCTGCAGCATTACTAACATACTGAGCAGCCCTATAAAGCAAGTGTTGACTTACTCTATTTTCAGTTTTCATTTAGCCTGTATCTTTCAGACGCACTAGGTGGTTTCCCAGAAATGTAATTGTGATGCAATGTTTGCAATATGCTGGTTTTGGGTATCTGTTTATGCACATCCCTCTCTGTATTTACCAAGTCATAGTACTATTTGTCATAGTATTTCAGCATTGATATGTAAGAAAGGTTTTGTTTCCTAAATAAAATAATATGCAATGGATGCATACAGTGAACATGGACTACAAAGCCACTGTGTAAATACATACTTAGGGTTATTTCCCATTAAGATATTATGAATGCCATTATACTAAAAATTTTAGGATACTGTACAAAAAGTTACTTGTGCATCTTGTTGCCATGTGTGGTGTTGATTTCATGTATATTGATAATTTTAAGTATGCTAACATGAAAAAGAAGAAAATGATTGTGATTATAAAAAGTGGCAGATTAGTAACAGTGCCAAGAGTATTATGATACTTTTTATTTAACTAATTGTTTTGGGATAAAATGAAGAGAGGTTTTGTGGCTTAAAACCTTACATATTGTCTAAAGAGCCTGCTATTTTGGTTAATGTCAGTGCGTTTTGGGCCACCCTAAGACAACATTAGGTCAGTTTCTGCCGGTTGAGTGGAAGCAACATTGACATTTTGATCACAGTAAAAGAGTATGAGATGAGTAACAGAAATAAGTAGTTATTTGCTGCTTTCTACAGATCTTCAGGAATTTTGTGAGAGTTTGAAAGCAAGCTTGCTGGTAAGGGGAAAGGGGATTTGATTTGAGGACTGCAGCTGTAGCACTGTGGTGACCTGCATATTTTTTTGTCACATCAAAGAAGAAGTTCCAAAAAGATAAATTGGTGAACTGGAGTTCCCAAGATAAAAAGGGGCTTCCAAGGGAAAAAAAAAAAAAAAAAAGAGTAGATCATTACTGCTTCTGGAAACTCCCCTTTTTTCATTAGTATATTAAAAGGCATTCCCTTAAATGACATAAGCGACATCACAGCTGGCTTAAGGTTTTAATGTTGAAGTTATGTGGCATAATCTGCAGCTAAAATACAAAGTAATTTCAGTGCAAATTAAACAGTTTAAATATTCCTTTGAGAATGCGTTGAAACTGTTAGCTGTTGTAAAACTCAAATATGATGTGACATCAACTGAAGTATTATATGTGGTGTTCTGATTTTTAGATTAACTGTATAACTGACTTTAAATCAATGCTGTAATGACATTCAGGAAAGCCAAATAACAGTATCTGTTGACTTTCTGTTTCCAACTCTAAGTTGGCTCATAGCCTCATATCTGAGAGATTTGTATTGCACTCATTACTCATTGTGTGCTGTTGATTTTCTTTTTAATTGCTTTTAACAATTTTTGAGAAATACCTTCATAACTATATTTCTCAGTCAGTCAGTGTAAGACCTAACTTGCTTCAGCAGTTCATCACATGCAAAAAAGTCTAAACTTTATTCATTTCAGTGTTACTTATTTTTACTTGAAATCCCTTTGGTATCTCTAAATGTATGCAGCATCCCTTTATGTAATACATGGAAAGTGACTTGCAGGAAAAATCAGTGGCAGATTTAAGGATAATCAGTGACTAAATAGTGAACTCTGGTTAGTTTTTGCAATTTCAGAACACTGGAGACTGAGAAAATAAGCTTTTTCATGTAAAACTCCATCTGTTTACACAACCATGATAGTGACACCTTAGAAAGTTCAGCTCCCTCATCAGTGAAGAATATGTGATGGACTTCCCAAAGGTGTGGTCATTACAAGAAGAGAAGAGAGATGGAGACAATGTGTAGTGAAGCTGCCTATGACAGTACTAATTAGTGGGTTCCTGTCTGGTGACATTAGTGGGATACAATGCCAATTTACAAGAAAGCTGAGCGTATCTGTATCTCAAAGCACTGGCATTTTCCACCCCAACTTCTTGGAATCGCAATGAGGAGTTAAATCTATGGAAGTTCTAAAGCAGTGAGCAAGTATATTTTCTGAATAAATTAACTCAGTTATTTCTATCTGAATAATCCTGGGATAAAGAAAGAATACAGACCAGAAAGTTGGAATCTAGGTCCCGGATCCTGAGCACAGGATTGAGGAGGAAAAGTAGGTCTGTGTTTTCTTCCTGTTCCTGGGACTGGCTGTCAGACCATGTCAGAACAGCTTTGCTTGTTATTGCAGAGGCCTTTAACAAAGCACAGACCCATTAACTGTTGACAACAGAGAAGATGCATACTATACTAATAAAAAGAACTGGTAGAATATCTGATAATCAAATTCTAATGTGTTATTTATTCAATAAACTTTTTTGAGACCTAATTAAGTCTACACTGTTTCTGACAGTGCTGCTGCTACATTTGAAAGAATGGGCAATGTAATTTGTAATTTGTCGTATGTCTCATTGTATCAGGTGATAAATGACCTGGTACATCAACGTGTGCCTTTCACGTTGCTTGTTGTCTAATGGACATAAGAATAAAGTACTCTTCTTAATCAAAGAGAAGTTTCAAAATCCGTTTTTGTAGAAAGGGTCCTTATTCCTATGGGCTTCCTAAAGCAGATCAGGCTTTGATAAAAAACCAGCTTTTGTTAAATACTGTTTCTAAATGATGGAAACAGTATTCAGACCATGTAGCAGATAAAGAGTTGCCTTTTGGTTTCATCTTTGAATTTTTAACTTGTGAGAATTCTGACATTGACCTTTTAATTCTTGTTAAGAAGTCTTTACTCAGACTCTTCCTTTCACGTGGGAATTTTCTGAAAGTCCATGTTGATAATGAGATAAGCAAAGGTCCACAGCAAAGAGGACTTTTTTTGTGTGTTATATGGTTATATATATATGGTTTGATTAGTACTGTAATCAATCTTGAATTTAAGAAATATTTGACTAAACTAGTTTGGAAAGTGTGACAGCTCTGTTGATGAGCTTAGTCTTCAGCTTGTGAAATCCAGGAGGGCAGCTATTGTGTGTTCAGTACATGACGATACAGACTTGTAAAATGCTTTTCACACCTTGTATGTCTGTATAAAAGATCAAATAAAATAACAACTAAAATTAAACACATTTTTGAGACTGAGGTGGTATTTGTTTTCTGACAATCTTCCCTGTGGGCACCATAGGCTGGAAAGAGCTTTTCAATTTCTAATGTAAACAGATATTTACACAGATGCTCGGAAGAGGGTACAAAATACAGAAATGTCTTTGTTTTCTGTGCGCCTGTGGAGCTCAAACACATTGTTTCCACCTGAAAATCAGGCCTCCAATGGGCAGATGTGCATGCAACCCCTTAATATTTATGTATGTGTGTACAGAAATGCACACCACATGCATGCCTTTACTACTAGAAAGATGGATTTTTCTGAAGTAATTTGTTGCAGTCTTGTCCATCCATTGAGCTGAATTTTAGTGCCTTCATTCTTATGGACATTAATAATGAAATCAGTTAGTGTCGTTTTTAAAATTCACCAAATTGACCGTATTTCCACAACAGCATAGAAAGTTGTACAGATCTGTTTGTTGTCAAGGCAAGATGTTCAGATTTACAGAAGCTGTGGTTTCATGATGCAGTTTTAAAAACTGACTTAATCCTAGCTAAAGAGGGATAATTTTCTCCCTAAATAAATCCAGTTCAATTTGTCATGGTTTCAAATACTTTCCTTTCAGTGCAGTTTCTCCTCGCGTGCCAGTTTTTAGGAAGAATGAATTTCTATTTGTTCCCAATTGTGAAAATGTAATTTATATTGCTGGTATACCTCAGGTCTGGCCTTTTTGGTCATTTGTTTTATAGATATATCCAGATTTAATGAAACAGCTGGAATTACACTGAAAATGAGAGACAACAATCAAATGATCCTCTCTGATGTCGGTAGTCGGAAGACTATCAAAACCAGTCGACTGTATCAAACACTTAGGCTATGACTGTGTGTTGAGATCAAGGATGGATCTCAGTCTAGATGTGTCACCAGCTGTGACCTATCTGGAAAAGAGCTGGGAAGAGATCATCATATTCATCATATTCTTCCATCTCAGCTGTGTCATCTTCTTGTGCTGCACTTCCCATACAAAGTGATGCAATATTTGGAGAGGACAGCTACCAATAGCTACCACTAAACAGCGGCACCAGAACTGTGATGGTCACCATCTGTCTGGCCTCATAAATTCAGCCTTATTTTGGCTCTGTCAGGGTCCTTCCTTGTTTTTTTCTTTTTGGACTACTATTTATTTACTTATTCTTTCTTCTTTTTGGTGACATTTAGAGGTATTTTGCAGGTAGGGTAGTTTTTATGGCAGGTTTAAAAATGAGAGGCCCAGCAAAATGGAATTATTCTCTTTCCCATGAAAGTTGGGGAGGATTGTATAGCAAGATGTCATATTTTTAACAAGGTAGTATAAAAGCAAATGGTAAACAATCAAAATCAAATAGCAAAAGTGGTTATGTCTTGTGAAGATTATTGAACACTTACTCAATATCATTTTCTATGAATATATAATATATAATACTTAACATCCATTGCCAAGATTTACTGAATATGACTAACCTGAGGACAGGAAGATGCTAATCTTAACTACACTAATCTGTATGAGTTAGATGAAACTATTTACATGATCATATGAAGTAATATGAAAGCATGGCAACAGTCAGAACATGGACTTACATATTTAACTGTTATATCTCCCATACAACTTTACTGTATTTTTACTGTTGGACTTAAACATGACAGACCCTGCTTCCAATTAAATATTCTGAAATATTTTGGGAAAATATACTATTTTTCTTCTAACTCTTGAGAGTCTCTGCATTTGATTTGTATATTTAGAGTTATATAAAGGATCTTGTTTTAGAAAATGAGTACTTCAGTAATCACAATGCCTTGTGGTTTCTTTTTTTGTTTATGTGTGTGTGGTTTTTTTTTGTTGTTGTTGTTTGTTTGTTTGTTTTTTGCTTTTTAAAAAGGAATATTTTGTCTGAATATTTTGTACTATCTACATAGCAGGAATGAAGGAGTTTGGTAGTAACCTCTTCAATTGTGCTTGTTCTTATCAGCGAGAAACTATTCCCAGCCCTGGTATTTTCTGAAACAAAACATCAGGTGTTTAGATTCTGACTGAGATCCTGTTTTGCCTGCTGCCACCCTGGCAATACAGTGATGCACTTGCTCAGATCTGTTGATGGTGAGGGCTGCGAGGAGGAGCACCATGAAAACCAACACCCTTTGCAATAACCCGTGTAGTCTCCTACCAGCTTTAATTAACCCTCCTTGTTAGCCTGTGCTACACACCAGCTGGGCTGTTCCTGAACATCTGAATTATTTTAGAAATTATTACCCATTGCTTTAGATGACTGTTTACACAGTTTTGTATTAAGAGATCTGCATGAAACTACTTGTACCCAGCTATTGCAACATGTGGACGCTACCCAGCTGACTGAATCAAGAGGCAGAGCTGCAAGGAGCTTTTCTGGCAGTTTGGAGGGAGGGAGCACTTTGGAGTACAATACTTCTGAGTCACCTGGGGATTTATTTCTGTCTTGTCCTACAGCTGTGGGACATGAGCAATTTGATAATGCCAGACTTCTCCCTAGCCACCTGCTTTGCATAAACCCAGTGAAGTTTTCTGTGTGCAAGCAGGACAGAGGCAAGAGCTCAGTAGAGAAGGAGGAAGGGAAAGAGGCAGACATTTTGATGGATTCTGCTGGGACACAATAACACCGTGGTACTTTTCTGTATCTTTCTCAGCATGTACTGTCTTGGATTTTTTGGGGACACGTGGAGCCCGGGTCTCTCAATCATGAATCCTTGCTAATAAATTAAACACGCACTGGACCGTTTCTTAGCAAGGAGGCCAGCGAGCATGTGTGACAACCTTGAAGTGCACCCTCCTTAGCAAAACGAAGGACCTTGTTATGCCTTAAATGTCTGGTTTTTGTTACTTTGGGAGGAAAAGATAGATGACACCTCGTCTTATCTTTCCCAGAGTTTTATGGTCATGGAGATAGGTACCTTGTAAGATAAGGGCAATTAACAGTGTTGCTGTGAAAGGCCTCATGGCCTAATTGGGATGATAGAGATGAACCATCTGTTGGACAACCAACTACCAGAAGAAACCACAAACCAACAGCTACCCCTGATGGGGGCAAGACAACTCACTTCTGGTCAGTATCGTGAACTTTCCCCTAGTTTGAAGACCCCAGACCCATTACCAGAAGAGTCTTCCTAATTAGCATGAAAAATGAGCAGAGGGAGGGGACGAATCGCCCTCTCCTATCCCGCATGTAAATGAACTGGGTTATAAAACAACCTCACGTATGACACAGGTTGGTGGCATGTAAATCTTCAACGCGTCCCCTCCTGCAGAGGTTGTCGTGGGACTGATGTACCTGTGGAGTGGTGATATCTTTCTCTCTCTCTCCTTTTCTCTTTCTGATATCTTAGTTTTCCTCCTCTCTCTCTCTCTTCCTTTTTCTTAAACATATAAAAATAATATCATTGTAAGTTCTGCTGCTAAAGTCTTGTTAAGTTTTGCATTACAGTTACTAATTGTTGCCAATCCACCGTTTTTAGAAGGGCTTTTGCCATCAATGTATTGATAAGTTTTCTGTTATTATAACATGCTTTTGCCAAGTCACTAATTGCTGTAATTTGTATACCACCATGTGCTTTTAGTAAATCCATAATTGGACCCCTGGAGTGATTGTCTGTCATTCACTTTGCATTGCTGGGTAGAATTACCCGGAGTTAACTCACACCTGATCTTACCTGTTGAGTCAGGGCGCGTGTTGTGTTCAGAGTTAACTCATCCCTCATCCCATCTGTTGGGACGGGACAGCATGGGACAACTGTCATCCATCCAAAACAGAGAATCTGCATCAGAAATACCTGTTAAGAATAGTTCCTGGCTCTAACTCCTGAAGCGGGAAGATTATTTAGGAAAGGGGTATTTCTCATGAACCAAAAGGTCTTATTCTAATATTCTTCTAACAGAACAATCTTCTGGCAGAAGATCGAGTTCCAGGGCACAGGAACATTCACTGACACCTCTGAATTTGCTAGTGCAGGTAATATAAGGTATTCAGTGATGTGCTATGTTCAAGATCAGGCTATGTTTGTTTTTTAGGCTGGTGTATTTTCCGAAATACTTCAGCTTCCGCTTTCCCCTCCACTTCTATATTTTAATCTTTATTTTAATTTTCAGTCTAAAATGCTGATGTTCTTGGTATTTCCCATAAAATTATTTAATCTGAAAGCAAGCTGAAAAGTCTGCTTTCAGCAGTGCATTAGAACAAAATTTATTTTTCCCCCCTTTTTAGGAATTTAAACTCTTTTGTAGATGTGGCAGATTTGATGCAAAGCACTGCCTAGAGTCTAAGAAATCTCCCAGGTCTGTAATTACAGTTATTAGAAGTATGCAGACTACTGGAGCTCTGTCCTGAAGCTTGAATAGCGACAATTCTCTCCAAATAGCTGTCAAGCTATAACATTCATTACTTTACTACAAGGCTGCAAGGAGACGTCTAGGTAAGCAAATGGATGCATAGACCAGATGGTCAAGTGACGGAAAGATTAAACATTTGCATTTGCTTTTTTGTGTTTTGTATTGACAGTTTAACAAGGGTAAAATTTGATATGTTTATTTGGCAACACCTATATGCCTTGAAATCAAATCAAGATGCAGCTTATCTGTAAGTGAAATGAGGAGATAAGACTTGTAGGAACTGAACATACTCTGTATAGTACAGGAGTGAATTCTCAATAGAAGCAACAGTCCCAGTTTCCAGCTCCGGGTTTGAAACCCTTCAGGCTTGAACTAGGTTAAATCTTACCCAAATTCTGTGATTCTGAACCATCTTTAATAGATACTCTTTCATTTAAAGAGAGATAATTTTTCTTGTATAAAACTAATGGTTATGATAACCCTTTTTTTTTGTTTAAAAAAAAAAAAAGTTAAATAAAACCTCCTTATTGTTTGTTGACTACAGCATTCAACCCTATTCACTGATAATCCAAACCTCAGTCATTTTGTTAGTAAGTGCAATTATTTTTTGTTCATGTAGGAGCAGGTAATTCCTGATGAGCATTCTGATGAAAGTATATGATTTTTAACAACAGTACTTATGTCTTGAGGAATTTGTATTAAGCCAAACTGAATCAACTCTGTTAATCATTTCCTTGGTTTTTGGGTATAAACACTGGTCATGACTCTCTCTTCCTGTTTGTATACGTAATTAGAGTGTGTCATCTGGAAATAACGTAAGGCATATTTTCAGCATAAATGTAACAGTTTTGGAGAAGGTAAATTCCAGAGAAAGCTCTTAAAAAAACCCCAAACAAACAAACAACCCCCCCAAACCAAAACCAACCAACTAAACAAAAAAACCAAAACCAAAAATGCAAAAATGAAGGTGGAATATTTTAATGAACAATGTATATGTAGAACAGATATTAAATAAGGACCCCATATACCAGCCCATGTGTGCAAGGTACCAAACACCACTCCTACAAGTTCAAATTGTCTGAATACCTATAGGTATTGGCATGACCCTTGCTCAAGTCTAGGCTGGAGCACACAGAGCTTTTCTGTGGGGGTCTTCCATCAGCTTATTGCCACTTGGCCAGTATATGAAATGCTCGTAAAGAGCTAACAGACCTCGAGTTACCACAGTTCTCCATCATACAGGGAAAAGTAGCACAGAGACGCTGACGTGGTAGTTGGGATGGGGCAGAAAGACACTTCTGGAGTTTGGGAATGCATCTGCAGAATGAAGGTGTTTCCGTGGAGTGCAATTCAGAAAACTAGACACATCAGCATGATAACCTCTTTATTGGCAATGGCGAAAATGTGATGTTATCATCTCGGATAAAGTGTATGAAAAGAAGATACCCTAACAACTAGCTCCTAACAGTTAACACTCTTAAGCTTTAGTGTCCTTCAGGCATGCCAAAGATATCTACTGAATCTACTGAATTCAGAAGTGCGTGAGATAGGTGAAAAAAATTTGACTATACTCAAGCAAACATCAGTATGAACAGGCTCAGACTTTCCATGGTGGAGCACAATGATACCAGGTAACACACCACAGCTGCATACATGATGGTCTGTCTGTTTTGTATGGCTGCTGAATGGAAATCATGGAAGAAATTTTCTGAAGTTTACACTGATTGTTCTGTGTTTTACCTCTGTGGGTAATAAGACACATTGTCTGTGTTAGATTCTTCCTGATATAATTTTATATTAGAAAGTATAATCCTTCCTTGTTAATAAAAGGCTTGTACACCTTTCTCCTTTTCCAGTGTAAAGAGCTTGGACTGAAAAAGAAAAAAAAAAACCCACAAAAATTTAGACTGCTGCTTAAAACTGTTTGAATTTTGAAGTAATGATCATCCAGTAGAACTGTGTTCTGGTTTTGTAGTATTTTCTTTCAAGTATGTTTATTGTATGTTTCACATGCCACCTTGTGGTCTTCAATGAAAAGGAGAAACTTGATCTGATTTAGTAAACTGGAATTATATTTCTGTGTAAATATTTCTGATAAATGAAAATATCTAGTACAGATCCATATCTCAGCAAATTTATCAAAAGTAAATTTTCAAACGCTTTATAAATACTAAGTTTTAAGAGCAACAAATACAAATTAGTTTAGAATACGACCTTCAAACTGACAGTGTTTATATTGTAGTAATTGTGCTGTATATATAGTCAAAAAACAGATGAAATACTAGAGGAAATATGCAGGATGTGAATCCTTTTTTTGTCCCCTGCATAGAAACATCAATAAAAGCATTGTAGATACTGGCCAAGACAAAACCAGCAAATTTGTCAGTAGTACTGACGTTCCAGAAACTGTTCTCATAAGAAGTTAGTTCTGGGAAATCTATCAAGATGGTATGATTTTAAAAGATTTTCACTACCTAAAAAATAGTTATCTTTTCAAATCAGAAAATATTGTTGTTTTAAAGCAATTAAGAAGACTGTTTTGCTGTTGCACCTTTCCTAAGTGACAAAACAGGAAGTTAAGTTTAAGTTTTCCTTCAGGGAGAATTTCTGAGGCATGTTGAGATCAGAAATTTGAATCTAACCAGCTTCTGTAAGTCTAAAAGTGTTCAAAGTTCTTGTAGGAAAATATTAATTAAATTTTATTATTTATTATTTCCTTAGGACTCAAGGATTTAAATTTGGGTTAGAAATATTTGTATGTAAAGTAACACAAACAAAAGAAAAGATAGATTCTGTTTTCATAAGTAGTGTTAAAACTGGCCAAAGATAATTGAAGAGTACAAGGAACAGGTGGGAAAGGTGGAGAAAATAGCAAGGACAAAAACAGGTAAGATTATGTGGGTTTCATACGTCTCATAGTTAAATATATTTCAGAGTTCTGACAATTCTGATAATTCATCTAGTGTGAAATTGTTAGCTGGCTATTTGTTTTAATAACATGATTGACTCAAACAGACTTGCAGGAAGAAGACAGTAGCCTCAGAATGTCTTATGGTGTGTGTTAAAATCAATGAAATCTTCTGTGCTTACAAATCGATGTCTTTGTACATTGATTTTCTATAAGTTACTGGTTTATGTGCTGTGTCTGCTTGACCATTAAAAAAGAATTATCATACTCTTTGGGTGTCCAAGTGTCCCATGCTTCTTTGAAAAACATTGTAATTCTACATTATTGGAGTACTAGTTGAAATTTTATTTTTATTCTGTTATCGAGTAGATGCTTTTGGGTACTTTTGCAGCAGACCTGTTTTGGTGTCACAAAAGGCACAAATAATACAGGTAGTTTATTACTTTATTGATGGAAATAGCCAGGGCACCAAGAAGAGGCACTCAAAAATAAATTGGGTTGTACTGGGGCTGGGTCCTTTCAGTACCTTGGAGTAATATTCTTACAGACAAGAGCTGGCTTTGTGGTATTGCTCTGTGAAAAGGTGTGGTGGGTTGACCTTGTCTGGACACCAGGTGCCCACCCTCTGCTCTATCATTCCCCTCCTCAGCAGGACCAGCAGGGGAAGAAAATAAGATTAAAAAGGAACTCGTGAGTCAAGATAAAAGCAATTTAATGAAGAAAAAGTAAGGCTGCACATGAAAGCAAAGGAAAAGAAAAATATTAATTCTCTACTTCCCATCAGCAGGTGATGTCCTGCCACAGACTGGGAAGTAGGGCCTCAGTATGTGTTGCAGTAGCTCCAGAAGACAAACACCCTAGTGATGGCTACTCCCCTTCCCTGTCCTCCATTCTCTTCACTTTTATTGCTGAGCATGACATCTTATGGAATGGAACATCTGTTTGGTGTGCTTGGGTCAGCTGTCCTGTCCCTCCCAAGCTTTTGCACACCCACAGCCCACTGACCTTTGGGGGTGGTAGGGTTTGGAGAGACACCCTCGATGCTGTGGGGCCACTGCTCAGCGGTAGCCAAAACACTGGTGTGTCATCAACACTGTTCCAGCTGCTGATACAAAGCACAGCACAATGAGGGCCGCTGTGGGAGAAGTTAACTCCATACCTGCTAGGCTGAATACAAACTCCACCCCTTATTTAATACCATTTGCATAATGCTTATGTCCCATGTAATTTAATTCATTTTTACATCTTCTAACCATCCTTTTGTATCTAATTTTCATTACTGAAATTCCTTCTTAGTGACACTTAGCTTATACTATATACTTAAACCATCTTTATACCCAAGATTCAGTTTTATACATTCTCATTAACTATTATGCCTTGTTCCTTAGCAGATTTTATTATCCTATTCCATGGGCCTCCTCCACTCCTTCAAATGCTTATAAGGACATACTATGACTTTGGCCCCATCTGTCAAGATGGGTGCAGAGGACAGGAGAAGCAGCATGTTCAAGCAGTGCGTACCATTGTTGCACTCGCCTGGCTCCTTGTGAAGTTCACTCTTTGTTGGTTCTGGTCATTCCTGCTACGTTATTTCCTACAATTTACAACTCACTTCACAAATTATTTTTCTACAAATGAGGCACAAGGATGAGAGTCTCCCCATCCTTCTGCATTACCCACCAAGTCCATCTAGGTTCTTGCGTCAAGATAATCCCACAGAGGGTTTTACTGTTTCCCGAGGTGGAAGCAAGCCACGTCGCCTTCCCCAGCCACTTCCCTGTGTGCATTACGGGGACCTTATCTCCTCCCACATTATGATGGGGTTTTGTTTGGGCAGGACCAGGGTGGTTGGTAAATCCTCTGGTGTTAACCAGCCACATGGCTTCTGTTAAATTTATATCCCACTACTTCCATGTCCCATTGTCCAACACTCTCAACATAGTCTTCAGTAGTCTGTTATATCTCTCAGTTTTTCCAGAGGCTTGTGTGTGACAGGGCATGTGATACACCCATAGAGTGTTGTGTTTCTTAGCCCAGGAGTTTATGAGGTTATTTCAGAAATGGTTCCCATTGTTTGATTCAATTAATTCTGGGGTACCATGTTACCACAAAATTTGCCTTTCAAGGCAATACCTAAGATGGTGTTTTGGGTAGTGGCATGGTTTGCAGGCTGTATTTACAACTAATCTGTAGTTGCTTTCACTATGGTAAGTACACAGCACTTACCCTGATGTGTTCGTGGTAGTGGTCCAATATAGCCAATTTGCCAGGTGTTGCCATATTGAAAATCCAGCTGTTGCCCTCTGTTCCAGGGAGACTTTAGTCATGTGTCTCACTTGATCGTGGGATGTTTCATGTTCATGAGTAACCTTTCGTGTTCATGTGTGATGGCGTCCATGGTCAGATCTACCCCTTGATCATGAGACCATCTATATGTTGCATCTCTCCCTGGATATCCCAATGTTTTGTGGGCCTATCAAGCTTCAAATAGCTTACTCTCAGCCTTACGCTTCCAGTCCAAGTCCACCTGAGCTACTTCATTTTTGACAGCCTTGCCCGGCTGTTCATTGTTTTGATGTTCTTCAGTGGTGCTACTTTTGGGCATGTGAGCATCTACATGACATACACCAAGCAATAAGCAGTGCACCCAGCAAAACTTTGTGACCTGCATAAAAGCTTGCTGCTTTATAACTCCTATAACTGTAGCTTGCTTCATACAAAACTGCCAGAAATTTGTCTGATGAATGAACTTTGCTCATTATAATCTCATCCTAATGCCAAAACACACTTCCATTTCAAAGGATACCTGCCCCCAGCATACCTTTGAGCACGTGTGGTGAAGTTTTTACCTTAAAAATTGAAGCAAGGGTTTCTACACCACTCAATAGTAAAGGTATATATGACTGGAGTCACTCAAACTCCACCTAAATGTAGAAAATAGTATAAAATACCCTAACAACAGAGGGAGGCTGGGGGAAGACATCCTCACTGAGAACTCAAGGGAACGGCATAAAAAGATTTCCGGGAGCAGTTGAAGGGCTGAGCCTATCTTTCTGACTCTCAGGAGGATGTTCTTGGGTAATATTTGTGCATTTAGTTATACCAAGTTTTCATCGGGACACTCAGACTTCAAGTTTGTATTTATGATCACATTAATAGTGCTATATAGTCATCTTGGAATTTATATATTTATGGTACTAATACTTATTTCTTGCAACTAACATTTGTTTTACAACTAAAGTGTATTTTACAAATAAAGTGTGTTTTTGCAGATAGTGTATTTATCAACATTCTCTATAAGAACTTGCAGCTATTGTTTTGATAAACCTCATTATTTGTGGATCTAGTTATGAGAATTTCTCATTGAATGCACTCAGATTTATATATACTATACTATTCATGAATCTGTGCCAGAGCATCAAATCAATGAGTGCAACTGACAATACTATCATGAATCTAATTGTGCAAATTCAACGCTAATGCACTTAGACATACAGCATATATTATACTATTTGTGAATCTGTGCCCGCGCGTACACTGGACCGGCTGTTGAGCCCAGTCAGACTTATAGTGCTGACTTCAGGTTGTTTGATGTAATTAGGCATCACTCAGGTTAAGCCCAGCTGCCCCCAGCCCCCAGTGCAAGCGCTGAGGTCATGCTAGAACACAAGGGGGTTTAGCTTTGGCTAAATTCATCTTCTTAACACAACAGACTGCATGTGTGCACCCAAACTTGTGAACAGCTCCAGTAATTTCTGACAGGTTGTGTGTTGGAACGATAAAGGACTCAGCACTCCGATTCAATGTGAATCACGCAAAAGCCATTTATTACAGACACATTCCATATATACGCAACTATTCTCTAATCACGAATCCACGCTCCAAGCATGGATTCGCTAAAGGGACGTCATGGGCAGTCCACACGCTGGAGCCCCACCGATGATAGGTCCGACGACTCACGCCATGCTGAGGCCCTGTTAATGAAGAAACGCCCCTCTTTCTCACAGCAGATTCTGTTCTCAGCTTCTTGAAGTGGCCTTGAGATTCCTTTGGGCCTGACTAATTCAACAACATATCTCCTTCTAACGAAACCCCTTCACAATTCCCCCTTTTTGTTCTTGAACTAGTCAGGCCCCTTAAACAGCATGCTGTATCGTCTTTGAAATACACTGCAACATAGGACACGTGATTAACAACATAACTACAATTACATATAATGTAGCTAAACCTTACTTAATAAGATTAAACAACTATCTGCTTATACTCAAACCTTCATATCATATATAAAACCTTAATTCTACTTATGACAACCTTACCAACGCACTATTTTAGAATAGTCAGACAACTTAATACAATATATTCTCTTAAATTCTTAAAAGATCTATAACTGCGCAGTTTATAGAGTAACGTACTTAATACCATCAGCATATGCTAATTATTGACTTAATATCGTAAAACTTATATTAACCTATTCATATGCTAATTATTGAATTAATATCTTAAAACTTATATTAACCTATTTAAAAGATCTATAGCTTAATCTTAATATCTCTTTTAAAACCTTACTAGTTGCTAAATTAGGTTACCATGGTAGAAATATCTTATACTTTTACCTTATCTATGCATAGATTATCTAATTGTAATATCACCCTTTTGGAACTCTTACTATCTGTTCAAATTAGCATTCTCTATGGAAGGTACCTTATCTGTTTACTAATAAGCTTTTAGACCACTGGGTCTAGGAGCATCTATAACACTGAATAAGAATTCATGGTTTACATTTGAGACAATTCTCACAACTTATCTCCCTCCTGTCCTTCTGCATCTGTTGAATCTTAGTTGTCTTTATTCAGCCATGGCTTGATCCATTTCGCAGGAATCCATTTTGATCCTTGGTCTGTAATGACACAAGCATAACCCTTTCCCCAAGTTATTAATTGGAAAGGACCCTCCCATTCACCAGTAACTCCATTGTGTATTTTGACCTGACATTGATTTTCTCTAAGGTCTGTCAAGTGTCCTTTTAAGCTTGTTCCATGACGAATCATAGGTGGAATGTCGAACCCTTGCGGAAGGCGTAAAAAGTTCAAGACATATAATGCTTTGCTTAGTCTGTCATGTGGAGTAGTACAGTCAGTTCCCCCTTTTTGTTTGTCAAGCTGATGCTTGAGAATTCGATTCATCCTTTCTACCAAGGCCTGACCAGTAGGAGAATTTGGTATCCCTGTAATGTGCTTAACACCCCACAATTGAAAAAAGGTGGCAGTAGCTTTGGCGATATAACCAGGTGCGTTGTCTGTCTTGACCTGTGCAGGAACTCCCAAAGCTACAAAAGCAGAACGTAAATGTCGTTGCACATGTGAACTAGTTTCACCAGTCTGAGCAGTGGCCCATATGGCGAAAGAATATGTATCAATAGACATATGCACATACTTCAGCCTGCCAAATTCAGGGACATGTGTAACGTCCATTTGCCACAATTCCAAGGCTCCTAATCCTCTTGGATTGACTCCTGCACCCAGCCCTACTGAGATGTGCTGACAATCTGCACAACTTTTAACAATACCTCAGGCTTCACTTTCGGACAATGAATATTGCCGCTGTAAGACCTGAGCAGACTGATGGAGGAAACTATGAGAGCATACTGCTTGCCCAAACCTATCTACTGGAGGTGGAACCCAGGCAGGAGATACAAGAAAATCAGCTCGGCGGTTTCCTTCAGCTAAATCGCCTTGAATTGTCAGATGACTATGGATATGTGTTATGAAGTATCGGTGTTGTCTCTCTTCGACCAACAACCATAGTTGCTTGAACAAAGACATCAGTTGTGCATCCTGAACCTCTTTGAGCAATGATCTTTCAATGCGAGCTACCACACCTACCACATACAAAGAATCGCAAACAATATTCACTGGGCTATGAGCAAATCTGATAAACACTTCTATTACAGCCCTGAGTTCCAAATGCTGAGTTGATCCTTTCAGGTCAGTTAGTATCACATCGTGCCATTTTCCATCTGTTTTCCATGTAATTGCTGCCTTCTGCATTTTACCCCCTGCGTCAGTGAACACTGTGGGTCCTTTAACAGGAAATTCTGAGAGAAGAGGGGGACCCTCCTCCATTGATCCCATATTCAAAACTGACATTAACTTGTGTGGAGGGGAAAATGTCTTAATTAAGGCTTGAGAATCTAATAACGCAATCTGAAAAGGTAAGGAGTTCTGCAAAGCCCACTGGAAATATTCTGAAATGAGGGGAACAATGATATATGCAGGCTCAGCCCCTGAAATTTCGACTATTCTCTGCCTACCTTTCATTATAAGCTGAGCAAAGACCTCAACCCTGGTTGTAATGGTTCGTTTGAGTCGAAAATGCAAAAACACCCACTCTAAGATCTTTAATGGCTCCTTACCAGTTGTCCATTGCATTATGAGAGCAAAAGGATAGTTAGTATTGTGTACAATTAGTAGTCTGATTACATAATCTGGGTTCCACCTATGGCTGAAAGCTTTTACAAGTTTGGACATAATCTTTTTCAGAGCAGCATCCGCCTCAGCAGTAAACGTTCTAGGAGAGCTAATGTCACTATCCTCTTTTAGCAGTTTTACAATTGGAGCTAAATCCTCATTAGTGATCCCACAAATGGTCCGGACCCAATTCAGATCACCCACTAGTTTCTGCACATCATTTAAGGATTGAATGACAGGCCGACATACTATTTTCTGAGGTTTCACTGTGGACTGAGAAATTTCCCAACCAAGATATTTCCATGCTGGTTGAATTTGTACCTTTTCTGGAGCAATTTGCAATCCTCTATGCTGCAATGTATCAGATACTTCATTTATCAACAAATCAGTCGAAAAAATTTCCCCAGCTATTAATATGTCATCCATGTAGTGGTAAATCACTAAATCAGGATGAGATTTTCTGATTGATTGCAAGGCCCAAGCTACATAAATTTGACACATAGTTGGGGAATTTTTCATTCCCTGTGGCAAAACTACCCATTGATACCTTTTTGCAGGTTCAGCCTTATTTACAGAATTTATGGAAAATGCAAAACGTTTACAGTCATCAGGATGCAAAGCAATGGTGAAAAAACAATCTTTCAAGTCAATTATTAAGATCTGCCAGTTTTCTGGAATCATGACAGGGGATGGTAATCCCGGCTGTAATGCTCCCATGTCTTCCATGGTATCATTAATTTTTCAAAGATCATGTAACAACCTCCATTTCTTTGATTTTTTCTGAATAGTAAACACAGGAGTATTCCAGGGACTTGTAGACGTCTCTAAATGCCCTTTTTCAAGCTGTTCCTGTACTAGCTCTTTGACATGGGCGAGTTTTTCTTTACTGAGCGGCCATTGATTTACCCATACTGGATCATCATTTTTCCACTGTAATTTAAGTACTGGTCACCCATCATCAATGGCCGCTTCTAGAAATGCTGTTGTTTTGTCACCAGAGTTGCTCCTAGTTGTCCTAACACATCCCGTCCTAATAGAGAAACAGGGATAGACATCACATTCATGCAGTAAAGAACTAAACTACTCATGTTCTTCTGTATTATCACAAAATGCACATTTTGAGTCAACGGAATCTCATGATTTAACAGACTGTGAACTTATCGTACCATATAACAAAGACCTATCAAAATTGCAACATTCTAAAACAGATACCCACAAAGAAAACAGGTTAATAAGGAAAGCATCTTGCAGACTTTAACAAGTTTTCTGACCTGTGTGTTATCAGTTAAGTCTCTCTCAGCTTCAAATCGCCCTGCCTGTAAAACTGTCTGAAAAGATTTAATGATTTCTTGTCCGAGTGCTTTTCTATGTTTTAAAACACCTCCCAATACCGATTTTTCAGGAACACAACTGAAAACAATCATTCCTGACCCCATCTTGCAAGTAAAAACCTTGAAGGGGGGGGGGGAGGCGGGGGGGAAGCAAAGGGCTGCTTGCAGCCTGAGTGGGAAGAGCAGGCAGAAGGTTTTATGGCACACTTAAAAACAACTAGTGAAACAATTAACTCACATTCCTGACAAGCTGCTTGATTTTCAGAGAGACGGTACACAGGAACACCTAATATGTACTGTAAAACTCGCAAATAACATGCTGATAGCAAACATTAGCATTTTCTACTGCTAATTTCAACACCAGTGCTTCCTTAACTTCTAAGTTTTCAACCTGCTTATTGATGGTCTCTTGAAGGTGGTCAATAAATTGCATGTAATTCTCATTGGGACCCTGATTAATAGTTGCAAACGATTTGGCTGCTTTGTTGGTTTCAGGCACCTCTCTCATAGCTTGATATTGCTGACTGTTGGATTCACTCGCTAATAGCTGATCTGATCTTTCACACAGTTCTTTTACCCAGTTCTTATCCGGTGGCTCCTTCTGTTCTCTTGTAGGAGTTAGAAGGATAGAAAGCGGTGAAGGCGGACACAAATCAGTAAAAGAATTGATATTACACTTATTTACGACTTTAGCATTCTCAACTTTCACCAGTCCTTTTGACAAATTATCTGACTCCAGTTCGTTGGACTTCTTGGTCTCTCCAGGGTTGTGTGATGGTACAGGAGGCCATCCACTCGGTAATTTTCCTCCCTCCGCCCCAGACTGTTGTATCATCGGGGGTGCCGAAGGCACAACAGGGGATGGAGTAAGGAGGGTATCGAAAACACGAACTGGATAAGCTTCACAGTTACTTTTAGAGTTCTTATCAGGCTGTAACGCTGCAAAAATTCCAGTAACCGCAGCCCACTCAGCCTTAAATTCTTTTAAGGTGGAAATTATAAGCTTCCATGTAGTCGCTAATGATTTAGCTTCTTTATCTCCGTCGCTAACCTTATCCCATAATTTCTGCTCTATATCGTCCCAAAGTTCAATTTTAAAAGCTTTCTCAGCTTCTGTCGGGTAGCCGTTAGTTCTACAACAAACCAACAGTCTACGTATGTTACTTTCTTCATATTTAAGTCCTCTCATAGAGAGAATATGCAGGAGGATTTTAACTATAGCTTCTTCCTCAGAGGATATATTCTGCCCCATAACTTCACTCTTCCCTCCTCCTGCTCCCAGCCGCTCACCTTTCCCGGGGCCTTCTTCAACAAAATTTATCCGCGGAACGTCCGTACGTCTCCGCCCGGCTCTCAGTCCAGCTGAGCCGCCTCCGGCTGGGCCGCTCCAGGCTTTTCCCCGACCTTAGTGAGACGCCGTTCGGAGTATCACGTCGGGGTCACCATTTGTTGGAACGATAAAGGACTCAGCACTCCGATTCAATGTGAATCACGCAAAAGCCATTTATTACAGACACATTCCATATATACGCAACTATTCTCTAATCACGAATCCACGCTCCAAGCATGGATTCGCTAAAGGGACGTCATGGGCAGTCCACACGCTGGAGCCCCACCGATGATAGGTCCGACGACTCACGCCATGCTGAGGCCCTGTTAATGAAGAAACGCCCCTCTTTCTCACAGCAGATTCTGTTCTCAGCTTCTTGAAGTGGCCTTGAGATTCCTTTGGGCCTGACTAATTCAACAACATATCTCCTTCTAACGAAACCCCTTCACAGTTGTGAGTGCCAGGAGGTGTCTTTCCGCATAGCTAAGGCTACAGCCATAACACATAAGCAGCAAGCACAATAACAAGCAAATAGTGCTTTTAAATGTAGAAATGAAGCAAACTATTTAAAAAAAGCAATGGAGAACTGAAAAAGATAAGAGATTTTAGTAGAAACTCTGTCACACTGTGGCCATAGGCACTGGGAAGGGGGTAAAGAAATAAACAGTAGATTAAAAAGATAATGTGGATTCAATAAGCGGCAAAAATAACCACATGAACATTCATTGTATCCCTGACTACTGAGTGATCTTTGCTCTCCTGCTGTCCAGTGAAGTGCTCTCAGCCACGTGAAAAGCCAAGCATATGGCTCCAGCCAGCCTTTAATTATACAGCTCGTCTTGATAACTTCATTTGCTGCACAGAGGTTGGCTTCTGAGGCATGAGAACATTCGCCAGTGTTAGGGGTCTCTGATTATCCAAGTAAGACGACAGTTTGGAAGGTGTGTTCTGACGCCCATTCAGCCTGCACAAACTAGTTGTTTTGAGCAGGTATAAAGTATTAGAGGAGCAAGAGCATGTGAGCATGAGTGGGTGTCCCGTCAACACAGGACTGAGTGGGGCGAGAACAAGCACCAGGATTCAGTGGTGGGGAAGCACTACTGGAGACAGAAATTTGTCACATAATTCGGCGCTAGTGACACACTTGACTTTGTGCACATGCTGAAATGCTTGTATGGTTCAGGCCATGTTCTTCAGGCTTTTGATGCCAGCTTTTTAAAGGTGCAGCCCATCCTGTGGAGGTGCTCTGCCTTCACACTCTGCTTGTGCTTTTGTCAATACGTTATGGGCTCTGCTACGTTGTAAACAGGATTATGTTTAAAATGCTTGACTGTGAATTTAAACTGCACATTGACAATTGGTGATAATTTCACCTTTGCAGTTGCTGTACAAGCAGAGCTAGCTGATTTAGCACTGTGTACTAAATTGAAGTCTACTCTTTGACATTGCCATTATAGCAGGGGTTTCATGGCAATATACAGCGGCAATTAACAAAGATGACCACTTGATGTCACTATTGTCATTCAAATGCATATTTGAGCAAGCTTTTTAACTGTGTTGTGTATTCCAGAAAATGTGAATGTGACAGTTCCGATGAGCAGCATGACACATCTCTTCAAACAACTGTATAAATAATCAGCTTTATTAAAACACTCTCGGGGATAGATCTTTCTTCTGCGCGTTCCTCAAGTACTTGCGGAATATAAATAAAATCAAATGTTGTGATCTACATTTCTTATTTTTCATATAATTCCTTTAAAATATAGACTAGCTAATTTAAGGTGCCATCTGTATTACAAATATATAGGCAGATGTTTTTACATATTAGTCATTAGTCATTATTCCTCATACACAAGCACATTTCAATAGATCTTTCAGTATTTTAATTTCACAGAGCTGTTTATTTGATACTGTTTCAAGTTTTCAGGTACATCTTACAGTGATAGATGAGAACACATGACTTTTTGGTAGAGCAGCTGGACAAAGTTATTATTAGCTTAGGTAATTATTTGCCAGAAATTTGCTATTAATATTTTTATTTGTGCTTAGAAGATGTGAAAAGTATTTGAAAATAATTGCTCAGATATTATTTCTCTTCTGGTGTGTTATCTGATTTTTATTTGTTTATGAAAGGAAAATCAAAGTAAATGCTGATAGATGTAGGATTTACATTACTTGGGTCATACTCTGTATTTCTTAAGTTTAGCCCAGCACCGAAGGCTAAAGAAGGATAGAAAGAGACTAAAGAGAAGTCTCTTTCAGTGTACTCAAGTAGGTGACACCTTGCAAACGTGGGGAGCAAGCGCCTGAAAGACAGAACCATTTAGGTAAAACCCTAAAGAAGCATGGGCTACAAAGAGTGAAGAAACTTCGGGCATATACGTTTCTCTGAGTCATGTATTTCTTTCATGGCATCTTCAGAAAATGCATGAAGTCTTGAAGACAGTGGTGTGTTAGCACAGTTTGTTCTCTCTCAGGATAGTTTGAGCTCCTGTGAAACTTATTTAGCTGTGAAAAAAAAAAATGTCCCTGTCCTTCTCTTCCCCTTAGTGCCAAATTTCTATGAGAAAACTTGTGCTGCCTTTGCCAAAGAAGACACACCCTGAACAATGGGGCTTTTTTTCATGCATTTTCCATCTTATTTGATCACTGGCAGAATATTTTGGAAGCCAGCATCTTGCAAAACAAGAACAGCCACCGAGGGAAAGGTGCTAAGTACTGTGGTGATTTGACAAAACACATCTCTTGAATGACAAGTTTTCCTGATGAGATATATGGTAAAAGTTTGTGCTCTGCCTCTCCAGATGCTTAGAAAAGGTGAATGCTTCAAGTTCAGAAGCCAAATGAGGACCCTTTGAATTAAGGTCAGAGCTGAGTCTTACAGCAGAATGCAAGTGCTAGTGGCCGTTTGGCGGCTCTGCCCCTGTTATTCTCATACTGCCTCCTCTTATAGACCTTACATAGCCACTGTTGCTGTTTTACAGCAACCGTTGTAGAGCAGGCATGCAGCTGGTAGGACCTTTTCTGCTCCAACCCATTTACCCAGTATAAACAACGCAGCTGAGGATCTTGTCTAAGGGATATCACATGGGTGGACTGTGATCAGGCAGACCTGAAAAGCTGAATTGCTGTGGCTTTTCTATTATGAAACTAATTTAGAGTAGGGTTTGCAGATATCTTCAGGAGACATCTGCCTCCGCCTCTGAATGTTCATACATCATATAGATGACAGATCCAGTTCTGGAGCAGTGATTTCCTGCAATTTGTTTCCAACAGATGAGCCACTCCTTTCTCATCCCCCACTCCTCAGTCTCTGGCTGGTGACTCACAGCTCAGCCATGATGCCTCATAGAGACAGATCTTGCTTGTATTTACAGAGCTGGGCTTCTCTTCCCTAGTCATATCCCACATACAGAGGTTTTAATTAATTACTGCCCTTCCATAAAATGAAAATGAAAGGCACCATGAACCAGCAAGACTGGGTAATTCTTATTAACATGCGTTTGTCTCAGGATACTTTGCGACAACTCTACCCTTAATGCGCTTTGACACCAGAACAGTGCTGAGTAAGTTTATGCTGTAATAGTGTCTTAGTGTCACACACTATTCCACATATGTCAGGCAGAAGAACATAACTAAGCTACAGACAAAATGATGAGACAAGCAACTTTTTATAAGTGATTTTTATAAGCAACTCATGCTGATTTATTATGAAGTTATAGTCCTTTATTTGAAACTCTATCTTTGCCTGTCAAAATCATGTTTAAATAATGTCATGCTGCTCCAGGTGAACATCAGAATGTCCCTTTGGAGGCCTATTTAAAAATGAAATCTCAATTTTTTTTTTCTTTATCCTGTATGTCAATAAAGCAGCAGATATCCTTGAATATTACAAGTGCTATTGTGAGTTAAATGCTGGATCTACCATTTTGGAAACCATAAGTCTGACCTGATCTTAAAGACATTGTTAACAGACACATATGAAAGTTTACTGTTGTTGATACAAACATACAATGCTGTGGCACTGCTCATCCTACATCATTTTATGAGGTATCAGATTTGCAAGGGGCCAAAAAAGGTTTGATCATGTAAACCATTCAGATCCCCATTCACTGCAAAAGAAATGTTGCTATTCATAACAGAGACTTTCTTACAGTGATTTTATAGCATCAAAAACATTAATGTTCTGGCAGTAAGTCCTCAAAAGTACTACTCTATGAAATGTTTCTTTTGGGAATTGCATATATGCTAATCATATAATGAATTCATGAGTATTTTTAGGAGCTGCTATCACATGAGCAGTTATTGCCATGACAGAATGTTCAAAAATGTTTTAAAATTTTGCAGATTATAAAAATATTAATAATTTCTTATTATCTCAGGAGGGTCAATTGAATTTGTACAGAGGCTAAGCTGGTAAATATATATCTATAATTTGGAGACGTAGATTCTTCAGTTCAGACTCTGTGACCTGCAAGAAATCATCTTAATTTTTCTGTTTGCATGCAAAAGGATTTTAAGATAAGACTGAGATACATATAGAAAATAATATTTTGGCAAACCATATCATGTAACACAAAATACATGTAAGCAGAAAACACTAGTGTCATAAAGTTAAAGAACTGAAACACCAGAAAATACTTTTTCCTTTATTTTATTATTTTATTTTATTTCATTTTATTTTTTTTTTTTTTTTTAATTTCCAGTTTCACTGCTACCTGCAGCAGTGGAGGAGAAAGCTGACATGTTGGGGCACAGCCCTGCGCTGATGCAGTTACAGGGCTGGGCCAGTCTAAGTGCAGCAGGGAGTCTGGTGCCCCAGGCTCCCCTTTCACAGAATGATTGAGGTTGGAAAGGACCTCTGGAGGTCGTCTAGTGCAACCCACCTGCTAAAGCATGTACACCCAGAGTAGATTGCACAGGAATGTGTCCAGGTCAGCCTTGAATGTCTCCAGAGAAGGAGACTCCACAGCCTCTCTGGGCACCCTGTTCTAGTGCTCTCTCATCCTTTCTGGCACAGCCACGCTGCAAGCCTTGCAGGATTTGGCTGTTGAGACAAGTGAGAGTGCTGGGAGCTGCCTGCCTTACACTGGGCAAGACTCAGCCCAGCAGTTGTCCCCACTGCAGTGACACTCCCAATTAGGAGGTATTTCACTATGATGGTGTCACACCAGAGTGAGTCCCTGCCAGTCAGCAAAGCTACATAGCCCCAAGTGACACTTTGGTTGGAGTGCCATCCAGAACTGGAGTGCAGGTACACCTGGAAGGGAGGACAGCAAGGACATTTTGTGACAGCCATGAGCTCTGTTACAAAATAAGCTTTCTAGATAAAGGGATTTCTAAATACAGATTCATGGATAGATTCACTCCTTTGATAACAACTTATACTTCATTGATATTGCTACATTTTAATGACACTGAGGCTAAATATACCCTGCTAGAAAAAGTATGTGTGATTGATAGATATATCTAGCTTTATAGACAGCCTTTTTTAAATTAAAATACACTTTTTTTTAATAGCTTGAAGTTATTAGTCCTAAAATTTTCATAAATGAAAAAATAATGCAAGCAGACAAACACACAGATACAGATCTGCGTATGAATTTGTAGGAGTTACACATACCCTGATAAGGTCTGGAGCTTTCAATTATGGGAGCTACTGGCCATTTCACACCTTTTGTACCCCACTGTGGCTGTCCTCACATCTGCACCTAGGTCAGATGCCAACTGTCCTGTCTTCCTCCTGGGACGCGATGACTCCAGTCATGTACGTCCCCTTGGCTGGGGGAGCAGGAGGGGCAGGACCTCGGTCAACAGACAGGATCCTCAGCCAACAAGGTGCCACAGGCCCAGAGAAACTTCTGAACTGTGCTCATAATGACCACAGCCATATCCAACCAGGCTAAAAAAAAGAGGCCACCACTGAAGACCCCCTTGGAGCAGTCTTCTCAGAGCAAAAGCCCTCTACTTAAATAGAGACACTATTTAAGGAGACTTCACAGGATTGAGAGCTCTCACCTCCTCCCTGGAGAGTGATTATTTCTCCTGGATATATGAGATGAGCACTTGCCACCTTCCCCAGTCAAGCAATTATTTCTTTTGGGTACCCTTGAATGAGAGAGGTCTCTTCTTTTGAGTGAGTGTATGCACGCTGCGGTCATCATTCCTATGTTCTCGCGTAGTAATAATATCCCAGACTGATATATCCAGCCTGCAGTTTGTTAAAAGATCTTGGAGTGCTGATTGATTTTGAATTACAGTCCCCTCCCCAGCTTATTTGCTTCTGTCTTTTGGTTGCAAATTAAAGTTGATTTAAGCTTATCATTTCCATGAAGTCCTCTTGGGGTGCCTCTGTGACAGTACACTTTCTCAGATGATACTGCAATAGCTACATGTAAGCTAAAAATTCTTACAGATAACTTTTTCATCAACATTGAAATATGTATACCTCCGTAGAAAGATTAGAAAGAGGACCTTTTTCTCCTTGTCATTGAACAACAACAAGGAGGGCCAGAGATACAGGCATCTCCTGTCCTGCAAGTGAACCTGATAGTACTGATCATGCCCCACCAGGAGGACCCATGGTGGCATTCTGTGCTAACTGGGATTATAGTACTATTTATACTATCCTTTTGAGACAATCTGGTCTGTTAGAACAGAAACTATTTCATGCTACCAGTTCTGATTTTTTTTTTTGACTTTTGTTGCTTTTCAGAAAATATTGCTTTCCACATCAATTTTGAATTCTGACCTCTTCTGTACCCAAAATAATCTTCTCTCAATCTTTTTGTGAAATACTTTAACCTCTTCATCACAAATGTCTTTGAGTTTTACACAATAACTCCCATCTCTAAATTTTAATAGCAGTCCTGTGGATCTTTCCCTTAGCTGTTCAAGTATTAAAATTTATTACAAAGTTTTAGTACTGCATACTAAAAATCTTCTGATTTATGGTTGGTTGAGCTGCATATGCTACATTTCAACCACATTTTTTAATTGTTGCACTGAACTGTAGGTACTTAGGAGAGCTGATCACACATGCTTTCATAATTTAGTGTCCCTTTCAAAGTATTTGCTCTTTAGTTTAAATCCAGCTGTTTGTTCTTTTTTCTTTTTCTTTTTTTTTTTTTTTCCTGTGTGTGTTTTTCTCATTTGTAGATATAATAACAAACTTGGGTTCAAATGGCTTGTATCTAACCCCCTTTTTCCAGCTGAAGGTGTTTTTTGGTCAGATGTGTCACAGAATCACTAAAATTGCAACTGCAGTTAGCAAAAAGCTAATGAATATACCCATCACACTTCCTCCGTCTGTCCTCAAGAAATGCTGGCTTTCTTTATAGCTCTGTATTTAAATGAAGCATAAACTTTAAGGGCACACTCTGAAGGAAATAAACTTTTTAATATGGTACTTTTTCTTTTTTTTTTTTTTTTTTTTTTTTAATCAAGGTATTCAGATGTCAAAAAAAGAAAATGTTCTATGTGCATGCAAATGTAGGAAAACAGGATTTGGGCTCTGGTACGTACAACTCAGACAATTCATTTATAAATATGTGTAGTCTGTGCACTTCTCTCATGTATATTTCCCATAGGGGAAAATTCAACCTAAGCTATAAGTCTTTCTAATTAAAAGAAAAAAAAAAAAAGAAAAAAGAAAAAAATAAATGGGTCTTAGCCATAACCTCAGTTTAGGTATACATATAGGAATTCAATAATAAAGCAAAAAATGCAACAGTTAAGGTATTATCAAAAAAGTGAGAAATAAAATCAAGGAAAGATAAACTAATAAAGATTGGGCACACTGGGGCCTTTTGCTTTGCTATTATATATTTTTCCACAATACATCATGCAAAGAAAATGCAGTACATAATCAGAGTAAAGGTGTAAGGAATGAAGGCCATGCCACACTTTTTTTGAAAATGATATAATTTCTGCCTGACTGGTAGTTGTGCTGTGAAACTTAATTAAAGTTTATGAAGCACATCAAGACCTTTGGATAAAAGGCACGGTGCTATGAACTTGGAAATTTATTATTTCCAGTACTAAAGAGTGGAAGGCTAAAATACAAATGCTTTTGTCTTGACATGTCATCTTTGGTTTGGTTGGCATGAATTCTGTATGTAGATTTATCCACAAGGAAATACAAACAGATTTGTGATTTCTTTTTGTTTTAACAGAGCTTATGTGAGAGAGAATATTTGTAGCGATATGAAGGTCTTGTTGGTCTGAAATGCCATAGTAACCTTCTCTTTGAATTTAAAATATGTATTGACTCCATAATTTATTTCATATTCTGTTTTCTTATCCCCTTCAAAGTGTGTCATTATAATAGATAATTGGTATTATTATTCAGCAAAAGTTCATACTAGGCTATAGCAAGTTCTCAGATGTAATTTTTCAGGTAGTTTTAAATATTCTTATTTTCTTATCTGAATATACTTTTTGCAGCAGGGAAGTTGCAAGAATCACACATGACTGTGAGTGAAGCCATGTTTACTTACGTTTTTATAAACAAACCATACAACACACAGTGTTAGTAGGTAGTCTCATGTACATTAGTTAGACTGTGCAAACTCAGCACATAAAAAGTTTGATATGTTCAGAAATCATGTAGCTGAGCGTTATTTTTATATGACTCAACTTGCAAATGCTTAGACTTAGAAATCACTCTATTCAGTTAAGCTCATGTTTCACTATTGTTTTTGGGGACAAAAGCTCCTGTGATTTTAAGTGTTGACGATTTGTATCTTGCAGTACCTGGCTGCTTAAGGCAACCTGGGCTGGGTTCAAACCAGTCAATTTGATGTTACATGCATCTCTTACATAATTATAGAAAATCCTTTTCAATACAGAAGGTAAATATAATCTCTCTGAATACACTAGATTGACAGAGACAAAATTAATAAAATTCAGTATAATAAGGTCGAATTTTCAGTAATATCTTGACCTATTATATCTGATTGTATCATGATATAATTCCTGACTGTGATGATAAGACATACCAAGAAACTTCTCTTGGTTGCTTGTTGACTCAGAAAGCAATTATATTACTGAAAATCATTGTATTAAAAAAAATTCTATAAATATTAGTGTAGTGTAGTCTTCTTACTTGTAGTTGCCTTTCTTAATTAATTATAAATGTAATGTTTCTTTTGTCTTCAGAGTTTTACTGTTTTATTCATTTTTATCTTTATGATGTAGTAAGTAAGCCTTAATGGATCACAAGTCTAGAACGAATCACTCTACTTCTTGATTATTATACTGTTTGCTTTAGTTGAATAATTTTCTATATATTCTAAATTAATCTTTACTATTAGATGCACTTTAAATATAATTTAATAAATCCTTTATACAGTGTGCATATTCCTGTATCTGATACATTGCTTGTGAGCATTAATAAAAACACGTATTTTAGCCATTTAATTTTGCTTTTTTTTTTTCTTTTCTTACTTCTTTTTAACTTATTTTCATTTTTGTCCTTATCTAATTCCTCTCCTTATGGAATTTATAAACTAATAATTTAAATAAAATTAAATTAGATAATAAAATCTTCCTTAATCACCAATATTTCCAGTTTTATCATAGGTTAGTATACACTCAGTCACTTTAGTGTACATATTTTGCAAAAAAATAAATGAGAAAATGGTGTCACACACATAGTGTCTGTCTCATGGGTTTATAGATCCTACTTGCCCTGTTGTAAATGTGATCCAAAAGCACCTCTCGGTTGCCGAACGGAGGATGTTGGATTTGGAGCCATATTGCTGGAAACTGTCACCACAGGTATACGGGACGGATGAACCTACTGACCTCTAGGATGGATCTCATCATGGGTAATTGTACCTTTGAAGGTCTTGCTAATGATATGTGCTACCCACATTTCTTGGGAAAGACTAGGAAGTACAGCCTAGAGTAGCTCAGAGAATGTAGTCTGATAGGACATATAGGTAAGCAACTAGTTTGGCTTTAAACTCACCTCCAAAGCTCCAACCCACAAAGCTTTGAAGGTTGTTTCCTACATTGTTTCATGGTGTGTGATTCAAGAAAATACTCCACATGATGAGTAAGGATATCCACACATGTGGGTAGTGTTTGACTGGCTATCAACTTAAACAGATGTCAAATAAAGTGAATACTTCAGCTTATCTCTACTCAGCAGAAGTGTAAGTGTTCAACTGTGTTTTTCCTTGTAGGCTATAGATGTGATGTTAGTTTAGGCCAAGGGCTGTCAAGTGCTAGCACTTGTGTTTTAAAAGGGTAACATGGTAACAGCTGGTGATATAGTGAAGTGAGAGTCTTTCGACTTGTTACTTTGAAGAAGTTTTATGTAATACCTTCTGTGCTCTCTAACGTATAGAGAACCACATTTTCAACTGATGCCACTTTTAAACAGAACATATCTTTTCAGTCAGAAATAGCTGCTATTTTTGTACTATTTTTCTCCCTGTTGATTACACTATAAAAAACAATTTTTAACCTATAAAATTACGGTTATATTTGGTGTAACTCAATATCTTTAGGTTTTTCTGTCTTTACTCTTCAAGCTGTAGTGTCCTGTTAAATAAAATTAAAGTGTGTTCCAAGTTTTTTATTCTATTCTATTCTATTCTATTCTATTCTATTCTATTCTATTCTATTCTATTCTATTCTATTCTATTCTAAATAGGCTCCTAAATTTAACTGAAGCAAAAATTTAGAATCCCATCATATCTACTTCTCTGGATAAGACCTCTTTCCCAGTAATATGGAATTAGTCATGATAGTTCGCCACTAAAAGTCTGACTCCATGTTGAGAATTTTTTTTTTTATTTGAAATTTGCTGTTAATATGAAACATTTTATATTTTATATTAAGCTCTCTGCCCTCTAATCTGAAATTTTTTAGAAGTCCCAGAAAAGATAGTAAGGTAAATATTCTGGTAAATATCACATTTCAACTAACAAATCATATTGTTAAGACACTAAAACTCCTTGTAAGGTGGCATAAAAGGCTAAAACCACACATTTCTTGGTAGACTATACTTAGGGGTTGATTCTGAACTATATTCAAGTATTTTGGATTAGTACTTCACTTAGATGATGCTCTTCACTTGAAGGTCCTTTGAAAATACGAGGAAACAATGTGAAATATTTTTAATACAAGCAAGCAAAAGTCTGAATTTCCAACTCCTAGTCTTGTTCCATCAAACACATATACTATATTTTAGCTTTATGATTGCATATAAAGCTACTCAGATGCATGACTGTAGTATTAAGATGGAAAGTCCGTGTTCTCAAAATGGTCTATGAGTGCCCTCTAAAAACAACTGAGCTTTGCAATGCTGCCAACTTTTATTTAAAGGATGGAAGCTTCACTCTCAATTTAATCCCATTATTAGATGTATTAAAGTCAGGCATAACCATAAGAGTTGGGGAAGTTCATTTCTATCTTCTACTAGTAACCTATTTCATAAATGTGTTGATGTAGCTACTTCTAAGCCTTCCCAGTTTTGCTGTATCTTCCCTTGGGTCCATGTGAAGTCAATGCACGCAGAGTGTCCAGTCAGGTGTGACTCAGAGCATGTGGCTGATGAAGGTGCCTTAGGTTAGTCTGAGTAAATAATGCTCTTAATTAAAAACCTATTTCCTTCCTAGACCTTCCTCTGTTAGCAAATGCCACCGTCAGAAGTTCTCTCACAGTGACGGAACCTCAAGGTGAGTTTCCCAAGTCATATAAATCAGGAACCTATCTAGCTGCACCCATAGATCTCAGCTGAGACTGTGGCCTTTCATCTTTATTTTCATGCTCTCTTTTTTCTTTTTCCTTTAGAATCAATAAATGAAATGTGAGAAATTTCTGCCTTCTTTAACAAGTGTAGTTTCTGCAAGTCATTAAGACCACTCAAGGTGTAAATCAAAGTTGGAATGACCACATTTAAATCAATGGCTAAAGATCTTAGAAACCTTCTACTGTCCTGAAAACTCCCTGTGCGTACTTATATGCCAGTAAAAAAAAAAAAATGATTAGAGTAGAACAAAGTATACTGAAGTTATATAAAAAACAATGAACAGAGTCGATAAGTGACAACTCTGATTCTTCTAATCAAGCGTCTAAGTGAATATTTTGATCTCTTATTTTGTACTGAGCCTTAGTTTAGCATCTTCCCTAGAGCTATGTTTGTTTCTACTTTTGTCTTAGCCTTCCAAAATTTCTTAGGATACAACGATACCATTAGTTCTGTATCTGTTCTCGTCCTCTTATTTTATTGTGTTTTCTTCCCAGTATTTGTCTTCTTGTATTATTTGCCATTTCCAGCATTTGCCTTGTTTTACTGTCTGTTGCTTGTTAGGCAGCTTATATTTTCAGTACTTGTCATTTCCCTTTGCATTTAATTTCAACCTTTGTGACATGCCTTTTCTCCCTTCCATGACTCATAACTCATCTGCTCCCAGTGCTTCTCCAAATAGCTACAGGATAGATTTGTGGATAATGTGGAAGGTTTGAAAGTCTACAGAGAAGGCCCAGTATTCTTATTAGCATACATCTTTTTGATTTTAACTGAAAGGCAAAGGGGGACAGAATAATTTAACGCATTACATGCGGCAGCTTTCTGACTTTGACTAGCATTAAATTATTGTCATTGGACAATATTTCTTATCTATTTCTCAGTTGTTTCAGAAAGATATGGTAAGTATTTGATATCTGAATATATTCAGTACTGATTTTCAAAATACTCACATGCCATTATTCTGCATTGTTAAGAAAAGGACACGTTTTTGAAGACTTTTGTAATTGTGCATATCGTCAAATAAAGCACAAATGAAGTATACAAGATATTCTGTTTGCCTAAGAAGAAAATGAGCGGGATCCTTATGTATACATAACTTTCGAGTGTATTACTATTTATTATGTTGCTTCAAAGGCATGTTTTGTAATGCATCATAACTGTGATATATCTTTTATGCTTCCTCTAATGAATTTACAACTAAATCCAATATGAACAAAACATGAAAGGAGAGAATTTAAAATAAAAATACTTGAGTATACTTTTTTCCCATATAATATATTCTTAAGCACCCACAAGGACTGTGTTAGCGAAGAGCAGAAAGACATAAACATCCTCAATGCTGTTGAGGATCCAGTCTTCTGGATGAGAGGGGTAGTAATTGACTGTGCACTATGCAAAGAAACCAAGAGGCGGGGCTTGGATGCTCAAGGGTGATCTGTGCAGGATTTCAGTTTCTTAGCTTAACACTGTGCTAGTTTCACTATATTTGTGTTTCATTTCAGTGCCTCAGGGAGGGACACACATGACAGCTCTAGGAATTAGGCTACTGCTACTTCTGCCAGTACCACTTCTTCTGTAGACTCCCCTGAATTCTTGAATTCTTCTCTCTGGTGCAGCCTTTTCCTCTCTGCTCTTTCTCTCTGAAAAAGAAAGTGAGCAACAATCTGTTCCACATATATGAGGTGATTTTTTTTTTATTTTTAAACACTGTTGAACTTGTGCTCTCTCCACTTGAACCATTTCTTCTTACATTAAGAAACATGAACAAGCCTGCAGTCCTTGGGAGGATACATGGCTGAACTCTGGAAAGTCTGCTTTTTTCCTACTCTCCTACTTAGAAGTAAAACTTCAAGTTACTAGGCCTCATACCTGGTGTAATTTTGACATGTTTATTCTTACTTCATATTCAGAAAATTTTCTGAATACCAGTAGATGTCACTACAGACAAAAGAAAGTTCCTAGAGGTTTTTCATTATGACTAAAATTGCTTTCCTAACAAAATACAAATGATAAAACCATTGTTATTTCTAGAACTACTCTTTTTTTTTTTCTTTTCTTTATTTGGCAGATCAGATCCTTGAGAGGATGAAATATACCCCAGGAAGGAATTCAGGATTTAGGTCCAGGATATTAATTTATTCTGAAAGTCAAGTGGTTGGTAATTTCTCAGCAAAATATGTTTTCATTGGAAAAGATGATAAACTGATTCATTGAAATAGTTTGTTGAACTGTGATGCTGCAATGAAAAAGTTGCTATTAAAAAATTCCCAATTTCTCCAGTGTACAGTAGAATCTGTTCAACATTAGGAGAGGAGATCCAAGGCCAAAATACTTCAGATACCTTTGATTAAGGGATACACTTTAAATATAGAGGACTGGATGATCTGCATAATTCTTTCTTGCTTTTAAAGAGTAGTTGAACCCATTTCATGGAACAGGAGAAAAAGAAAAACCTCAGCACTATAGATGAGGTAAAAGAGCATCTTTAACTTCGACTCTGACGGTGATACCTTTGGAAAGAAGAACACTTTATGAAAAAGGATAGTGTCATAGTTAGGGCTGAGGACTATATATTTAGGTTCTCTTTGCAGTTCTACCAATGACTTCTTATTTGACATGGAGAACTTATTACATCCATACAGCATTTTTCTCATCTTCAAAATTAAGATAATACCTACCTCAAGGAATTGATGAACTTATTTACTTCTTCAAAGGAATAAGAGATCTTAAAGGATCATGTGAATACAAAACATTGCTGATTCTCCCTCTCCAGTGTTACTGAAAGTTACATTAAACAAGAACTTAGTGAAAAAAACTTTTCCATTTCTCTTTGTGAATTTTTGACAGGTTTGATGTTTTGGGGTATGTGTGAATATCGTATTTTGAAATGACATTAAGACATTCCAAAGTTATCAGTAAAAAAAAAGGCAGACCTATCTATCCCATATTATGTAATATCTCGAGGGCTGGCACACTAGAAATCTAGATCTCTGTTAAAGGCTCTGTTCTGTCTGAACATGCCAAAGGATTGGAACTCCTGTCTTTTTTTTTTTTTTTCTTTTTCCCCTGTCTACCTTTCTGTAGGCTACTACTGAAACAGCTATTTGAACCCTGAAATGTTAGATTTTAATCAAATGCCTGAAGTAGGTTACTGAGTGTATTTATCTCAGTCATTCTTACTGGAGATACTCCACTTTATATTATCTGTTTGTAGAGAGCATAAGGGAAGATGACTTACTAGTCCGGAGAGCAGAAAACCCACTGAGGGTGTGGGAGTGTGAGGTTCAGACCCATGGGCTGAACTAAGCAAAGGAAGAATGTCATGGTTGGATTCTCACTCCTCTGTGCCTGCCTGAAACTCCTTTAAGGTCAGTGAACATCTGTTTTCTGTCAGAGTTTGACCAGATAAGCTTTGTCCTTTAGAAGTAGCATGAGAGCTTCTCAGTAATATTTTTCTATTTCAACATACCAACAGTTTCTGACAATTATTTCATCACAAAATTGTCTGTCAGTTTTACTTCAAATGAATCTACTCTGCAATGAAAAATCTCAATGGTAGAACACATAGCAAGTGCCTTGCTGGACAACCAGAACATTAGTTTAAACACTTCTCCCTGTTGCCCAACATCATGGAGGTTAGAGGTTCCTGGTATGTGGATGGGGAGTCATCATAGAATCATATTAAACATAAAAAAACAATGAATGTGTCATTTTTTCTGGCAGTGTATTTTCATGAGTAGCAAACACTTTCTTCCAGGGACTTGCTGAAAAGTTAGAGTATATGAACCATATCCATTGCAGCAGAGAAATCACTGAGCAAAAGGTGATATGCGCCATGGACAGAGATGTGGCTTTTGCTGGCAGTACTTTACTGTGTTATCTGCCTCACGATGTAATGGCGTAAAAATATGGGAACAGAGGGAAGAAAAGCATTAGAGAAACCAACATCAAGCATGAAGTAACTGTGGGTTTCACAGAGGTTAGTATTTGACTCTTTGTTAAATTAACGTGGTACAAACTTGACATGAAATTAGACTGTTGCCAGACTTGGGCTAATAGAGCAAAAAGGTCAATACAAAATATACCTACTCATGGCAAAAGTGAAAAAAGCTGTAACTGCAGAGAGCAGTAGATGTAATAACTGATACTGTGCTTAAAGTCAGACTTTGCCGCAGCAGCTGCCAAGGTGTTGGTGTTGGAAGATGTTGGAAAAGAGCTGGAATTGTGGAGACTGTAGCTGGCTTTGTATCATCTCCTGTCTTCTCAGCAGAAGGAATCTTTGCTCCTGCCAATACAAAATAGGTCCTGCATTTGTTCTGAGATAAACCACTACTGAATAACAATTAAATTCACTTAAAAATCCAACTCAAAGAAAATGACTGAGCATTTCACCTGAAGGTTGTTCTACAATTCCTTGAAGTAACCAGAAAAAATTGCACAGGGTTCAGCAAGTGCTGAATCAGGCCCTTAGCTGAAAGGAAGAGAGGACTCTTTTATGGGTTTCAATTAAACCACACCCAAGGAAATGTAAGAGCTATTGTGTTATAACATGTTAACAATGCTATTTTATTTACAACTGAAGGAGGCTGGGAATGTAGTCTCACAGATGTGAATTCCCTAAAGCTACAGCTGTGTAGATGCTATAGACATATGGTAGACACGTCCATGGACTTCATTGTTCTAGTTTGGATCAGGAGCAAGCCTGTGATTTCCCCTACTGTCTTCAGAGTTCACACTGTGGAATGCTCTTGGAGCATGCAGACTGGATTTATTTTTTTATGAAACTAAACTGGTAGAAATTCTGCAGGAAGATACCTGCTCTCCAGCCGCCAACAGGTATTGAATGAACAGGATCAGACTAGTTCTAGATTTCTGTAAAACCTTTAAACTGGATGTGGACACCACATACTTGTCACCAACTCTTCTACTTCCCTGATTCTCTCCTTTTGAAACACACTAACTGCTGAGGTAGGCACAGCATAAATGACTTAAAGTCAATTTTTTTTTTTCTTTCCTAGAGATGCCTACAAAAGAGACCTGAACACCTATGCATGCATCAAGGTCTGTGAGAAGTTAGCCTTCATTACAACCTGCTTTTCCCTTTTGTATTTGTGCATATGGTCTTTATTTGTGGCATGTGGAAGCAAACATTCCTTATCACCTCTTGTTTTTCTCTGTGCTTATTTGTGTTGCAATAAACGTGAACCCTTTATAACTCTGTCGAATGAGCAGAATCAGATGCTGCTACAACCTAGAAGATTGCTTTCTGTCATGTCAATTCCATGCATTGCAAAGTACATCCCGTCATTGTCTCTTGAACATTGCTTTTGCTGTTGTGAGATTCATTCATTGAGAACAATTGTAGTGACTTAAGAACATTTTTAATGAATAACACATATGAACTTGAGTGATTAATCATCAGTTGTCTTCCACAAGTCTGCCTCCCAGAAATCAGCTTTTTATTTCCTAGGCTGATTCACATAACCATCAGCTGGCAAAGCAGTAAGACCAGGGATATAGGTCTGAGGAAAGCGGTACTGTGAAGGTCTAAATTAGAGGACAACTGTCCTCTAAAGTACAGGACAACTGTGGCACTTGAGAAATTAAGACTTGTGAGTTGATGGTACTTGTGTAAGTAACCTGTTGCTCAGTGATCTGCCAAATGGAATAAGAAATTATTATTTTTTTAAATTACGATTGATTTTGATTTTTTATTAATGGATTAAAGGAATTTGCCACATACGGCTATAAATATGTTTAAATCTGAGCAGTTAAGTCAAGGGTACAAATTCTTTGTGCTTCAAAGAGTTTTTCAGCTTTGCATTTGATCCCCCTGCTGTTTTACATTGTGTTGTCAGATCTTGAGTTACAGTTTGTTTTCTTTGCCCTAGTTTCCAAAGTCAAACTATGAAATTCTAGCTTCACTAAAATGTAAGGAAGTCAGTGCAGGTCTTTCTATTGACTTTAGCTGGTATAGGAAGAACAGTCATACTGTGGCCCTTCTTTTACCTGTTTTTATTTGTTATCATTTTGAGTGGTTCCACTAGTATGGTAGTAATAACCAGGTAAGAACTACTTTGGGGTTCACAAGCTGAACCTCCTTGGGCGATGAAAAGGGATAAAGAAAATTCAAGTTGTGGGAAACCCAGAATGAACTAACTGAAAGAGCAGGTCAGGAACAAAGATCCTACCTGTGCTCTGACTCCCATCTTTCTAGATGTGAGAAAGGAGGAATACCTCCAGAGATTCAACTTTATTCTAACTCCAGTCTGTGTTTACTGAGCTCTCTTGGTTGTTTCTGCATTTCTGAAGGGATGGGAACTCTTCTATTGGACCTGTTTTCACCAGAACATGGTGCAAAGCAGCACCTGATAGTGCTTTGGTGGAGTGAATGCACAGAAAGGCCTATTACCTTTTTATATTATCAGGAGATACAGGAAGATTTTTCTGGAGAGGATATATAATGAAAGCTTTAGTTAGAATTGGAAGCAATGCTAAAGACAAGCTCTTTAATCATATCTTCTGAAAATAATGTAACTATCATGAAGAAAATAGCAGAAGGAGGTATTACCAGGTTCCTTGAAGAGTCACCAAAGCTTAAAAATATACAGTGAATATGTGAGATGTTAACTTTTTTTTTTTTAACAGAAACATTACTAGTCTTTTGCTAAAACCATGCTAAAAGGACTTCTGAAATAAAGTATATTGTCCTTCTACCCATACCACTATCCAATCTGAATGTGACTTTAGAGGAGGTCACTCATCTGGGATTGAATCCAGTGGCTCATACACTTTTAGAAGAGTGGTTAGATATCAAATGCCTGTGTACTAAGATGGGATTATTTCAGAAAGCTCAAGTTGTGTTCTGTAGATGCTGTTCTACTCTTGGGAGCTACAAGCAGGAACAGACGGTGACTCAACAGCCTTTTCAAGTTGCTATTCACAGTAACACCACATGACATAAGAAAACAGCAATAAAATATAATACACTGTAATCTTCCTACACACAATTAAGCAATCTCTAGTTTTTAGTCAAATATAGCTGTTTTCTTCAGTCAGGGAAAGTTGCAAGAGTTGTACGACTGAACTTTAGTACTGAGCTCAGTCATCAACACACCTGCTGACATGCTAAATTTGTATTCAGATTTGGCGTGTCAACAACAACAAAGCCCAGATCAGACACATGAATTCAGTCAGGGTCTCCATCTCAGCTCAGCACCAGAATGTAGGTAACCAAGGTCTCATGTCAGGGCAAGGTTGAAGAGAGCTTTCAACTACCATTGAAGACGGGTTAAAACAGCAGAACAGAGAGAAACATTTGTACCTGCGTATTCTTGTTCCTGCTCCAGTAGCCTTTTTTCCCAGCAACAGGGAAACAAACTAAAATATGAGAAATGATAGCTGGTACATGTCTGGCTTCCTTCCCGTGATTGTAGGTAGTCTGCTGAGTTTGCCCTGGTTCTCATGGAGTCAGTTGCCAGGTCTTAGGTGGGAGCTGTGACTAATGACAGATACAGGAAAGAATAGCTACAGTTCTCTGCACTGGGATCTTGATCTACTTCCAGGTGAAGAGGATTGTGCATTAGCATAATGGCTACACATGCTGGCTTGCTTTCCCTGGTAAACTCATGCCCATCCTAAACTGGGCCATTTCCCATAAAGATGCTCTGTATCAGCATTGGATTCCTGTGACAACCCAGTTTTACATTCAGTCCCACCTGAAGCAGCTGCTGTCTCAGGAGGTAGCTTTGTCTCTCTTCCTCCAAAATCTCCTCTCCTGAGGGGACTTCTGAGCTTGAGGACCAAGAGCTTCAGACCTCAGTTTTCACTTTTCTGGAAAAAGCTAGTAGGTATGCATTTTCCCACTAATCGATCAGAAATTAAATATGTTGAAGGTTTTATTATTATTATTATTATTATTATTATTATTATTATTGTTATTGTTATTATTATTATTATTTTCTCTCAGTGTTATATGTCTTGCTTTTTATTACTACCTGGCCAGTTATACTTATCTCCTCATAATCACATAGGAGCCTCTGGTAAAACAACAGAATGTTCAGATGGCACCTACAATGCTCACCACTTAATATAGGTTACATTCTCTGTGTACACTGGTATTTTATACTTACAGTTGTTTAGATATTTTCAAATATACAACTTTAGCAGCACACCTTCCTGAGAATTTTCCAAGTATATATAAAATGTATGTGACTTTTATTAAAAAAAAAAAATCTAGACAACTAAATGTTTCCTGAAAATAGCTAGGCTACAGCAAAAACACTGAACATCTAAATTAGAATAACAATTATTTATTCTGACACATAGAAAAAGATGTCCAGGAGCTAGCTAATCAGTGTAAAAATACGTACTGCTAGAATTCACAGAAAGTTCAGGGCAGCATAATACAAGGTATCCCAGCATTCTGTATTGATTATTATGCTGATATGGACATAAAAATAGGAGCATATGGCTGGAAGAGACAGTCTAAATCATGATCTGTTGACCGCCTGGTTCGTCCCTGTCAGAACACGCAAAACTGTGGGCAACCGAGGTAAAATCTCTAGTTCAGAAGGCTACAGAGACTCCACGTGTACCTAATACCCCACATTGCAAAGCACCTCCAGCACTCTGTATTGAGTTTATATTCTTATAAAATCTAAATGTCACAGCAGTGCCATGGGAAGCATGAGTGAGAAACTGAGAATGTCTCCAGTCTCTGGACTAGCATAGTATATGTTAAACAAAATTCATTCAAAGACTGACTACTTTCCTTTCTCTACAGAAAGGCAAGAGAAAAAAGACCTTTTAAGTAAAACTCTTTATTAGTATCTTCTTTAACCCTTAGCACCAGCCTGAAGCAACATATTGCACTATGGCCCTCAAATGTATCTTGTGATCTTCTTTAGCTATGGTGAACCTTTCTAGCTCCAAAGCTAAAAGCAAAAACCTGCCTCCCCTAGAAACTAGAGCATTCACCTAGGGAAATTCTCCCTGGTTTCCAAATGTGGCAAGTAAAAAGCCTTGAGAACACATTATAAATTCAATGCAAGCTCAGAAAGATCCAGGTACTTAGAATATGCTTCTGCCTACATAACACATGACGTGTCTGAAGTTTGATTGCTCATGCTGACAGCCTGATTCAGAAGCTTAAACACAGTCACCTAATGCCATTTGGGATGTTGTAACTTAGCTGAAAAATCTGTGTAGGTCTGGAAAATACTATCTGGATCTTGTAGGAAAACAACTCTGGACTGGCAGCTGAAGCCCAGGAGCAGTGTCCGAGGACATAGAATCATAATATCATAGAATCGTTTTGGTTGGAAAAGACTTTTAAGATCATTGAGTCCAACCACTAGCCAAGAACTACCAAGTCCCCGAAGAATCTCATCTATGTGTCTTTTAAGCATCTCCAAGGATGGTGCCTTAACTGCTTCCCTGCGCAGCCTGCTCTAATGCCTCACAACCCTTTCCACGAATAATTTTTTCATTATATCCAATCTAAACCTCCCCTGGCACAACTTCAGACCATTTCCTCTCATTCTATCACTTGTTACTTGGAAGAAGAGACTGATACCCACCTCACTGCAGCCTCCTTTCAGATGTCCAGGAGACTGAAGAGACACCATCTTCCTAGCCCCAGACATTTTGTTACTCAGCTCTTTCAATAAATGTACTGAAGTTAATCGTAAACCAAATTTACCTTCACTTTTTCCCATAGCCTATGCGGATATTCCGAAAATTTTACTACTCTGGTATTAGGAATTTCCAGAATAGATTTATTCATGACCAATTTACAGTAATTTGATTTTATGTTAGTGCTTCTATTTAGCTTGAGCCATTCTTTCTCTCCTTGATATTTATCCAAAGGCATATTTCTGGAGTCCTCATATCCTCTTCCAACTCTTGTTTTGCTTGGCTAAACAACCCAATATCTGTAAGGCCTAATTGTAAGGCTTTCTTTTTACTACAGGCTATAGTTTGTTTCTGCTCCTCTTCCAATTCAATTTTATATTTCTTGGGTATAGATGATTCACCCAGCATCTGATATTCCAAGTGAGACTTTACCAATGCCTTTTTGCAATGGCACTTCTGCAATTACCCTTCTCATATTGGTGTCATGCTGTGGGCCTTTTAGCATAAAAGACCACTCAATTCTGGAAATATTTTACAAATTGTAATCACTTAAAATGATAAATCTGAGGGAAAAACATTTAACTTGCAATTTCTATAGAGACAGGAAGGTCAATGCAGGATTTTTATGCAGACAGGAAGTTCTACATAGGCTGTTTCTTTTGTCTTTTGTTCACTTCTCCATTTCCTCACATGCTGCCAAAGCAATTTTCCATCAGCACTTTGCCACTTCACTATAAACAGCTTTTTAGTTCTTCTAAGTTCTCTGTATATCAGTATTTGGGGACACTTTTTCCACTTTCTTCTGTTAGTAAGAAAGGAAGATTTATCTTCGTCATATGTTTTCTTCCTTATTTACCATCCATGTAATTTGCTGGTGCATGTCCCATATAGGTCAATTGCCCAAAGGCTCTACTGTCAAGGTCTAAGACCATTATCAAACTGCTAGTGGACTCTAGAGAAAAAGAGCTGTCACGGTATGCCATAAACCTACGTGAGTTTAAATGATGCAGACATACATGATATGTGATTTATGTTACAAGATGACAGACGCAGAAATCCCTCTTTACAAAATGTAATCAAGATACCTCAGTTATGAAAACACAATGCTTCACCGGGGAGTTTCAGGAAATAAAGTTTATCTTCATAAAACAGGGATGGCTGTACTTAAACGATATTATAACTGAAATTTTAAATTAAGATGACTGGCTAGGACAGAAATATATACAAACTCTTTTCTATCAATAAACACTTATGAAAACACAACCTATCACCTGAACTGCAAATGGCTCACTTCTTACACTATCTGCATTTAGGTGCTGGAATGTGAAATGGCTTTGCATTTCAAATTAAATAAGCTGCTTTCAGAGTGGATATAGCAGGCATAAGTTCAAGCTAGTATAAATTGGTGTCGCCTATCTTTTGAAGCAGGAGAAAATAGGGAGGAATGCTAAACAGGAAATGTTGGCGAACTCCTTATTATCAGAGTTGCTGTGCTCTACTCCAGCACAACTGCTGTGCACAGAATATTGGTGAAAGCATTTGTTCATTTATCCTGGTTTTGTTCTATAGATATCCAGATTCCCTATTGTCCCATTCAGTGCCTATTAACTATAGTAATTTTATGACCTTTCTTTATTGCCATTTCTCTTGTTCTGGACTTAGTTATCTTCTTTTCTTCACTAGCTCTGCATGGTCTTCCATTATTATCTCTCCCACATTAACGTGTGTGAGACTTTACTGGGGTAAGAGCAACTGAAGGGGTTTTGGCTTCTGTTTTATTTTATCCCTCATTGCCACATCATAGGAGTATACATGGACACTCCCTTTTTCTGCACAGGTAAAGATGAAATTCCAAAAGAATAGAAGTTTATGCTACTTTAATTACACTGATGAAACTCAGCTTCTCTTTTAAACAGAAAGTGTGAATGTTCTTCTGGGAGTGAAGAATCTGCTATTCATCCCAAGAAACGAAACAGTAAAGCCAGTACTAACAAAACCATTTCATGATGATGACACAGCACATGAGGAACCCATTAATAATTTATTTTTGTGGACCTGGTAATTGAGATGATGACAAAATGTGTCCAGTATCTCTGTCACTTAACAGTATCCTTAAACAGTTTTCAGTTACGGACCTCAACCTCCTTACTTAAAGCTGACATGGAAGTACAAGCGGATTAAGCATATATTCCCTATTCCCTAATCTCTGTTTCTGACATCCTGTGGAGGTTGCTTCTTGAAAACCTTCTTTTCTGCATTTGGCTATTTTAAGACTTGTCTGTGGATGCATAACGTTCACCTTCACCTCTGACCTCTGTGAATTTGGCTCCTGGCTGGAATCCTGGCAATCGGCTACCTGTCAGCAATTTAATGCAAGGATCCTGTCGTCATCCGTTTCAAGCTCTCTGAGCAGGAAAACGAGATGGGGGTTTTGTATTTCAAAGAACAATAGAGCTTGGGGATGGTTTTTAAAATTGAAATTCTGGCTGCTGGAGTCATTAAATACAGTTCTGCTTCTCTTCTAGACTGTGAGATCAAACAGTACAGGTAATAGGAAGAATATTTGATCACTTACAGTGTGTGTGCAATTTTTGCAGATTGGTTGGCTTCACTCTGCAATTTACTATAAAACCGACATAAAGATATCAGTGACATGTCTGGTTTCGTGCTGAAAAAATCCCATGCTAATTTCTTTTTTCTCAAACTGTTTCTGAACTTTTTCTTCATTGATATTCAGGCTTTAAAACTTGTTTTTCTGGAGTCTGTTGATAGCTGACCGGAGAAACCGCACAGTTTGAAAATTATCTCAGTTTTGATTAAGTGAAAAATATTTTATTTTAAAGATCTGTTATGAACATAATTCATTTTAGCCATAATCCAACCTGCTAATGCTGAAAAAAAAAAAAAAAGTTATGGATAATTAGGTAGTTTCCAAAACCATGGTCCAGAAATCTTGACTACAAGCTCACTACAGATGCAAAACTTTCACTAAATTAACCAGACTAAACTTGAAAGTGCCATCTTTCACCCTAGGATCAAAATCATATCACAAAAAAAACCCCTGCCCTACTCATGATCTATAAAAGTGAAACAGTTTTTATGCACTTTAGCACATCTCAACTTCACAAAACCCAAACCATGAAATATGGAATCAGTTTGCTTAATGCAGTAGGGTACATCTAAACAGAAATCCAAGTTGGATTTTTTTAGGATGCCTATCCAGAAATAGGTGTGCATGCACAATCTTTAGTTAGAGTGTCTGTACAATGCTGATTTGTTGCAGTAAGAAATGTGGAGTATTTGGATACAATTTCCTTACTTAAGCAAAAGGCTATTGGTTAATGTATTGTATTTAGAGAGTTCATTTCTCAGTTATACTATTTACATGTATTTGGTAGCCAACGTAAGAGAGAGAGAATTGTTTACTTATATAAAATACCAAAAGAATTTCTGTTACTTCCTGGGAGTTTTAAAACAATAAATTTGGAATGTCTATGAATAATCATGATTTATAAATGTTTACACCGTTATTTCTTCACTTTATGACATTATTTATTATGTTTTCAATAAAAATAAACCTCCAAACTAATGGAATGATGAATACTTTCTCCAGATATGGCAGAAATAATCTGAACATTAATGAGGAAATATTAGAAAAATGCAAACTATGCGTGACTTGCATAAAAAACATCAAAAGAATCTGCAAATTTTTGAGACATGAGACTGTAGAATCTGAAGGACAACTGTGGGATACAACAAAACGGAGGGTTCATAATGAATAGGTATGTAATCCAGTAACAAACATGCAGAACCAAGTCATCACAGCATAAATCCTGAGAGGCTGCCTACTGCACTGTATGGAGCAAACCTCCAGATCATAAGGATTCATCAGCACAGTGGTTTGGGGAGTGTCACCCAAGCCATTGGAAGTGGCCATTGCAAGGACCTTTGCAACTGAGACTCGTGGCACCATTTAGTCTGAAACTGACTGTCCTTTTTGAGAAGTTTGATTCCCTGTGTAACTGCTGACTTATGCAAACACCCCATGAATTTTATTTTTTTTTTTCTTAAGCAACACTGTGAGTGTGCAACAGCGGACATGGAGGAAAAGAGAGGATTTAATGTCTTAATGAAAGTACTTCTAGCAAAGTTATTTTGGTCTTCAGGTGAAGCTGGTATTTTGATATTGCTAGTCCTTTGTGAATTTTCACAAAGAAATAGAACCATGGAATCACAGAATCATATAATAGGTTGGGTTGGGTTGGGAGGGACCTGCGTGAGCAGGGACATCTTCAAAGTTTACTCGAAGCCCCAACCTGGTCTTGAACATTTTCAGGGAGGGGCCACCCACAGCTTCCCTGGGCAACTTGTTCAGTGTCTCACCACTTTCATAATAAACAATTTCTTCCTTATATCCAACCTAAACCTACCCCCTTTCAGTTTAAAACCATTGCCTCTTGTACTGTCACTATAGGATCTAGTAAAAAGTCTTTTTCTTTCTTACAAGTCCCCTTTAAATATGGAAAGACCACATTAAGGTATCCCTGGAACCTTCTTTTCTCTAGGCTAAACCCGGAGAATAAAATACCCTCTAGAAACTTCAGAAAAGTCCTCCGACTATATTTCAGCACAGAAAAGACAGAAGAACTTGGCTTGCTGCAATGAACAGAACTGTGGGGGTTACTTCCTAGAAATCACAGAGACATACACGACCAAGGACAACAGATCCAACACACTTGAAGCTCAAATATCTCCTCACAGCCTGACTCATTCAAGGTTAGACTAGTTTTAGAGGAGCAATTTGAGTGAGGAGCTAAGCTCCGCAATAGATATGTACATGTAAAAAAACACTTCTAAAGAAAATTACAATATCATAGCCAGAGAAGTCAAATACTTTAAGGAACTACCCACAGTAAAATCAGTATTTCTACAATGTCAGAGTTTTCTGTTAAAATTTAGGGCATAATAAACCCTAAGCCGGATTTCTAATGTTGAGCCCTCAAATTGTTTTGAGCTCAAGGTTCATTTTTTTCCTGAACAGTTTCTCTGTCTAGGTGGGTAGAGTTGAGTTTTGCCACCTGTAGAAAAGTGGGCTTTTAATAATGCTGAGCGACCTGCTAAGGAGCAGTTAGTAGGTCCTGTTGTTCTTTGTAGGCCTTTGTAACTAATGAATAATAAAAACTCTCTTTCTTAGATTGTGCGTACCAATAGCAGCTGGATAGAAGATGAGAGCTGCTCCTGGAGCAATGCCATCTATACAGTGTGAGAAAGTAGACTTGGCAAAGGGCTCTGGTTGTACCAAGTGGGTCCCACTGGCAGATGAAACTTTAGCAAGCTGTCTGAGATATTTTATTATGCATCTGTTCTAGTAGTTTATCAAGGCACTCAGGGCATTGGTTGGTCTGACAGAGCTGTGGGATTTGAGCTAAATTACACCCCATGCCAACACTGTATATACTGAAATAATAGTTTTTCTCCTATTATGGGGTTATTATGAGATTTAAATTTATGCATTATTAGAATTTGCTTTTCAGAGAATGTTGCTGTTTTAATGGATTCGCTGAGTAGTTTTCGTTTACTTTTCTAGTCTTAAACATAATTATACAGCATAAACAATAAGAATGGCATTGATAATGAAAGCTTTGCAGTACTTACTGTCAAAAAATTTTTACATTTTAAGAAGGTACTGTTTCTAATGAAATTTTTACAGTGTTTTTTTATTTTTTTTTTTCATTTTAATGTCCTTGCTGCATTTTAAAGCTTAATAGGTTTATTTTCTGAGTCAATAATCCACTTTTGTGCTTCTTGTGAGGTCGTGTACTAAGTAAACTCATTTACATTAAAGATGGTGACATTTTAACAAAGATTGGCTGCAATATTTGTTCAGTACTTTTGCCAAGCAGCAGTATGCACAGCTAGAAGACTTCTTAAAAATGCCTTGTAACATTTTTCTTTTGGTGCTATAGAATCATGGAATCATGGAATGTCCTGAGTTGGAAGGGACCCACAAGGATCATGGAGTCCAACTCCTGTCCTTGCGTATGACAACCCCACAGTTCACAACATGTGTCTGAGGGGGTTGTGCAGTCTCTTCTTGAACACTGTCAGGCTTGGGGCCATGACACCTCCTCAGGGAGCCTGTTCCAGTGCTCCACCATGGGCACTCCTCCAGCTGTCCTTTCTACTGTTCTCTTGCAGAGTGAAGCAACTCTGCCAGTTTGTAGCCTACTCTCAATTATTTGGAGAAGTCAAGATATCCTTGCAGGTATAGAATGAATGTAGAGGTGAAGTTTGAATGCTTGGCTGCTACTACTCCTCCTGCCAGACTAATTCTTCATCATAGCAGTTATATCCATCCCTCCACACAAATTATAGAGCACTGGATCCCCCTCAGTCCATCTAAATACATACTATTGCTGTGGCACCTCAGATCTTGAAGACCTTGGTGCTGATCATTTCTGAGTGGTTCTAGTGATTCTAATGCCTGGGAGGTGACATTTGCCCCTCACCATATGGCCCAATGTGCATCCATTTTCAAAGCATCAACTCATACATGTTACATAGTGGTTGAAATAACCAAGGGTCAGTCCACTCCTGGCTGCTCTGTATATTGTTTTGGCTGCAGCCACGATAATTCTTGGCCTCACTGTTTCTTGGGAGTGAGAGGGATTCACCAATATGAATGTTAGGCTGAGCTGCCAAAAGAACGTTAACTGGTGTTGAAGTGGTGCCAGAGAGCATGGAAGTGAGTCAGGGGGTCAGCTGACAAGTACTGGACCCTCCATGTACAAGGTATATAGATTTGCATGTGCAAATCTGAAAAGAGAGTGGGAAGAGGTGAAGGAGACATTCATCAAACGAAAAACAGGTGACAGCTCTCTGGGAAACTGGCATCCATAAAAGGGAGCAGCACTCTGTAGACTTAGGGTTTTTTGTCAGAAAGGTGAGCAAGCAGCTGCTGACTGAAAAGGAATGAGTCATCTCAAGCACAATCCTGATGCATGGCAGGGTGTGCACGAAAAGTAGTCACAGTGTGATGGGAATCCAAGGGTGGTTAATGTGACCTCTTTTCCTAACATGGCCTAAGTTATTATAACCTATTACTTATTTCCTAGGGATTGTCAGGAAAATGGGTCAGTGGTTTGTTAGCATGATTAATTGTCCTCTTTCACTGCAGATAGGGTGTATATGGATAGAAAGGACTCTATTTGATGACATGAATTAAGCATTTAAAACTATGTGGTTTTTGACAGGACATTGAAACCATAAATACCATTAATTTTATACCTTATAGGTCAAACGTATAGAAGAAGGGAGTTCCCAATTAAACACAAAGGGAGATAGTGTACATTACTTTCATAAGAGGATTATTAAGTATATAACAGACTTCAGCTGTGTTCTGTGGATCCTTCTTTGAACAGTGACAGGCTGATATTAATGTAATCTGTCTAAAACTAGCAAAGCAACCAATCTAAACGGGACAAATATAACAGTATTAGGGAGGTCTCCTAAGACTAGGGTAAATGGGTAATGCAAAGAAGCTGATTGTACAAGATGATCTGTCTGACTGATGGGCTGGTGCCTGCATTTTGTTAGAAGGTACTGTGTTTCTTGATTGCTTGTGTGGATAGAAGTCTTTTTCTGACTGCTGAGGAAATATCATGGCAGCTGCCATCTGAGATGAGAATGTTAAGATCTATGAAGCCAGTTGCGTTGAAAAGATCAAGGAGCAGCAACTGGAGGCTTGAAATCTTACTGTGTAAAAAAGACAAAAAACTCTGTGGAATTTATATTCTGACCTCTGGGACAAATTTTAGGATAGGGCTCCAGATCTCACTGGATGAATAAAAACCACAAAGCAAATCACAGGAGTAAGTAGACACCCTACCAGGAACAGGAAAAAATCCTGCTCAACAATGCAATTATGTTTAGGGGCTCAAGTCTGAGCCAGATTTCGTAAAGAAAATTAAACAAATAGCGAAAAGTTATTCAGCTGTATAAATAGAATAAACCCAGGAAAGCATAAGTGAGTCTACTACACAATAATGACAGAGCAGAGATTAAAGATAATCTAACCATGTTTCCAAAAGTAAATGAACACCAAGTACAAACTGATGTCCTTGGAACCTAATAAGAGGAATTTCTTCTGTAGCCTATAATTCATTAGCTGGCACCATTAGAAGAGCCAAAACTTGATTTTTTTTTTCCACAACAGTCAATATAGGTCTTACATGGAATCCAACAAGGTGTGTATCAATCATTAGTGACTCTAATTTGTTACCAGCACACATGTAGAGCTGAGTAATATTGATATGAAAAGCCATCCTCAGTTCTACAGATAAATGGCTCAATTGTAATTGTGTGAAAAGAGGAGAAACAGTGGGATTGAGTGGTATTGACTACATGGGTATTGTAGCTGTGATCATGCAAACTACAGCTATTTAGGCAGTGAACTAATAAATAAACACTAGAAGTATACATAATATGTACATTCTGGACTTGGGTGACTACTTTCACCTCTAGTTGCCATTATCTGACAATGCTATTCTTGCATGGCAGATATAAACCCAAGGTTAGACAAAGTGTTACTGTTTACTGAGTTTGCAATATTTTATGGGGCGTGACAGCAGTGACTTTTCCAATATCTAGAGTCAAATAGGTCTAAAGTATTACCTGTTTCACTTAGGCAGTGGTTGCTAATTCCATCTTGCAGTTTTTCAGTTGCATAGATACTGAACTGACACAACAAGCTTGGCTCTCTTGCAGCACACTTTGTATAGCAACAGTTTTCAATGCTGAATCAAGTCCCTTTCCTGTAGATAGTTTGAACTGAGCATTGCTAAAAATGACACAGTGGTTTGTCTTTCCTGGACAGAGGGAAACAGCTGTCTTTTTACAGGGAAGAAAGGCAAAGAACATTCTGAAAATGCTTTTTTTTTCACCTCTTCATGAAGGTGGTTTATTACCTTCAATACATAAGCTGCTACACATTGAATCAATATACAGGTCCTAATGTACTGGACTGTTTTCTCCCAAATAAGACCCTGTGTTTCAAAACCTGATGTAAAAACTGCTGAATTGAATTATAACATTTCTCCTATTTATACCATCTGATTTTTTGGTCTTACAAGAATTTAGAACGGATCAGACATGTGAGGGAGAAAAATTATAATGTCCAGTTCTCAGATGGAGTTATTGGGATATGAAGAGATTAAATAATTGCCTGAGGCTGCACTGGTAGGTTTGTTCCACCAAGAAGAGTTTGTGTCCATTCCAAGAACCTATGCCCACAAGCACATACCCTCAATCAAATAAAATGGTGGTTTTAATTCAAATTAGTTGACTCTTTGATAGTATAAGCTAATCACAAATGAAACACTAACACAAGCACTGAAAGGCCACTTTAATGCCTGTAGTCTTCTGTTAGCATCCAAAGGTTCCAACGGTGCATTATAAGAAGGACAAAGAAAGACTCTAATAATTCTTTGGAAAACAATTCCTAGAGTACTTCAGCTTAATATTGTGCAAAGGTACTCCCTTAGTTGCCTCAGTGCAATGGAAATGAAGATAGTATAAATGAGGTCACAGCAGCTTGAATATTATTTCAAAGCCTGGGTAGCTCTCATTTGAGGAAGTCTAAATTGAAATAGGTAAACTCTTATAAGCCTTCAATACAGATTTATACACCTGAGAATCTGAAAATTGAACTCAGATATTCAGAGACTCATCCGCAATATCCACAATAAAGGCCTCTTTCTTTTCGGTAATGGAAAATTCTACTCTTGGATAAGAAAGGACTTACATGATGAGGTGTCCAGCTAAGTGTACACAGTAAAGTTTACCAATCTGTCATTAACTAATAAATTAAGTTATTCATCCAGGTTTAACATCGTAATTGCATTATACCGTAAATGTTGAGTCCTAAGAGATATTGATGTCCTAAGGAAAAGAAGAGATAATAGTAGAATGTAAGTTCATTCCAAAGATGTGCTTTTTGGCGGGTTGTTTTTAAGGTAGTTTACGTTCATGTGAATTTATTGAAGGGTGCTTTTTTTTTGGTTGGTTGGTTTTAGTCTTGGCAGTCAGACACTTTTTTGTTCTGAATCTTGAAAGTTTCTGACAAAAAAGACAAAATCAAAAGCATTTGTAAAATCATGATTATTCAGTAATGGCTGTTATGGTGTAGGTTGTTTGTCCTGAGTATTACTTACAGCTACGAATAATTTTATTCAGAAAAATAGCTATTGTTAACTGGAATGAAAAACTTGATGATTTAAGGCAGCCTGACATACATTTACTTCATCTGTCCTGCCAGTGCTTCTGAAGATAAATGTCCTTCTATTGGTATACAAATTAATTTATAAACTTTTTTTCTAGAACTGAATTATTGTCTAGATTATATGAACCCAATATTTCATTTTTTTACACTTATGAGGGCCACTTTAAGCTGCTGCTTCATGCAGCTTGTTTCTACTTAGCCTAATGACCTTCCTTTTTTCATTCCTGATCTCTTGAATCTACTGCTGTTTGTAAAATCTTTTCTGGAATCATTATTTAGCAACAATTATTTAGTAACTGTTTTATTGTTTTTATATAAATGTGTATATCACTGAAATAAATGTTTAATGGAATGAAATTACTTCCTATCCTAGGGCAGTGTAAACAGACAGAGCTTTCACAAGAATGTATTTCACTTTGAAAAAAATAAAGGCTTAATAGCTTATTTGAAACCACAAAAAAACCTACGATAAAATGCTCTCTTACTTTTTACATCCCTCCGTCATTCTTTGATCTGTTAAATCTCTTGTGTTGTTTTTATTTAAAAATCAAGACTAGTGCAGAGACAAATATTTCTAAGTCTAGGGTTGGTTAAAAAGTGTTGCTGCTGTTTCATTTATAGAGGAATGGGACTGCTGAAACCCGCAGCAGTGTATGGTAATGTCTGCATTTCATCTCGTGTTTTTAGTGTAGAGCCAGTGACTGGGATAGGTTTGTTTCTGCTCTCTTTCACACAAAACCCCATCAGAGTCTGTGTTTTCAGACAGCATGTCACCGCTGTGCATGTGAAACCACAACCTTCATTCTTTCTGTTGAATGTTGACCTGTCCACATTGTGCCAGATGAACCACACCCTCCTCATTGCTTGTAAGATTTCTGTCCATTTTTGTCATATTTCACCACACACTGCACCTGTGCTTCTATATGGTACTTTCTAGTTCAGCACACACTGAGTGTAACAGAGCCACAACTGGGATTTAAACTGTGAGAAGTGTGCAGGGAGTGGCAACGTCAAACTTTCCATTCCTCAGCAATGAATGGGAAGAGGCTGAACACAAATAATAGTTTGTAGTGTAAAGCATCTGTTAGCAGCTGCTGCTCTGCTTCGAGTCTGCAGAATGGCAAGACTGATGAATTACCATTTTCTGTTGCTTCATACCCATCAGCTTGCTGCAACTAGCTGTACTTCAGACATTGTGTATGTTCACACTGAGAAAGAAATATTTCAGCACCTGCATGTTAGAAATATAGATACACATTCATCTTTGTTTTGTAATGTGATTGCCTTTTGTGTTGAGAAATCAAACACCTATATCTATGTTTCAAAGAGAGGAATTAGAAGTACCTGTCAGAAGTACAACCAACTCACATATTTATCTTGCTTTCATTCTTTGCTGTCACTGGAGACAAGCAGTGTTTCAATCAAGTGATCCACCTGTCAGACTATAATATTCTGTATAGTTAAAATTTCTCCTCTAAGGAGAAATGTAGGTACATTCACAGGGTGACTGCATACATGGCCAGTGGTGGGGAGGTCCACATTCTATCCTAGCCACTGTATAGTGGCATCCCTCACCACTTTCTGTCCACTCCCTGTGCATTCTTGCATCATCTTAGCTCCTCTCAGCCACTAGCTTGAATTTTACTTGTAACTTAGGGTACAGCTCAAAGCTTTCTGTAGTGTAGTTTATTTTATTTTTTTTTAATTTTATTTTTTTTATTTTTTTTTTTTAATTCTTATTCTTTAGCATTTAAATTTGCTTTTTTTTCTTTCCTTTTTTTTTTTTTTTTTTCCTAAGACTCTCTCTCATACAGCTTGTACAGGTCTACCATCTGGCTTAATGTCATTTTTCAGCTGAGGCATCAAGCTAGGTTCAAGCAAAATGCTTGGAGTCCAATGGAATGCAGTGCACAGGTCTTCAAAACATGTGGAGCCCTGTCCACCTGGATACTCCTGCCCACCTACTGACCTTTCAGCCTGCACTGGCAGCATATGTAAACCAATCTTAGAGTTCAAGGGAAATGGAGCAGAATCAACAATTTCACAGCCAGAACTGGTGTGGATTACAAAGCTGCTTACAGGGTTAGTCTTTGATCACTTGTAGTTCAGCAAGTTTCATGCTTCCTTTCTACTATTTGCTCTTTCATTTCATGGGTGATTTGTCACTGAGATGTACAGCTCCAGATGTTTCTGCATGGAATTTTTCCATTCCCAAGCTCTGATGAAGGATGTCCTGGACTACACCTTTGCATGTTGTTCTCAATTGCAGGCCAGTATTGTAGGACAACCTTTCAGTAATTTTGCTTTTCAAAATTCCTCCTTTTAGGAACCTCAGTTTTTGAAGCTGTAATGCCAGGAACCAGACTGCATGAGGAAATAGGTGCTTACTTGAAGAGAAAGACTGAAAGATTTTGAGAAGTGGTCTCCACAGCATTACATAAGCCACAACATCAAAGGACATAGAGCTACAGGGGACTGCAAGAGAGTCTCTAAATCCTGCAGCAGTAACAGAACACACAGCTGACTTCTCAGCTCAATCTAGAATGTATTCATCTACAGAGGTCTTTCTTACAGACTCTGAAGTTTTCCCACAGGTAACTCATCTTCCCTAAGAGGTGATTGACAATCTGTCCCTAAAAAATTCGCATAATGCAGGTTCCATACGTCCCTTGTTAAACCAGTCTGATTTCATTGTAGTGTAATAGAGTTCGTGATGTCATCATTACTCTGATATCAGGCCCTGAATGTGCTGAAAGCCATAGTAAGGAAGCTGTATTTAGAGTAGAAACATTTTATTTTCTTTAAGTGAATAAGTGCTTTTTTGCCCAGGTTCATTAATCCTTTTCCAAAGAGTATATACTAGGGAATCAGAGTATCCTTTTATCTGGTTGTCTAACACAAGCTCTGCTGGATCCTAAACTTTTTTTGTATCCCTGACCTCCCTGAATTTTCTGATGAGCCCATACATCAAGGCCTGGAAGTGATCATAGTTTTATAGTTAACATCTTGGTGTAACTTGTGGAAATAAGCACTCACTGAATTGTGATACGCAATTCAGTTTGTCTATATTTATACATCTTTTGGTTGACTATTTTCCAGACAATCAGATGACCATTTTTATTTACACAGTTGACCATTTTTATTTGTTTCCTAATTTTCTTTGGCAATACTTATGTCCCCGGTGCAAATGTAAATACAGAAGAGAGTATCTCTGTAACCTGACTTGTCAAAAGATTTCTTAAATGAAGATGTTGGCAACATCCTACAGAAAAAGCTAAACAAATAAGGATGTATTGAAGCACTGTGAGAAAGAAAACTATGTAAACATATAAATGGTAATATAATATTACACCACCAATATTCAGGTACTATAAAAATATTTAGTGTTGCAGCAAAGTATTTGAAATATGTCATGGGACATCTACCAAAACGTTGTTTGGCAGCGAACAAACAAATTGAAAGAAAATTAAACTTGCATGCTCATTCAAAAGATTGTAAAATTAGGTCTTTTGCGTGTTCAACTGTGGAGACATATTTTATTGGTATATTTCTCTACAGAGAATATGAAATTAATCTTAAGAGAGGCACAAAATTCATATGGATGCATGTGATCTGTTGGGACAAAATAGTGAATTGAAAGATTATGGGTATGAGTTATGTTCTTGATTCTGGGATAACCACACGTGTAATTCTACCATTTATTTTCCCATTCAGTTCCCTGAATTTCAATGCAATGACTTACAGAAAAACAAAAATCAGTTGAACCTGAGGAACTGCGTTAGATTTTGGATTGGAATTTCTCTTAGCCTCAACCTGTTACACTTTAAGACATGAGTAACTTTGTTCCTTATTTTTGTGAAGACAGAATGCGAATTTTTTAATGATTAAATGATGAACTCCTGCAGAAATATTTGGTTTGTGCAATACCGTACCCAAAGGTGTAAATTGTTTGGATGGTTCTTGTCAAAATAGACTATACATTATGTAGAGATTAATACATCCCTTTTAAGTGCAGTTTTGGGGTTTTTTTGCTTCACAGATTTTCCTAGCTCTGAAAAATATCTAGATCTTATAGTATTGTAGAATGCAGACAATTAGTGAACCAGACTTGTGTGTCTCACTTTACCAAAAGACATTTTAATAAATTTTTCTATGGTCATGTCTTCATATATCTTCAGGATGACGTGAACAACAACATATGAGTGCAACAAAACAAGGAGGACTTATGAACTACCTAATGTGAATTATATAGAGATTAAAAATAGAATAAAGAGATTGTGAGAAAGAGAGAGGAGGTGAAGGATGATGACAACAATCCTGGAAGTCTTTGCACAAGAAGAGGCCCCTGTATCCAATCTAGCTGGCAAAAAAATTAGCAGCACGAGAGGTGAGTCATCCAACCTTCTCAACAGGGTTGGCTTCTGCACATATGTAGGTATGAGTGTGCATTTGTGACATATGCAAACAAGTCTACCTCACACTGTGGGTCCAGATATGACAGCAGTTACTGAATATGCTCCAAGACTGAGTATCACTGAAGAAAAGTTATTATATCTGTTCTATATGTCAGGCTCATAATGACATCCTGAAATGTGTTAAACTCCATGTGAAAGTTGCAAATGGTAAGTCCATGAAAACCAGAATGAGTTACAAATCTTACAGTCAAATAGAAGTGTTCCATTTTTTATCTCTGTGAAGTCTGGGAAAAGAGTCTGGTGGTTTGGGGGAGGGCAGTGAAACAAATATAGTTATTAAAAATATTATGCTTTGCTTTCGGATCAAATCTTCATGACGTCTTCATGATTTTATTAATAATATTGTGTTAGAAAGATAGATCAAACTCTTAAAAAGGTTTTTAACACAGTTTGGTTTTGTTCTTTTTTTTTTTTTTTTTTACTGTATTTCAGCTAAAAGGTTAAGCCTTGTGTCTTTTTATAGGTTTTATAGCTCCTAGTTAAAAATACATATACCACTCCTAACCATAAGCGAGAAAAAGGAACACTCTAAAAAGTGCTTTGCAGCTACAAATCCTCAAATAACCGACATTTAACACTACCAAAAAGAAAGAAGAGGGCCAATTTCAGCTCACAGGACAGCGAACTAAACCGAGAAACTCTGTCAGTGAGTACTGTGCCTAGAAGAGCCAGGAGAACCTTCAGAGACAGCACTCACCTGTGTAGAGTGCTGCACATCAATCACCTTGCAGGTATGATCAAAGACAGTCTGAGCTGAGTTCCTGGTATAGCCTGCTCCCCCCAGGAAGAGAGATTCAGTTCTTACACTTTCAGGTGAATGAACTTAAGGAATTAATAGGTCATTACAGTCTCTAGGCAGTGGGAGTCTAACACCGGCTGGTACTCCAGCTTTGGCAAGCTTCGTGCTGAGTGATCGTGAATAAAGAGCCTGTCTGAAACTTTTAGGCATGTGACACTGACCATTTCAGGAAGAGTTTTTCTTAGAGGCATGAAAGCTTGGTTTTTATTCCATGCCGTTCCTAAATTCTCATTCTCCTCACTGGAAAGGTACATACAAATTATGCAGACACAACCCCAAAAATATTTGGCTGAAAAGCATTATTCACAGAAAACTAGCGTCCATTAGAGTAATTTGGTTCAAGAAACATTTTCAGGGTTCAGTGACTTTCTACATGTGCCATGTTTGCTGTCCTGAAGTATCAAATAACTAATCTTCATTGTAATGCTACTCATCAAACGAGAAGTTAACATTTGATTTGTCTTTGGAAATTATTAAAGTGTAATAAAATTATACATATACTAAGACTGGCCTTTTATTTCTGATGATGTGTACAAATTGTTCCAGCTTCATCTTATGCCGCTTGATTAAAACAAGTGGTCTACTACTACACTGGTGGATACAATCTATTTCATCTGTTGGAAACAAAGAGATTAGCCATCCTTCAAATTTTCTTATCTGGAATAAGCCCTAGTTTCGTTACTACAATCCCGTAGTCACATTGTGTTAGGAAACTGAAGAAATATACTCTACCCTGCAAACAAAAAACCTGCATAATTTGGTAGGCAGTGAGGACTTTAGTCTTAATTCCTACCTGTTCCCAGGGTGCTTGTTTATCTAAAGAAATCTAAAGTGTCTGGCCACATCTGGAAACAGCTGGTTTCCATTCTTCATTCCACATATTCTTACAGTAACTAACTGAAGTCTGGGAGAGATGTTCTCCTTTTACAGGTGAAAAATTAGGGTTCAGGGATAGTGAGTGATTAACTGAAGTAACAGATTATGTTGCGAACAGGGGCTTGAACTCTGCTCCACAGGGTCTAAAGTCTACATACTGAATTAACCATAAAATAACTAATTTGTCTCTAACTAGGATAAATAAACTACCATGCTATTGCCAGCTGGTACCATAACATAAAAGAAAGTTTACAGTTCTGGGACAAGATGTATATCTGAATTCTTATGATTAATTTTATATTTGTACTGCTTTCTCGCTAACATTTAGGCATATATTTATTTTGTAGAACTTTTTAACACATGACAAAATCCTTGGGTTGAAAGGGTTTTAGAGGGTTACACAGTCTACCTCCCTGATCCAAAGCAGAATTTACTGCACTTTTGCTATCCTTAGATAAACATTCACATCAGACTTCCACTAGTGCATATTCCACAGCATTTCCAGTAACCTGTTCTCATACTTTGCTACCTTTACATTCCAAAGATTTTCCTGGTATCTAACCTGAACCTTCCTCACTGTCTTTTAAGATTCTTCTGTTTACTGTGAACACAAAGAATGTTTTATTCTGTCTCTTATTGTAAATTTATGTAGTGATTTGTATACTAGTAACTGCCACGTTCTCCCTCCAGGCTCCTTGTTTTTAGGCTAAGCAACCCAAATTAATTAAATCATTAACACCTAACCACCTAACTATCCTTGCTGATCTGCTGTGGACTTAATGCTTTGGTCCCACACCCTTCTGGAATGTATTCCAAGGCAGATGTCAGTGGAGATAAGTAAAGAGGAAGGACTTCACAGGCTAATAAAAACACCCTGCTCAATACAGAAAGCTATCTGTCTGTCTATCTAGATAGCTATACTTTTTCTTGAGTAATATTTCTTGCCAGTTTTGAATGCCAGCCTGTAAATTCTGCTGCATGACAGAAAAAATTGTGGGTGATGAGGGTTTGTGAGGAGAAAAACTGTCTTGTGTATAATTCACTTACAAGGCTGGGTGGGTCCTGCTCACATTTTTTATTGGCATTTAAGCCAGTGTTTGCACAAATACATCTTTGTTTCCAAGGCCTCAAGCAATTTGAAATTAGCCTCTGTGACTGCTAGCTCTGGAAACTAACCAAGGAAATGGTTCCTTTTAAAAATCTAATAATGCAATGAAACCTAAAGTGTCGGGAATATTTTATACATGATACTATACCTTACTGTGTTATTTATCTTCATGGCTACTATACATTGCTCTTATGTTATCCCTTTCAGTGTTGCAAAGATAAATGCCTCAGCACTATAGTTCATTATGTATTCTCTCTCTAGGTATACCTTATATAAAATAGAGATGCATTACCCAAACATTGCTGATGTAAGACAATTTGGAAACACTTGCCCATTTTCTTAGAAAAGGGCTGGTAGCAGTGGCAGAGACCAAAATCCACAGGGCCAGAGTCATCTCTAATCTAGAGAAGCTCAGACACTGGGCTCCTGCAGCTTCATAACAGTCAAATGAGCCAAGGTGGGACCTGAGATTCACTGGTTCCCTGAGATTTTCTTCGTTTCTGGTGTATCGTCTTACTCTTAGAGCTGGATGTTTTCCACAGTCTGATTAGAATTTTATTTTTTTAATGGAGGACAGTATTGAAAAAATACCAAGTATGTAGTAGCAGGTCTTTGATGCTCTCCTACAAGTGGAAAGTGCTGGAAATGGAGAGAATGAGCGATAGGTCAGATAGCTGCAGAGACCGGTTGTCTCCTGGAATACACAGTTAGCTAACTCCTTCAGGGATATGTGGACCAAGTCAGGAAGATGACGGACACAAGAAATGGAGAATGATGAGCAGAAAGTGCAGCAATCATCTATATTTGGGACAGTAGATCTAAAAGTTTGTCAAGGTATATGTATGCATGTCACATGCTACTAATAAAAGCGAAGAGTGCTTTTAAATTCACATAGCAGTTCCTACAGATCTCCATTTTTGGTTTAGAATATGGATATTGTCATGATGGACCACTAACTGTTCCAGGATTTTACTAATTTTGTAGAACCTCTAATGCACCTGTATGCATATGGGAACTTAAGTGCTTGCAATCAAGACATTGCCATCTAATGAGTTCATTTTCAGGCAGCTGATCTGACAGTTTCTAAATTAAGACAGAAAGGGCGTGCTCCAGCTTCAAAAATTCCAGTATATTCTAATCTCTGGGGAAAAAAAAAAAAAGCTAAGATAGAAAACAGACCTTTGTTTGGAGTGTGAAACTATGTGAATTTAGACAATCTCTCTAATAGCTGTTCACCTTTTTTTTTTTTTTAAGGAAAAAGTACAGCAATACTTCCATGGTATACTTAGTATAACTCTGATGATTTTATTTTCTATTAGTTAAAACAGTAAGTTAGAATGTCTATTAACAGAGTTTTGATGCAAGAAAGTTTCTCTAGAAGAAAAGTGTTTCAGATCTAATATTCTTAGTAATGTTCACATGGCTCTGGTGTGTGTATCCAGTGTATACCTTTTATATACCGAAAAGATATTTGCACCCAAGATACTACAACCGGAAGTGACATATCATGCAAAGATTCCTACCAACAGTACTTCTTTTAACACCAACAGTTATCTTTATAATTGTCCCTATTTGAAATCTGCACTACATTTGCTTTCTCGATTAGTACATTCACCTCAACATAATTTTCAGCAATAAAGGAGTACAAATATATTTAACATATGATTTAACATATGATACTTAGCCATTCAGCAAGCTTTTACCTTTTTTCAGATTACAGCACTGTAACAACTGCTAACAACTAAGCAGAAAAAGAACATTCATGTCAATAACAATAAGAAAAATATATAAAATCCAGAACAATTTTAGAAAATTGCAAAGTTTTGTTGTAAAAAGCTGCATGCCTTATTTGAATACTGTATATGGGAGCGGCACAGAGGGATGGCCATTCCTGTGACAGAATGTCATCACTGCAAGAGATTTTTTATTATTTATTCATTTTTTTAATACTTTGTCTTTTTGTTTGTGATAGTGTTTAATTTTTTTTTTTCTTACCTGGAGATCTCAAAATACACTACAAAAACTAGTTGAGTGCTTATGTAGTAAAATACTAATTTTTTTTCAACTATTATTAAATGCACTTATTTGCATCCAAGATAACTGATAGGTCAATCTCACACTAAAGGGATATGAAAGTAGAATTGTGTTGTACTTACCATATAATTCCAGTCTGTCAGATTAAAATGTCATCAAGATATTAATGTTTGACATTCTGTCTCCCTCTCTAGTTAGTAGATAAAAATCACTATGGCTTTTAAGAAATAATATTTTCAAATAAAGTAAGCATTTCAGTAAATTACAAGGTGATAGGTTAATACGATCTTTTCCTTCACAGAAATCTGCTTGCCTTTCCTGATATCTTACTTAGAACTTTTGCCAACACATTCAAGATTAAGCAGAGAGGATTTTTTTCTGGGTCAAAGCCTTAGAGATTATTGTGCCAGGAAAGGTCTCACTACTTTTCTATCTCTTTCAATACCTATTTCTTGCTATTTTTGATAGCACCTTCTAAATTAGTAAATATCTCACTTCAGGGAACAAGCTATATGACCTGAAATGTATTAGGTTTTTCCAAACTGAAAATGCTGAAGTGCAGAAGGAGAATAATTTTATTTCAAATGCACTATCTCAGCTCTTATCAGAGTGTAAAACCAGCATGAAATGTTGATATTTACAATTTACTGCCCATTTTACCACTTTTCACTTTTGTGCCATACTAAAGGTCTCCTGCAACAGGACTAGAGTACCTAAGGAGTCAGACAACTCTAACAGTGTGATTGCGGAACACATCAGTCCATAGCATGAAAATCTTAGCTTATATGAAGTGTGAGAGAAATAACAATATATCTTCATTACCTCCAGCTTCTTTACAGCATAGGAACACTTTTAAGTTTCTGGTTTGAGCATATTCTTGAGCTCTTGAGCTTAGTAGCAGCTACTAAGAGTCCCAGTAGCTAGATGTGATTAGGGTATGACGATACCTCCGGTACATATGTACATAGCAGGCAATGCTTGATTAAATCTTTGGATGATTGTCTTTCCTGAGAATGTTTCTGCAAGCAGATTTTCTCCCATTTCCATCATCTGCATGCAGCCAAAGAGAGCACAGTCCTCTTTCAAAGCAAAGAAATACTTTACAACAGGAGCAGAGTTAGTAAAGATGTTGCTTCATTTTTAAATGTAGTTCATGGCATTTCTGAGGTTGTGGTTGTTTTTTTTTTTTTTTTTTTTTAATAAATTCCACTGTGGGAAATGGCCAAAAGAATGGACCAGCAAAGAGAAGGGAAGAAATCTTCCTGATCACAGATGCTTAGCAAGCTGAAACCACTACTGGGAAGGATTTTACAAATTCTGGCACATTTCAAATACTGCAGATCTGACATGCTTGACATCGTAACATCATGGTGATTTGCTGCTATAACGCCATAAAAAGTGGGGAATATATATTGGTTTTGTCCAAATTAGATCTGCTTAATAACGTTCACTATTTTACTGCCATGTTTACCCCAGATATTCTAACTTCTAAGTAGCTGCAATGAACTGTCATATTAAATTCAACTAAATGTTTTCCTCTGGCATCAATAAAAAAGTACAAGCAATAACAATAAAAAATATTTCTCTAAATAAAACACCTTTTCTCCTTTTAGAAAATGATTTTTCACTTTATTTGAGTACATATTTTTTAACCAAAACCTGACTGACCTAAAGATTAATCTGCCTCAGAACAGTGGATACTTTAAGGTTCTGCATCTTACTAACCACTGGGATTTAGAGTATCTAATTCCAATAAAGCAGGTTCAGAACTGGATTATGTATGACAAATCTATTTCTGGTCTCCTGCCTTAGCAGAGATGGTAATATAGAGATATTGGCAGGATAGCTAACTTTCCCTGGTGGAGAAAAGGTTGAGGGCAATGGCTGGGTTTGCAAATATGAAAATATATAACCTCAGATACTTTGGTTTTATTGTTACCATCAAGTTATTATTTAAATTATGTTCCCAGATAACAGTAACCTAGATCAAAAAAACTGAAATAAGTGTAAAAATTAAATTTACTATAAATTCTTTTCTGGTTTTTATGTTTTATTCAGCTTGATCACAGAAAATAAATAGGTCAGTTTATTTTTTTTGATAGTGAACACTGTGGAGGTATAATAAACAGAATTTATTGGAAATTTTTGAAATCACCTAAAGCTTGTACAGTCATCACCTGTTGGCATTGTTAAACAACAAACTTAAAGCTGTAAAATATTTCATAACACATTAGCATGTTCTCTGTTTCCTATAGGTGTATCAGACATGTAATAATTAACTATTAGTGTTTTGTGCAGAGAGGAAGCTCCACAGTGGCCTGGGAGCAGAGGGTGCTGTAACCAGTCCCTTCCTTGGATATCCATGTATGTGGGTGGAGATACCATTATTGGATAAAACCAGGCCAGATTTTGGTAAGGTAATGAGCTGAGGGGTGTGTGATAGTCTCCCAAGAACTGATGAGCTCCGGAGGCTGGCAGTCCTGCTGGATCTGCAAGAGCAGAGAAACTCGGGACACCAAAGGCCAGACAAAACTGTAGAAGGCCATCAGCACATGTGGGCACCAGGAAGGAGCTGCACAATTTGGACCTTGTGTGGGGAGGTAGTAGGTGCTGTTTGCAAAGAAAGACTACAGAGTTATATGCATGCCTGGTGGGATGAGGAACCCTTGAGGCCTTTCTGGAGACCAGCCCAGAAGCCATTGGCACATCTGGATGAGCTGCTACTTCCACAGCACGGTTCACATCCCAATTGTGATCTGGTGATTGACAGACCCCAAGTACGCATGAGAGTGAACTGCATGAGGAGGAACCGAATGACTGCATAGACAGATATTTGCTATTAATTGTAACAGCACAATTCTCCTAATGGTTACAGGTTAATTAATAAAAGGTGTTTTAAAAGACAGTGGTTGTTACCTGTGCTTCTCCTTGACTTAATTCCCTATCATGGAAAATTAAATCTATAGTTCATGTATATAGTGGAAGACAATACAGAAGAAATGCTGGGTTTAATTGGGATGAGGATACTAAAATTCACAGTTTTTCCTCAAGAGTTACACAGAATTCCTACTCACGAAAGCTAAAACTGATTTTGCTGTTATTTCTGTGTGACCAAGATGTCATTTCATGCATCCTTTTGCTACATACAATTCTTTATTTAAAAAACAGATATTCAGAATTCATGGTGCTCATGAATCTTAGTTTTCATTTGTTAAAAAAAGCCAAACAAACCAACACTGAACCTTTTTAAAACATGAGATTTACTTGATGGGGCAGAAGATGGAAAGAGGGAAAGGGGAGTAGGTATTGTTTGCTGACTACTTGAAGTAATTAAATATGAGAGTAAATTAACTGCATTGTATAATCTGGTGATGACCCAGAAATATTATATTCTAGATGGACAGTAATTAATGAAATCATTATATCAAAATCAAGAATAATTATCTGAGATTATCAGTGTTTTATAAAATTGTCACATGACAAAGAATGCAATTTTACCCTGTCAGCCTGTGTCTGAAGTTAGGGGTTAAAATGAACAATTTATTTCAGCCAACAGGATTTTATACTAGTGCTTCCATTTAAATACGATTATGGACAACTTGAACACCTGTTTTTATTGATAAAATGTAATAAAGGAATATATGCAAAAATCTAAACTTCATTTGAACTTTTAACCTGAGATTTTGAAAAACTGTTTTGTCTTCTTTTCCTGGCAGCATAAGAATGTTCATTCACCTTGCAGATCAACCTGGTTTATGAAACGTCTTAGTAATAACAATCTGAAGCACTACCCCTCCAAATCAGTGGAAAGATACTATTTGCTGTTAAGTGTACTCTCAGTTATTGGAACAAAAATGTGTCAAAAGCTGTGTGAAATCATAATGATATTGCATTATAACCCTCATTTTCAAAGGGCTGGTGTTTGGTAGATTGGTACCACACTTGTTTTTCTGGGGCATAACCTGTATTCCTGCAACTTGTTAACTCTTGGAGGCTGAGTGAAAATTTAGTATCTTGAGAAGGTACATGAAGTCCTTTGTGGGACTGTGTAAGAACATATGTACAACAGCAGTTTTGGAAAGTTTCTGAGGTGCCAACATGTTTAGGAGCCTATTCTGTCTGGCTGTCTAGGATTATCCTCTGGGTTGCTAATAACTGTCTAAAAACCATAATTCTTCTGAAGTTTCTTTCCCCAGAATCACAAAAAATTGTGTGAAATATGTGCCTACTACTATCATTTATAATGAGGAAATAATATGTATTAGGACACCTACTGATGATTGTCAATGAAGTTCATTGCATACTTACAGGACATGACCTAATATCTCCCTTAAAAATGTTTAACATTTTCCAAATTTTTGTCCCCTTTCATATGCACATGCTGTACAATTCATTGATTTGTGCCTGCATGATTTGAAGGAAATTTGGATTTCTGCATACAAAAATAAAGCGTATATATAAAAACTTGGTAATATCAACATGTGAAGTAATGCACCAGTTTCTGATGCAGTCTTTAATTATATTTCAACAGACATGCACGCATACACACCAATTTAGAAATATTTTTATGAAGCACAATAATCAAGAGGAAATATCACGAGATCATGACCTTAATACAGATGATCTCCTGATTGCTTTATTTTCAGATCTGATGTGCGACTGTTTCGGGTTTTTCTTTTCACTCTGAAGCTCTTCCAAGACCTGTACTTTATCACTCCCCACAGCTAGAAGGTGAAGTCCTGCCCCAGCTTTCCCCACTTGCAGTGGCACAGGCTGAGGGGCTGACAGCAGAAAGGGACATTGTAGGTGGTGTGAGTGGAAAAGCAACTGTAGCAGGAATAGAGTGCATGGATTTGCTCTTCTTTCCTTCTATCCCTTGTGCCTATTTGTGGCTGTAGCTGTTATTTTTTTTAACCCTTTTCCAGTTCTGTCTGTGGCTTTTGGAAAAAAAAATAAAGTGGACTGCATTAGCACTTGGCCATAGACACAGTGGAAGGGTGTCCTAGTTTACTTGCACAGGACCAAGTGAAGAGATTCATGGTCTGAATCTAATGAGGAACAGAAGATGAGAGAGAGAAAACTGTTTTTTCACGTAGCATCTTTGTGAACCTGATAGGACCACAGACCATGTAGTGGTGCAGTAATTATTATTTTGCTTTACTTTGCTTCCTTTTGCTTTCTACTGATTTGAAAGCATAAAAATTATAATGTTTTGTCTTGTCAAATTATCCAATATTTGGTAGTAGGGAAAGCTCAAATGAGAGTGTAGGAGGGTGAGAAATACTAGCATTTGAGTAATCTTTTTCTTTGCATGTGTTCCTGTATTTCAGTAATCAGTAGTTAAGACCCTATTACTGGGAGTTTCAAGCACACTCATATTAAATTTGTAAGATCCTGCCGTATTTAGAGAAGAAGAAATAAAGCATTTATTACATGCAGTGAAGTCCACTTCTGATAAATACAGTCCCATCACTTGAGGCTGCTTTGTGACATCTGTCTCCAAGAGTTTGTAAATATTTGTTATGCATGGAGCAGGACAAACCCTCCCTGCCCACTGAAAGAAGGACATGTTTTCTCTTTCTATCTTTTATGGCCTTCTACAGAACTGCAGAGTATTTTCTCTCTTTTTCTTCTCTTTTGGGGGTAACAATCAAAGGTGGTGGATCTGAAATCATCACTTTCCTGTCATCTTTCATCTCCACTCATTTTTCTTTCCACTTACTTGTTCCTGTGATTCTATGCATAGGGACCCAGCGGGTTTCTGGCACGTTTACCTTGTGCGTTTGTTGTATTTTCTGATGGAGACACTGATGCGGCTGAGAGCAGAATTTTCTTCTACTTACAAACCAAGGATGAAAGCAACCTGCCCTTCTGATTTTCCTGCTGAATGGAGTCAGGAGGTGAAATACTGTTTACTAAGTACGGGATTTATTATTTTGCCAACAAGTTTGCCTTAATTAACTGGAGAAAAAGAGTAAAAAAATGAAGTATAAAATGTTTCTTTTGTTTTTGGAGAGGAGGTGAAAGCTGCATAATTTTTCATCATTACCATTTGTTCCCTCAGAGGTAAGATTAGGTCAGCATTTGCAGTTCAAACTCCTGTTTCCAGAGGTTAACAACTCAGCTGTAAGATTTCAATCTCAGTTTAACATTTGGCAGAGTTGCTACTTTGAAATAATACCTCTGGAACATACATATAATACCTTTTCCCAAAGGGTCTCGCAGCACTTCAGTACACTGAACTGTGTAATGGTTTGTTTCATCCATCGTTACAACACAACCACTTTTGAGGTGGCATATAGTCTCAGAATGAGGAGATTTATACAATATTTTAGGTAAGGAAGGAAAGATAATGCAGAACTGAAACTACAGGCAAAATTAATATATTCATGTACCTGAAAAAAATAAAAAAAAAATCATTTTCCTGGTATTTTAGGTGAGTAACATTTTCCCTTTCTCTAGACATGTTTTTGTAGTCAAAGCTATAGTACAGCAATGACAATTTTTCAGATCATATTAAAAAGGCAAGGCTTTTTTTATTACTTTGAATTCTTCTAATCATTCCTGCTTGAAAATCCTTTTATACTACCTTTCCCTTCAAAGAGATTATATTCTTAGTTATCTAACTGTTGCTTAAGCACAATGGAACAATTTTTAAAGTACAATAAAATTTAAATCTCAGATTAAACTAATAAATGTTAAAGATAGCTATAATTAGCTCAGTACTTCCTAGAAAAGAATCAACATTTTGGCATTGACATGTGAAAAAAGAGGATTATTTGTCAGTTTGCTACTTCAGCAGGATGAAGTAATACGCTATTGTCAAGAACTTGTCAAGACAGAGGTACTCAACATATTCAAATCCATGTAACTGAAGTTTACTCTTTAGTCTCTGGAACAAAAATCAGATTATTTTCAAACACACTGTCCATAATGGGAATGAGTAAAGGAGTTTGATCTATCCAATAATGGACTGAAATGAACACAGGTAACTCTATGAAAATATGCTTTGATGAGAGTTTTGGAATTTACACATCAGAAAAACAGGATGCTAGATGATTACATGTGAATTTAGGTGACTCATATAGTCAGACAGGTTTGAAAGTGTGCTCTTTGCTTTATTCTTCAGAAATAAAGTGTCAAACGGTTACCTTGAATAAAAAAGTGTGCATTGACAAAATAAGCACTGAAATTCCTATCTGCCCCCTTGCAGTAGTGGCTAAGGCTAAGTATCTATATCTGTAACAGAAGCACTTCCTTGCAGTCAGGTGGGCTGTTTAATTATTAAGATGCTCCTTGGCAGTTTTCACGTTAGCCAGAGCAATAGCATTCATCAGGAACAGTGCCCAAAAGACAGTTCAGACATCAGTATCCTGTTTTGGGAAGGGAAGGGAAGGGAAGGGAAGGGAAGGGAAGGGAAGGGAAGGGAAGGAAAGGGAAGGGAAGGGAAGGGAAGGGAAGGGAAAAGGAGACTTGAATTTGTGGGTGTACCTCATCCAAAGACTGGAGTTTGGCTCTGGCTTGCTCTGTAGCCATGGTATGGATACAACGCTGGACACCTCAGGTGATGAGCTTTCAGAGCTCAGTGAAGCCTAAGCAAGATCAAAGGGCCAAGTCACTGCATCTAGGGCAGTTCTGAGGAAAAAGCAGGAAATATTTAGTCTAAGGAGGAAAGCCCTGGAGACTTTCAGAGCTCTTCAGCACCTTAGTGGGTGGAAAAGGTTCCTGTAATTAGGTACTTAAATTCAGCCTAAATCTTGCTTTAGGCATAAAAGTCAAAAGAGATTTTAAATGAGAACATAGCATGTCTAAACATATGTTTAGAGTGGTGGCAAATGAGCTCTGAATTGAAGCCGTCCGTACCTCAGCACTAGCAATGTGTTAACCTGCTTGCTACTACTAATCAATTTATAAAGTTGTGCCAGCAGACTCAAAGTGTAGTGAGAATGATTTTGAATCTGGCCATGACATACTATTTACAAGTACCCAGAGGCTGTGTTTCTGATCTTGTTTTGAGTGGAATAAATCCCAAACAATGTCAAATGAATTTCTTCAATTCTAAATTAAGCCAATAACAACATTAGAATACTTGGGATGTTTCTTTGCCAGTTAGGCTAGTTTATAGATACCTTAGATAAAAAATAAAGCTTGTACCTTGATGATATTCTTTGTGAAAACATGAAGGTAACAAACATAGGACTATCCACCCAAAAATGTCTTGGTAACAGTTAATTTAAAGGAGTTTTACACACTTCGTAGCCCTGAAGCTGCTGCTTCTGAGTGACAGGTAAATCAGATCTGGTTCTTCTCTTACAGCTTAATCTCTCTTAGCTGGGGAAAAAAATTAAAGGGCCACAGATCAAAGAGACCTCTAGCTAACAAAGAGAAAAGACAGGGAAAAAAAATGACCTAAATTTTCAAAATGACTGATGATTTTGGATATTTAAATTTTAGGGCCCCTGCTTTGAGGCATCTTAATGGATCTTGATAATCAGAGTGCAGTTGCTAAGCATATAATGTTTGAATCCCCATAGACAGTCTTATAAACACCTCTAAATCCAGACTCAAGCAGGCAGGATCCAAACAGAGCGAATTTCCATGGAAGCTGAAATATTGCAATGCTACTCGGTTTTTAGAAAGCAGTCAGTAAACAAAAATATTTTCCCTTCTATTTTTCTTTTTTTTTTTTTTTCTTCAACAGACGTCCAGTTCAAAGCCCTCTAATCCTCTTTGCTTGCATTTCCTTGGTTTCTGGGAGCATTCAGCATGGTATGGTTATCCACAATCTCCAAGCATGGTATGGGTGTTATCTCCTCCAGTGAGTTGTTTCTTCCTGGTTTTTCTTTTATGTAGATACTCTCAAGCATTCCAGTATATACACATAAATTACACCTCATCTGTTCCATTCACTGCCGTAGGGATGGGACAGAGGGTTCTTCGTCCCATGGAGCGCCTGCCCATGTCCTCCTGAAGCCATTCAGTTAGTTCTTTGATGCCAATAGCATACCCTGTTTTCTCCTGCTGCTGCCTTCTCTTCTGGGATTTCTGCCAGGCCAGTGCATGACTCCGACACTTTCTCTTCCCTCCGGTAGCTAAGATGGTGTCCCAGCAGGCTTGCTCTCAAGGGATGAACTTGCAGAAGAGGCTCTGACTCCAGGTCAGCGTAGGTTGGATCATTCCCATCCTGCCTACTCAGGCTCAGATGAGTAAGTCCCTGCATTTCCATGAAGAAGAACAGCTCCTCTTGGCTCCTGTGTTGTGGCTCTCACCCTGGCCTATGACCCCAGAGTCCCTCCTCTCAGCCTGGCACCAGCCAACACTCAATACTCTGTCCGTCAGCAGGACTCAGGGAGCATCACCTGTCTGCTTGCTACTGCAGACTACTGCACGCTTTCCAGGCTTTAGACTTCCCAGATGCTGCACACTGTGAGGTAAGTAAGGCTTTGAAAACAAAACCATTTTATCCTGTCCTTTTGCCTAATAAAAATCTCACCTTTCCCCTGCTAAGCTGGCATACTGGACTACACTCCCAGATGTAGCAGAGGATCTATGCAGCAAGGATATACACAGCATTTGTGTGTATTTCGTAAGTAGAGACAAAAGATGGAAAACAATGGAAAAAAAAAAATAGAAAAAAAAAAAAATACAGTTTATATGTACGTTTGTATGGTAGGAAACCGTAAAACATTCAATTTCAATCTTTCTATTTTCTTCCCCCCCCCCAACCAAATCCACCCTATTTTCCATAAAAATCCAAGCAAGTGTCAGATGTGTCCTGGGGATTTTGGAAATCCCTTATTTGAAGAGCTCTAACAAGACTAGCGCAATGCCTTGGGAATGCATGTGGTGGGTTTACTTTAAAGGTAAAAACTGGAAGCACTGGGATTCTTGACAGTCTTACAGGAAAAGCTGGAGGGCTTCAGCCCTTGCTTGTGTATCACTGAAATGCTTCATGACTGAGATCTTGCTATAAGAGGTAATTTCTGATGAATTTTAGTTTTTCATTAAGAAACTCCATCAGCAAAAAGTATGCAAACAGTTCTGATGCTAAATCAACAAGTTATTTTCTAAAATTTTGACAATTACCAAGGCAGAATGGATGAAGACTGTGGAGCTCTTCCTCCCACATACCTTGCACTGAAACCTAACTCAAGGCTTTTTTGCCAGATTACCATAAGGAGAGTGCTTCATTGCTTGAGTCAAGATGGAACCACCTTGCATGGATTACAGAGGATACAAATACTATGTTTAATTTTTTGTTGGATCAGGGACATCCACTGATTCTGTCCTTAATATGCCCTTTTATTATGAACAATTACATATGTCTCTGAAAACTGTATGATTCCATAGGGATAAAAAGACTGGGCTTAATGAGATGTTTTATGGACACAATTCAACATTAGCTTTGAATTTCCTGGCTTTTGTTGATTTTAGTCACAAGCTTAACATTTTTCAAACATAGAATCATTACATTAAAAAAATAAATCTGTATTTTAACCAAGATTTATTACACCCCAGTGAGATAAAGCTTGTTTTCACTTTTCAGTAATAACATGATTTATTTCCACACAGCTGAACAGTTAAAAAAAAAAAAAGGAGATAGATCTGAATGAAAAATAATACTTCCTAACAAAAATAAGAAGCAAGCCTTTACAGAAACTTTAAAGAAATCTCAATCAGCCCCAAGAATGAATATATCAAGTCTCTCATTTTGACAAGTTTGTGATATACTTTGCTTATTCTTAGGTACCATATAATACAAAAGCATTGATCTGAGTGGTTATTTTTAAAGTTTTCTGGAAGATGGAGGATCTGACATCCCCTCATGTATTTGGCTGCTGGGCAGACTCAGAATCACTGACACTAAGTCGTCAGCTACCATAAACTCCTTAGAGGGGATTACTTTTATATCACTTAATATTTTGTCATGTCTGGTCTTTGTACAAAGCTACTGTTGTGTATTGATAAGGATCATGGCTGAAAACATTATGGTGAAACTACTTCAGCCAGACACAGGAGGTGACACATTCAGTGCAGGGGGAACTGCAATTTACATATCAACAACAAGCTACCGAGCCACAGACCAGGTCGGCTGATGGATATTGGAGGTGGAGGATGTGCTGGAGGGCACATAGCCCCATCTTCTCATATGCCCAGCTCGGCAAACAAAGGGGGAAAGCTGAGACCCTTCAATGTGGCCCGGGACTTGCCAAGACTTGCCCATCTTTCGCAATCACCCGTTCACCGCCCCCCCGCAAGACTCGGAGAGCTATAAAAAAGCTCACCTAAACCAGCACTGGTAGGGAATCCAGCACTGGTAGGGAATCCAGCACCCTGAGGACCCTCAGCCTACCAGCCTCGCTGAGGGAAATCCAGCACCCTCAGGACTCTTCAGCCCACCAGGCTCGCCTTGGGAACTGAACCAGAGATCCGAGGCTGCTGTGCTCCTGAGTTGCAAACCCCAGCATCCTTGCCATGGAACACCGAGACCATACATCATCATACAAGTCCTGTCATCCACGCTGTGGGGCCGTGAGAGACTGGATCTCTCACTCTTTTCTTTCTTCCTTTCTCTCTGCTCTTTCCTTCTCTCTTTTTTTCTATACCCCGATTTCTTTGTATCTCCTTCTGTTTATGTATTACTCTCTTTCTCTCTCTCTTATACCTTAGTTTTCCTTCCCTCTCTACCACTCTCTCTCTCATATAAGGATAACATCTTTAAGCTCTGCTGTTGGTTTCTGCTTAAACTTCATATTATAGCTACTAATGGTTGCCAATACATCGGTCGTAGTAGGACTTTTGCTGTTAATGTGTTGATAAGTTCTGTTATACTTTTGCCAAGTCACTATTCACTGTAACTGGCATTCTGACACGTACTTTTAGTAAAACTCATAATTGAATTGGACCCTGGGAGTGATTGTCCGTCATTCACTTCACATAACCACACAGAATTAACCCAGAGTTAACTCACACCTGGTCTCATCTGTTGAGTCAGGGTGTGTGTCGCGTTTAGAGTTAACTCATTCCTTATCCCATCTATTGGGATGGGACAGCTACCCAGACAGAAAGAGTTTGGTGAGGTGCGTGTACCCTGACCACTACTGGTAGCACAGGATTTGTAAGAGTCTCTAACATATATATATATATATATATGTATATAAACCTATTATTTTGAATGTTTCGACATTCTCCTTCCACTAGGTGCTCTCTTGGCATAAAACTAGAGGCAGATCAAAGCTGGGAAGCTTCATGCACTTGAAGAGGAGGGGGATGATCTCCAACTACCTACAAGAAGAGAGCATAGAAATGCAACATCCCAGAGAAAGGTATTACTTCATATGTGTTTGTTTCCCTGTACATCTAGATGACACAGTTATAAATATATAAACCCACTCAGGCACATTCAGTCCTAGGGGTGGCAGAGTCCCAGTTTACAGCTGGTATACCCTCTGAGCCTTTTAGATAATGTTTTCCTCTTGTTTATTCTTCTTGTTTCTGCATTTTATCCTCAAGAGTAAACCTGGTAGAACAGTCACTTCTATCCACCTGGAAAAAGACTAACTTATCTCTTTATTGATTATCTCCTTTAAGATTTGTCCCACTCCTCAACACCTTGGTGAGACTCTGTATATCCCATTAAAACTACCTATTCAGCTTTCCCATTTTGAAATAGTTGCGCTGTGTTCAGTAATTGCCATACCATACTTATGCATGTTTTCTTACCCTGCTTGCCACCTCACTTGTTCTTCTCTGAGTACGCGTTCAGAGACACAGAAGATTGAGATCAAAATCTTACTTTCCCCTTGCTTTCTTCAGTTCAAATTCCAGTGTCCAGTCTTACATATCAACAGCATGGAACATTCTTCCCCCTTTAGTCTCTTTCTCTCTCCTTTTTTGCAGGAGTCTGTTCTCTTAGTGGCTTGTTTGGACTTTTTTAGTCTAGTAATTCCCATCTGGGGACTGAAAATGTTATGCTTTCAGGACTCCCACCTTTGAGATCATGACCTCAGATTTATTCACTAATTTTCTACTGTATTGCCAATGAAATCACCTTCTTAGACTGTCATATCTGCTGCTTTTGTACTGGTACCTGTTCCTAACATGACAGAACTCTATGGGCTTAGATCATCATCCACATGAAGTCTCTGAACTTTCCAAATTTCCTCGCCAATTTCCTCATCATTTAAATGGTGCTACCAGCTGTCTCAGTGGCTCAGTATCCTGCCAGCTGCAATAGATAGGAAAATGACAATGAAGTGGACTGAGGTAAAATAAGAACAGCAAATACTGGCCCAAACATTTCCCTGTATGGTAGTAACATCCTCTTTGATTTTTCACATACAAGATATAAGATCATGTACCGACACATGATATAAGATAGCTCAGATGCAAGATACCTACTCACCCAGACCCAGTAAATGGCAAAAGATTCTATTTAAACATCTCTGCAAGATAAAAGTCTGAGTCAGTCCCATTAAGTGTATGAGCTTATGATCAAAGGAATTACAGACAAATCAGACTTCCAATGCAGTGGGTGATTAGACCACCTAAGAAAACCTCCAATTCTGGCTTGTCCTTGGAACCCTACATCTCCATGGACTTTGAAGACAGTCTGAAAAGTTGAGCCTTAGTAAACTAAAGTTAGCTTCTGTGAGAATCCCTGAGATCTATTCAGTCATTTTCAGAAGGATAAAGTTCTAGCAAACTATAAAGATTTACATAATTTAAATATAGATTGCAATTATTTATTGGAAGAATTATCTACAAAGAAATTGCAGTAGAGTTTTAATGAACTGAAAAATCCATTCACATATTTTCAAAGAAATTTGCCTGGGATAATTATATATTTTCTGAAATCAGTCAGAGAGTCAGAAAACTCAAATTGCTGCCAAACCAATGGATACGAGATGACTGATTTCCACATAACAGTGTCAGCTAGGCACTAACATGTTTAATGCATTGCAAAGCATAAAATAGCAAGTACCTGAATGAAACCGTATGTCTGAGGACATCTGAAGGCAAAGAAGGGTGAACGAGGAAGGGAAGTGAAAATGAATAGCCACTGAGACTCCTCAATCAACAGAGAGATTTGGTCTGTTTGGTCACTTCATGGAACTTTTCAGGCTGCACGCTCCAAATGAAGTAAATCAGGCAGCATAAAAGCCATAACAGACAAACAACACAAGTCTTTATTTTTTATTCTCTTTTTAGGGTAAACATTAACTGCCAACTTTCTCTGTGGAGTATGGTAGCAGATGAATACGCTTCTTTTATTTACACTACATAAAGGTTGTGCTCACTTGAAAACAGAAACTGATGTGCACTTGTAGCAACTTGTACAGCCACCAGCAAAGCACAATTAATTTTCTCAGGCTGTCTTACAAAGTCAGATGCCAGCAACAAAAATCCTGTTGGAAGGGGCATCTTCTTGTTCTCCTCTCTTCTTCCCCACCTCACTCTTAGACATTCAGTTCTGCTTCTTATTTTGTACTGGCCCCAGCACTTACCAGACCCCTCACCACTTGAACATGCTGAAGCTACAGAAAGCAAAACTAGAAAGCTGGCTGATTTTGTGCCCTGATAATGAATTGGAGTGATTTCCAAAGGACCTGACAGAAGCCAGAGCTACTAAAAGAAAGGGGGCAGGGCTGCAAAGCTGGAGAGAGAAGGGAATGGGATAGATTTCTATTGGGGAAGGAGAAATAGGGAAGGGAGAATGGAGTTGTGAAACAGAAAACCCCAAAAATCTTCCACCTCAGCACAGGACTGAGATGTCACTGGACGATGTCACCTTTTGGGAAAGTAAAATCATGCATTTAAACCAACATGCACATTCTCAACAAAAAACATTGACTGGAGCAGAAAGTTTCTGGTTGTGCCTGTCAGGAAAAATGAGGAGAAGGGAAGAGATCACTCCATTTTTCTCAGACTGAGCTGTACAAGTAACTACCTGGCAACATGCATGTATATGTGTCTGTATTCTGGGTGATTTTTCCCCTTTATTATTTTCTGAACACACTCTGATGACTGATGAATAGACAGAGCAAAATTGAAGTAACACTACCTACAGTGGCCTTGAATGGTGAATCTGTGGTTGCCTGACTATCCTTTTGCATAGTTGCTTCATAAACAAAACATGCCATTGCCAGGCAAATGAACCATGAATATTATCTGTATTCTTGGACTCCCTTGCCATCCATAGCAGGTTGGCTGCTTGTGCACTGCCTGCTGGGAATGGTCCCCTGCTTATGCTGTTTTCTACATTATGCCCAGAAATAATTTAGGAGTGTGCAAGTTGGCATAGGTCAAGAGCATGCCAAGGTTTGTTCTAAAAACAATCTAATTCCTGGCACTATATAATTTACTTACAAATGTAGCTCTAATCTGTTTTACATGTTACAATTCTATAATCCTCTTCCTGAAGTTTGACCTCAGGCATTTAAACAATAGTTATTTTTCCAGTGTTAACTGTTATAATTCCTCAATAAAACAGCAGAAAACTAATGGAAAAATTTCAGCCTATTCTTTTAAGGTTCCATGAAAATGCGGTAGAAACAAAGAAAAATTTACCTTGGAACAGCTCTATGGAGGTCATCTGGGCTAATCTCTGCTTAAATCAGGGAAACATCAAAGTTACCAGGACTTCCAGTTCCTTTTCTGTGAAGCTGCTTTCTAGACTTTTAGCATCCAGGAGCACAGAATCACAGATCACAGGATGGTTGAGTTTGACAGGGACCACTGGAGGTCATCTGGTCAAAAACACATACTCAAGTAGGGCCACCTAAAGCCAGTTGCCCAGGACCTTGTCCAAATGACTTTTGAATATCTCCAAGGATGAAGATTTCACACCTCTCTGTCGATTCTGTGCCAGTGTTTGGTCATCCTCATAGTGAAAAAGTATTTCCTGATGTTCCTGATGTCCTGATGTTCCTGTGTCTCAGTTTGTGCCTACTATCTCAGAAAAAATCCAGGAAGGTCTATACATAGTCTTCTTGAAAGAAATAATAGAGATTACTTAAACAGCTAATGGGTTAAAACATGAATAACAGCTTGGTCTAGACATCTGGAAGTTCTTTCCAACTCCAATTATTCTATCATTCTACAACTTAAGCTAATATATGTGATTTTGTTGATGTGATAAAGAAGTTCTAGGGTCATGTAATTCTTAAGCAGTCATAAAGCAGAAACTGTGACTCATAGATATATGAAATGTAACTGAAGGCATCATAAGCATGAAATTATTGTTTTCACTGGCTTCTCAAAAGGTGTTGGTTGTTTTAATTTAAATACTTGGCTTGTTGAAAAAACAAAATCTAAATTAAAGTTAAGATACCTTGCAAAATAAAAGTCAAACTTGCTTACTTATTATTAAAATAGTTTTACATTAGTGTGCGTTTAGCAGAGCAGTTACATAGGCATAAAGGATCGAAGTGCCTAGAATCACTATTCAAAAAGTTGAGAATGTTTCCTAGACAGAAAGCAAAAGAATGACTACTAATGCTTCTCTTTACAGGCAGCTCTGTTCCTTCTTATTTATCCTTCTAATCACACCAGTTCAGTAAGGAAAACACTCCTTGACTTTTTATTTTTTTTGTGGGTTTGTGACCAAACAAAAAAGTCTTATTTACATACATATGTATTTACGTACTCATCCAGATGAGTAACTTCCTTCTGGACACTTAATAAACCTTTATTTACAATAGGGCCTAAAACATTATTTACCTTCATATCAGTATCCAAAAAGTGAAAAAAGGGATAGATAAAGCAAGTGAGCAGATCTAATTGATGTAGACAAATACTAGGGTTGGATTTCTTGGTTTCCTTGTGAAGACACACAATTGCTGAGCCATGCACATGTAAGTACAACTACTAGTTAAAAGCAGAGCACATCTAATGTTGGATATTCTGGGAAGATGATGAGCGTTATTTTTTGACAAATTTATACCTGGGGAAGTCAGTCCAGATGAGATTGTTATCTTTGAAAAATCCCACTCTCCAGACCACACTCCTTGAGCATAGCTAATTCATACCTATGTCAATGTATGTGCCAATATAAAAGGGATGGGGGAAAAGAGCAGCTCATCAGTGTGGTCATAGGAAAATTCTGAGCTCACCCATTATTTTGGGGTCATTTTGGTTTTGTCTCTGAGCACCCACAGACATTTTTTACACTGTGAAAAGCATGAGAGGAATCTGACCAACAAAACTAATACAAGTGAATTATATTGTTGATCAGTACATGCCTGATGGGAGTTTAGGTTACCTGTATGTATTCTACCTTGTTACTTCTGAGAGAAAGAGCAGAAGTCTATATCTTACATATGCTTTCCTCTGTCCATAACGGATTTTATATTTTTGTATACAGCAGTTGTCATGCATAAATGGTCTGAATCAAATGAGCAGACAGACCTTTTGCAGCAAGGGAAACTTGTTTCTCTAAGGATTATGTGTTTTCTAATAAAGCTGATAATCTTCAGTCAATAAAAGCAGAGGGAAAGTGGAAAATTGTAGTTCCTGACAAAAATATAAATGACCTTCTTTAGGAACCACAGCAAATTCTTCCTGTAACACTGAGCCACATTTTGATAATTCTTCTATGATGTTATTATTATGTAAAGAGGCAATTCAAGACTGCCTCAAAAACTTAGCTTGTAAATACTCCAAGACAGTGGCAGATACCATCTTGTTCCCACCAATGTTTAGTGGGAAAAGATTTTGCCCAAAATTTCTCTCTTTTCCAGAAGAAGTTGTGGAGATTTTAAGAGGTTTTCATTCTCTTTTTAATTTTGTGACTAAGAGTGAAAAAGAAAGAAAGAAAAAAAAAATTCTGAAATCTCTGATTCAGGACATAATACTCTTCTTAGAATTTGTAACAACTGATCCAAGGTAAGGACAAATATGCATACAAATTTTGACCTTATTGAATATAGGGATTTAACAGCAATCAACTTCTTGTTGATATGAAAGGAGCAGTAATAATGGTGGTCAAAAGTGATACATTGATGATTCATCTCTGTACAAAACACAGGGTAAAGGAAGAGAGGGTTATTGAATGAAAGGAAGAAATGCTGATGAAAACAATGAAAAAAGTAGTGTGACATAGAAGCTTTAAAAGAAATAGAATCAGAGAAAAATTACCTAAAATGATAATCAGACCTGACAGACTCTGAGTTAGGGTTGGAACAAAACCTGGTTTTAGAGCTCAGCAAGCCCATTATAATATAAGGACAGAAAATACTGGGATACCATGAGATACTGCAATTTGATTGAATATCTCGAATGAAGCCTCTCTGCTCACTGGCTGAACCAGATGATATGGTGAATCAGAGCAATGTCTACTGTAGATAACAAACATGTTGCTGCGAGCAGCTGAGGAAGATGAGGATCTTAGTGCAGACACACAATATGTGATACCTTAAGTCAATCATGAAAATACATTAATTTCTCAGTAAATCTAGCTTGAAGAGTCAAACTGCTTGGGTGACATTCACCTCCATCCATTGAAATTTCCAGACAAGGAGGAGAAAATTCAGTCTTCGTTGGATCAGGCTCATTGGACAATAAGTTTGCTATAACTGTAAAGTGAATTTTTTGGCAAAAACCTATAAGCTTAAAGTTTAAAGAGTTTAAATTCTTAACTTCAAAGAAAATATTTCAGTAGCAATCAACATGCTCAAAACACGTGATCGTGAAGGCCATTTTTGTTGATGTAGACTTTACAATCACTATTATTTCACAGTGCATGTCTTACAACACCTCAAGTTCTTTTTTGGCCAAGCTTTACATTTATATTAGAAGAACAACTGTATGTGTGGTGCTTAAAAGGTAAGAAATGAGAAATGCTAGCGGAAGCTGTGAAAATAAATAATGAGAAGGAAAATTAAATTGAACTATTAATGGTCACAAGGAAGGCTGTCTTGAATAAAAGCTCCTGTGTTATCATGTAAAAGTAAGATTCGCCTATGAAATTAGATACTTCTGTCTCTCTGGGTGGGCCCATGAATAGGTAAAAGTGAAGGTAAGGATGGAGAGAAGAGGAAAGGCAAAGCTCTTGTACTTCTAGAGAAGAGAAATCTTGGTGTAACATATCTGTGCTAACAATTGTGGTCAGAAAAGGAGAGAAAATAATTTTCTCTCTTGGAGCTTCAGAGGTTCCCAGTACTCAAAATTTCAAAATCTAGTTTAAGTTCATATTGGAACAAAGTAACCAAGTACTGAATTTCTTGTCATTTACTGTGAGGGGTTCTTTTTAGGATTGGTTGATTCAGTGAGCAGAAAACTCTAAGGTATTTTGTTTTGATTTTCTTTCAATATAAAGCAACACAGACAATATGTCAATGTGTGTGTGTGATTTTTTGTTGTTGTTGTTTGTTTGTTTTTAAAGAAAGTACTTTTCTGAAAACGTTAAAATAGTACGTTTCAGCACACTTCTTATATTGATTTCTTCATAGTGTTAAATTTTAGAAACTCACTGTCCCTGACATTTTGACTTTTATGGAAAAATTTCCACGACACTTTATCCAACCAGCTCTATAAACCACCATGAAAGGGATGGTGCAGCTCTCTTTTTGTAATTCATAGATGAAATGTAAGTGGTTCAAATATACAATTTAGGCAAGCAAAAACTCATCTACTGCCAATTTTGTGAAGATATTTTTCCCCTTGCAGTAATATAAATGCTTCTGATCAAAACTGCCAGATGTCTCCCAGAGAGTGCAGCGATTTGTTCATATTATCAGTTATTACAATACAGATGAGCATAATGATAAGGCAAACTCATTCAGTAGAAGGGATTAATAATGAAACCATTTAATTAAGACTAGGATCTGAATCAAAACCCTGACTCCAAATGCCCCTTAGCTTGAGAAGGGAACTTCACAGTCCAAATCATAAAACTCATGCGCATTGTTAATTTTACTGCACTGAACCAAAATTATCAGTGATACTTCATTTATTTTTAAGCAGTTTATTAGCTTGATTTGCTCTCATGGTTTCATAAGAGACACCATTATTAAGCATAAAGTGATCAGGAATTATGTGTTATTCTGCAGCTTTATGAAGCATGGCTATTTATGTTAGGGATTGGCTGGAAAGTGGGCCTCATTTGATTTAGCCACAGCAAGAACTGCCACAATCTGTGAGGATTTTGTTTAACCTAGAATAAATAAATAAAAAAATACAGCAAAATAATAATTTTTGTTTCCATTTTATTTTATTTTATAGTAATAGTGTCATTTATGGACATGGGGGCTAATCCAGGTAAAATAATGATCCACAGAGTACTTAGCAGAAAAGAATGAAAGAAAGAACCTCAGATTTAGTTTTAGAAATGCATCATACTCTATCAGCTATTCAGATCAGTTTCTAGGTCTTTCACTCAAAGAAGTCAGTGGGAAAAGTTTGGTATTCATCTGTCAATATTTGAACTGATTACATGAGATCAACATCACAAATGTGATGAGTGGGTCTGGTAAAACACATTCCTAAATCATAGACTATAGCCTTGGAATGTATTTTTTGCGAGCATAATGTACATCTCTGTAATGCTATGGATCTTCAAACCTTGGTCTCTTTAACCTTTCCTCAAAATAAGTATGTTTAAGGTTAGAAATTAGTACAATTGCAATGTACACTGCAACTATTGCATCTTCCATTTGATGTTTTATAAGCTTTTCAGTATGATCACCATATTTAATTTTTTTTTAATTATTATTATTATTTTTTTTTATTTTTTTACAAAGAGGAAAACTGAGGTCTAAAGGGCACAAGGACTGGGATGCTGTGTTATATGCAGCTTGCTTGTATTTCAACAGGCAAGCGAGACAGTGACTACTGCATGATTCCTGGGGCCAGGCAGCAGCTGCAGACCTTGACCATAACCCGTCCTCTTGTTACATCTGTGATGTGAGAAGGAGAGAGGAGGGGCAGCAGGAAAAAACACAGTTATGGACAAAAAAAGTAGAAGGGGAGAGAGAGAAATTAGCAGAAATTATGAGTGTTTGGAAACAAAAGAATAGTGGATTCATCCATTTATGATTGGAAATGTATGGGTACCATCTTGCTTCACACAGTGTAGGTGGCAAGTATTTTCGGACTCTACAATGGGGTTAGGCAACTGGAACTGTCTTTGTCAGTGAGCCATTGCTGTGTTTCTTTATCTGGAAAGTTCTTCAAGACAAATGAGAATATACAGTGTCTAGGGTGGGATTCAGTCTGTCTAATTTATGCGTGGGATTTGACCTGTCTAAATCTACCCAAGTTTAGTCATAAACACCTAAGCCCCACTAACTCCCAGGGAGTCACTCAGCATGTCTATTTTCCAGAACAATCCCAGCTGACTATTAAGCTCGAGTGAAGCTGCATCTTGCAGCTCTCCATGGAACCTCCATGGCCCTAACTTTGCTGGCACGGTGGCTCAGCTTCAGCTGGAAGACTGAAGCATGGTTTCTTCTCTTGTGCAAACTGTGGTGCTTGTGTGGGATGCTTGAGATGCGGTTCATGCAGAGTACAGCACCGGACTCCTCTCTTCTGGTAGGATGGTCACATGAAAGTGGACAGTATCTTTAATTCTCCTACAGATGTAGGCCTTGCCAGGGGAAATGGGCTGAATACTGGTGGATCTTTAGTTTTACTTAGATAGTTGCAGACAAAAGAGGGAGACATATTTTACCAGTGTACTTTGGATATAAGAGTGTGGGAAACTTTTAGACTAAGTAGAAAGATACTTTAGGTAATATAAGCGGACTTAAAAGTGGCCTATTGACTGGATTGTGTGCAGTTTATGAGGGCTGTAGTTGTCTATACACAGCTCCAATCAAGATCAAGATGTTTCACCTATTTTAACATTTCTTGTGCATATCAGAGCCTTATCAGAACAGGGAACCAAAGTATATCCTCCCTCCTCTTCCTCTTTTCTAACCATGAGCCCAATCTTGCTTAATGAGGGTCTCTTTTTCCATTCCTTTTTAGTCCTTTTCTCAGTAAATTTATATATAAAAAAACCCCAAAACCTATCCTTCAACAAACCATTTATCAAGGCAAAATATATTTCAGTCCTTCAGTTCTGATCTGCACCAGCTGACAGATACTATTATTATGATGATTGACTGTGCATTGACATTGAGATGCCCTGTTTTCCTTTTTGGAAAGAAAATACTAAGGACTGGAGTATTTTTTTTTTTGTTTCTGTTCTGCTGTTGAAAGAACAGCTTATTTGAAGAAGCATAACAACTCTCATTCTCTGAGCATTTAATGAGAGGCAGCCAGTTGAATCACTTCCATCAGCCTGAAGCTTTGATTCCTGAACTTTACATGTAAGTGCTTCATTGTTTTTTGCTTCAATTTGATGGCAGTGTCACTACAGATGAAGAGAAGCAGGAATGCAAGGGTACAGGGGAGAGATACAATAAAGTGACTTCTGCAGTCTGAGTGGTCAAGGACTGAAACAAATGTTCTGAAATGGAAAATATTTTTGACAGAGAAATTAAACACAAAAATGCCCTCCCCCATCTTCATTAAGAGCCCTGTTACAACACTTTTGTGATTTGAGACTCTTCTATTCTGCTGCCAGCTATTACAGATGAAGCCTCATTAAGATCATCATTAAACACTAGAAATTTTTGTGTTCCTCTGCTGCAGCAGGTACTGGCCTTGCTGGAGACAAGGTATGTGACTGGATCAAGCAACAGTTTGACTATGGTTTTAGTGGGGTGCTTACCTTGCTGTCACCTTTATGTTAATCTCTTGAGGGCAAAGGAGACGCTTGCTCCCATATTTGTAAAACAGTGTATCTAAGAAGCCTATGTATTTTATCTATTCTAGTGTTTTTGTGACGTTCCACTTATAAAATAATCTCACTTTTAAGATCTTTTGTGGGCTTGATTCCATAATAAACGATTATTATGTATGGATAGGTTCAACTTTGAGGACTTGTATGTACTACTCTGGGTCAAGTCCTTGATGAAGATAAAATTCACTTCTATGAAGAAAACCAGGAAGAGGATATCACAGTTTATCACATCAATATAGGTATTACATGGTACATAGCCTTGTGCCAGTTGTTTGCCTCTGGCTGCATTGCACTTCAGGCATTCAACTGAAAAATGCAAATTGAAAGCTATCTTGAGAGACAGGTTTGGGGAATGTTCTACTTGACTGAAAAGAAATTTAAAATTAAATAATATCTTTTGATTTGGTTAAAAATGAGCTTGTTAAGCAGCGCTTGGTGCTTTATCACAAGAAATGACAGACTATTTGCTTTAAGTGATGCCTAAAATAGACATGAAACTAGTTGATCTAATTGAAATCACTTGATAGTAAGTACATTCATTTTTAACACAGGCAGGAAGTTTCATCAGTATGGCCAGAGAATTTCATCAAGAGAACTTTGTGATGGTTAGGTGGGGATTTCTGCTGTTTCTTACTACAATTGAGGCAAAAATAGTAGTAAGCCTTTATATTTTATTTCTTCCAGCAAAATAGACATCTGATGTCACAACAGCTATGGTTATCACCATATTATAAGAACCTATTTTTAGTAGCTTATAATTTTAATAATTTAGGCTGAAACTTGCTAGGTTAGTGATCTGCCTCTAGGTAAAATGTAAATTTCAGCTCCTCAATTTGCCAGAATGAAGGTAGGAAATGGTGTAGCAAAACTGTTCCCAGGTGTGGCAGGTGCACCTCTTCTTGCACTTTGAAAGCACCAGAAACTTTTAGACCAATGGACCACTATGATCATCTACACACCCCTTGGTTGACATACAGGACCCTTAACCGATTAAATGCCTTGGTTGGGAGACGTTTCTAAACCAATGACCAGATATGACCACAGATCAGATTCAACTAGGGTACAAATGAAGTCTGCAGGAGACCCTAGTTTGAGTTGGTCCTCCTCAGAACAGTGGGTCTTTAGTTGGGGAATGTCCCCTTGGGTCAGGATGTCATCCAAGGAAACTTCCTCAAGGATGGAGTGCCCTTGCCTTACTGGTGAGTGATCATGTATTCTGGGCTGCCCTGGGAGTCCTCACAAGTGAGTGAATGTGAATTTTGAATCATCATTCCAAATTTTGGGGGTCCCCTGAGCCTGAGTCAGTTGTGTAGTAACCAGATCTCAACTGGTATCCCAAGCCTGTGGTTTACAATGTTCTTGGGGTGTTGAATGATTTTGGATAAATCCCATTTCTACTTAGTTTTCTGAATGATTTTGGTTAGAATAAATTTGTGTTAAGTTCATCAGCTGTCTAACCTGATTTTTAGTGTGCCTCTGTGATGCTCTGTGACAAGTTGGAACTGTTCCCAGTAGTGCTCCAACAAAATCAACGCTTAGAGCAAGGGTTTGGAATTCAGCATTGGATTTCTCTAGCATTGAGAATGGGATTCTTATCTCTTCCATCATTGTTAGCTGAAATTTGATCAAATCACAGTTGCTGAAGATATCTTTGGAATGACTATCAAAAATAAACTAAAACTTATCTTGTGGTAAATTTTAAACCAGAAATATGGTATGGCAAAAATGCTGCTTTTTAAACATAATTGGCTCTGTTGTAATCTTCTCTTCTCTACAAAGTTCTCCTGTCGGTCTTGACAAGTGGTACTAATGTATTCAAGTCTAAAGATTTCAGAATGCCTGTGTGCATATATTGTCTCAAAGAATGTTATTATTTTAATAAATTTAAAAGCTTTATAGCACATGATCATTTATTAATAGAAGTTGCATCCAGAGGCATTATATTGAAGAAATATTGCATTTAAGTATATTTATTTCAGCCATATATCAAAATTCTGGTAATCGTAGTGTAAAAGTACAGAAATGTTTACAGGATCTCCAGTTAGTGTATGTTACCACTAGCAGTGATTACTATGAATACTGCACTATATACACAAAGCTCTGTCCTTCTCCAGTAAGTTGCATTAACTCTAACATGAAGGAATATTATACAATATGTTTATATATTAGAAGTGTATCTGATTTTAAGCTGCACTTAAGTACTGACTCAAAGCATTTTTTGGTAGGAGGTAGTGTGTGCTATAAAGCTTTAATAATATGTAAAATGCTCATTAAGCATTATCTAACATGTCTAAAACAATATGTGGGCTAAATATGCAGTGTTTTGGATATTATTGTAATTTCCATGAGCATAATATGTATAATTACAATCTCAAATGAATAATTTCCACACTTAAATGCAATCAGAAAACTAAGTTTTCTGTTTGACTTCAGAATATAAATATACTGGAGTGGTTGAGAATAATTAAGATTCTGATATCCTCATGTACTTTCCTGCAGATGTTTGGAGTCCTGTTAACTTTATTGAGTCCATGTGGGAGAACAGGTCTACTCAGACAGACTGCAGTGGTGCTGTGACTCGAACACTGCCAAATACACTGGTGTTTAGAGTTTAGGGAGTGCATGTGTCACCATTTTATACATCTTTGGGTGTAAGAAATAGAGTTTTATAAAAGACTGTGTTTGAAGCTGTGACGGTTTTCAGACATAAGGCCAGCCAACTGCCCCTGATTAAACTCGTGTTTTACAGAGATTATTTTTCAACCTTTTTGCTATTTTCTTTTCTCATTGCTGGAGGAAAGTGAATGAACAACTGACTTGGCAACACTGACTTATGAGGGATAAATGAGTAGATGTAATGAGTTATTCAGTTTCTCAGAAATAAACCTGAAAGTTGTGGGTTTTTTTCTTTCTTGATGCTTTGGTTCAGTGCTAAGAGATGCTTTAAACAGGGACTAATCACTTTCCCTGCACAGGTATGCTCTTAAATGTTTCTATCCAGATTTTTTTACAATCATTACAAAACTCAGCAGTATCCATTTAAAATGTTTCTCAGATCTTTCCTGTCTTGATAATTACACGGCAGGGACCAGTGCTTGCCACTACCAGTCTGTTCAATGTGAGCATGAGGCTGCTACGAATTAAATTGTGGGATTATTAGAAATCCAGAGGAAAACATCTGTGAGACTAGCCTTCTAGCACTGATCCATGAATGTCTAGGAATATACAAAAAGTTAAAAGTATGCTTAAATCCTTACAGTAGTGGGCTTTCAAACCTCAACATTGATTCCAATCATCTCTGTATAAGAAAACTACTGATACTCTTATTTCTTAATTTGTTCAAGGAAGAGAAAGTCTGAGCCTTTTGCTGTGTAGAGAGCTGCAAGACAGAGTACGTGTATCCACACTTCACAGCCCACAAATATAACAATATGGGTAGTCATACTGTGACCCATGTTGTATATCCAATAATGTATTCTCTTTTTTGTTTTTCCCCAAGGTATTTTTTCCTTAGAGGGAAATAATTGCATACTGCCTTTTCTGTGGTATTTAATGATATCTCCTTAGAATTTGTATCACATTTAATTCTCAACCTGATTATCAGCCTGAGACCTTTGGAAGCTGCTTAGGAAGCCAAAAATAACAGATTTCAGCTGAAAAGTTCTGAGATGTGAGTTAAATGGACATGCAAAACATATTGATCCAAAGTAGAGGTGGAGATGAAACTGGATGAAAATTGACTTAACAGATCAATACAAGTTGCATACACTTTTTGTTTGTTTGTTTGTTTGTTTTTTGTTAAAAGTCTATATAATAGTCAATGGTACAAACAGTGCAAATGGTCAGTTGCCAAGAGGTCAATCATACAAAATTGGAGAACAGCTAATAACTGAGTTGTGAAAGAAAGTTAATAAGAGTAAGTCAACACATTATGAAGAATTTTGAGATATATGGTTTTGGTTCCTAGGGTTATGACTAAGACCAATACTTAGTAAATGTTCAACCCGACTTTTACTCTCGGATGTGTGAATATTCTTGTGTACCTATAATTCCTGATAACAAAGTTAATACTTTTCACAAAATTGACAAATGCTGTAGGAGAATTTTACCGCAACGAGTCTTGCTTGAACTTTTAAAGGAGGACTGTGTCCACTTCTCTATTAAGTAAGTCCAGGAGGTTTCCTGTGGATCCCTCATGACTCTAGGAATGGTTATCTCAGACAGAGTCTAGTCTCATGTCTAGACAGAAATGTCAAGCGATTTTAGCTGAGCTGATCAGCACAAGTATGTTGATTCCAAATATTGTATAAAAATGGGAAAAAAGTAGTTTCCTCACTTAAAGGTGATGAAAATTAGAAGGGTCAAAATAATTTCTGTCCATTTTATTATTTTTTGTCAATCCTGAGAGAAAATAAGTAATCTGGGTAACATGAAACAAGAGTTCTGTATATATTAATATATCACAGATGATTTAAAAACAAACCTAGTACCAGTGGGTCAACGCATTTGTTACTTTAAATAAAAATAGAGCTATGAACAAAGAAGGAAATTAATCCATAACCCTTTGGAACCAGTGACAAAGATGAAGAAGACTTTGCTGGGAGGCTAAAGAGCATGACCAACGTGGGAAAGGTACAGCTTCATGTTTCTTCTTTGAGTTGGAATAACAGCTTGAACTAATTTTCTTGTCTCCAGAGAAGAACACAGGGCACTAGCTGAAAGGCAATACAAAATTTAGGACTGCCTCAACATCTCTGGTTGAAATAATTCCATGAACTGAAATGTTGTCCTGGCACTCATCAAACAATTATCTACCACCTTTCTAATAACCAACACTCCAGAAACAGCAAATGCTGAATCATTGCTACCATTGTATCATCTTTAGAATGAAAAGATAAGAGCACTCTACCCTAGGCTACTTGTTTGTCCATGAGAAAGTATTTTCGTCAGAGAATGGAGGCCATCTCTATTGGACAAAACATGGTCTTGAACCCTCTCATCTGACATGAGTGCTCACCTGTAACGTGCAATGGAGGATCACTGTCAGGCCTTGGGCATGGCACCAAAGTTCAGTTGTCAACCTCATCCCCCAGAAGCAGGGAAATGTGGGAGAATATATTTAGACATTTATCGCTTCCCTCTTTCAACCCTATCTAATTTCTTCAACTCCAATCCCTTCTCCTGTTTTTCTTTCAGCAGAAGTAGCACAATAGGTGGGAACAAGCTCATAGGTAATTTAAACCATTGGAAACTTGCATTATTGACCACAAAATCCTTCTATACTTGTTCTGTGAATGAGAGTAGATACAACACTATACTTCACTGACACAACTGGAGCGTTTATCCTGTCTTCATTCCTGATATATTATTCTTATTTTCACTATATCCTTCTTAAATATGTCTCAGATGTGTTTCTGAATTTCCTTTGGCAGAGCTGAATTCTTTCAGGCTACTTTTAATTTATTAATACTCATTCAGAATCTGATTTTACTAAAATGCAATTGCTACTTAGCTTTCTACAGACATTTCACCCTGGGTATTACACTAATTATTGTACTATTCTCCCCAGCTTTGACTCTATTCATCAGATTTTCTTTCTTTCTTGTCACTATATCCACATTATCCTTTTTCTGTACAGAAAGCAATCCTGTATTACTTTCATAATCGTGCTTCCTTCCTACTTTTTCCCACTAATATTTTCCTAGCAAATGTCTAGGCAACTGAACTCCTAACACGATCATTACACCAAGTTTGATACAGACTTCCTTCATCTGTAAAAACATTTCCTGATATGCTTTCTCACTCTCTTCTGAAGGTCTCTGGCAAGATCCAAGGACTAACTTTTTCCGTGTCTCTGTCTTCATTTTACTTCAAATAGTCCCTGTTGTGTCAGCCAAAATCCTAGTGTCATTTATTTCTATTTATTCAGTATTGTCCCTACACGCAAATTGCTCCCTCTCTTATTACTTTTGTTTTACCTCACCCATCTGCAAACTTTATATGTTGGTAATTTTATCTCCCAGTTGATAGCTTGGTTTAACCAAGTCTTTGTCATTCCAATGTAATAATAATTTTCCCTCAACATATGTTTCTAATACAACAATCTTGTTACATATGTTTCTAGCATTTGTAAAACACATTTATCCTGTTCTTTGTCCTTTCTGTTCATTTAAAAAAAAAAGTATAGTAAAAAAAGTTTTCCACTGACTTCACTTACAAACTCAGCACCTCTTTCTCTAACCGTTATAGTCCTTATCTATTTTGTTTGTATGAACTCTGGCTGTTGAGCCATAAAATGAAATTAAGACTCTTTCAATTACTCCTTCCATCCCATTCTGAAACTGTTTCTGCAAAGTCAATGACTTTTGATTGTAGTAGATTGTTAACCATTCTCTTTGGATAAAAGACCTAAAAGTATTTATTCTCTTCACAAAATATTTCAAACCTGTATATTAGTCTTTAGTTTACAAGACGTCTGTTGGTAGACCCACACAATTTGTTTCCTTCACAAGCAGTTACCCACGCTCTCAACCCTCTTTGGGTGCTAAAATCTTCAGCTTGGACTAAAACTGGCTGGATGAAAATTAGAATATTTTATTATTTGTCTGGCTCACTTACATAGCAGGTATCTACTTTTTTCATCAATCAACTTCACTGCTCTCCCTTTCTAACAGAGCTAGGATGTCATCAAAGATCAATCTGATTGTGGAAACGGAAAAAGAAGATAACTTCTGTGTCTGTTAATGGCAGAGAGTAGCTGTCTAGCTGTCCTGTAGCTGCCCATGGAAAATATAATTCTGGGCCCAAAGGACTGGAATAATTACAGGCTGTCCCTGTTTTGGTTTAAATCAATCTAATCTTCACTCCTGCCCAGCTGCTTCTAACTAAACACAGGGCAGCACCCTAACTATGCAAATGGCTGATTAGATTATAGATTTACCACTTTTCCTAGCATGAGAAAGGCACAGTGCACCTCCCATTCAAAAATATACAAGTCTTCTACTTGAACAAGGCCTGAAGAAAATATGGTTCTGCTGTAACTCAGCAGATTTATAGCTTCACTCTTCTCCTTCTTCACTTTCATTGTCTATGTTCTGTTGTCAACTGTCCCCCTCCAGTTGCCTTATTTTACAGCAGCTACTGCTTCACACTTCTTTTGATATATTTACCTATAAGACATGTCTGTATCTGCATAACAACCGTCTTCTGTCTAGCTAACCTGAGACAGATTTCACTGCAGTTCTAGTAGCTGCATTAGCAGTTATGATTCTACTAGCTGAACTCTGATGATGATTGACCTGGTATAGAGGGGATGAAAAACTGGAAAGTCTTTTCACTCTTCCTGTCAGTAAAACAGCTGCTTCTAAGCCTTCCATTAAGGAGTAGGGAGGGGAAAAAAATCAAACATATTCAATTACAGTAGAACTGCAGAGTGCAGTGAGATTGATTTAGGCAATATGTGTTTATCCAGATTGGAATATGCTTTGAAGTCTGAAGATCAGGGCCATATGCTTCAAAGAGCTGTAAGGATTTATGGGCTAGATTGTAAGTCTGCGAGTGCCCCATGAACCAGGCAGTGTGGACACATACCAAGGAATCTGGATGTGAGTGTTTGGCACATGAAAGAACACATGAAACACAAACAACATTGGTCCTTCTCTGTAGAAGATGGGCCTCTGAAGAGGACAGATAGACAGATTCCTTGGTATCATGTGGTGGAGAACACGGGAAGGAGTGTGTTGCTAGTCAGTTCAGGAGTCTCTGGTAAATAGGGTGGACCTTGCTAATGCTTGTGGAATCTATTTGCTACTTGGAGAACTACCTTCTGGAGCGAGATCTACCTTCCTCAGAACTAAGTGGAACCTAATTATTCGTGAGCTGAAATAAGAACAAGTCAAGATAGAGAAGTTATGGCCAGATAAGCAGATCAATGAAGAAAAGGTCTGCTACGTAGAGTGAGGGAGAAATGTATGACAGCATGAGGAAGAAGGTAAATCAAAATTCAAGCGAATAAATGTAGGAGAACAAACAAAACAAAAATATACAAAACTGTTGTAGAAATGGATTAAGGATACAGACATAAAAGATCAGTAATAGAGTGAGAATAAGATTATACCAAGCAAAGTGTTTAAAAACATGCATTTGCCTAGCTTACTACTTGAACTTGCAAAATAACACAGCATCAGTGCCAAAAATTACTTTACAACTGTTACTTGTGCAGCACTAAAAAGCATAATCATGTCAATTACTTATTTGCATGTTTTTCTGTATCTCTAAGAGTTGAAAAGGGAACTATCCATTATGTATTTGTACAATTTTTGAACACTTGAGAAAAAATACTGTGGCTTACCCTTCAGAAAAGAACCCCCAGGATAATAGTCTGATAGATCTTATCTTACATCATCAAAGCAGAGGACTGGGGGTAAACTGATATTTTTGAGGGTGTGTTTATTTTTAATATATCAGATGACTGATGATTGTATTTGTAAAATGTTATATGCACACTTTTAAACCTGATACCAGCTGATTATAAGCAGCCATGTGATCTCACCTCACTCAAAAGCAAAGTGATCTCAAATATGACATGATCACACATTTGGTCAAAATCTCCTGTCACCTCATTGAACTAAATGGTAACAGAAGGAGCTTATCACCTTCTGTAAGAGTTGTGGCTCATTAACATGACCAAGTGAAGAATGTGTAGGAGGTGAATCAGGAATGAGGTGTTGCCATGATCCAGGAAATATCAATGGCTGTCTTTCTCATTCTGTACACAGCTTTTCAGAACAAATTTATACAAATCAAGATGGCAATACAAGGCTAAATTTGACTTCAGGTCTAATTGTATGGCTACAACTTGCCATCAGTTAAATTTGTGCAAGTTTGCCTATGGGAAGAGGTTAGCCAGTAATGCCCTGACTTAATAATAAATCTCACACTCACTTTGGAAAATTCATATGTTCTGCAAACACCGGTGTAGGCATTTAGAACAAATACAGTTTTTCTTCAAAGTTTAGTTAGTATTCCATATAGGCTGCTTGCCGTGATGACTAATGTACTGCAACCTTGCTGTTCTGCATTAAACATCATGAAAATGTACATCTGCACTGGATTTTTTTCTTTCCTTTGTTTCTAAAATGCTGAGTTCTGCTAAAAATATTGGATAGAAATCAAATATGAGAAGCTTAGCCAACTTTAGTGAAATGATATCAGAGTTGTATTATCCTGTAATGAAACAAGTATAGAGAATTGATGGATTTATAGAGCAATTTTTTGCACCATTACCTAACTTGATTGTGTACAAATAGTTTTCTGTACTCACAACCATCACGTCTCTGCATTTCTTTTAGTATGTACATTTCAAAAGATGATGTCATTTTATATAGGACTGGAAGATCTGAAGGTTTTCAGCTGAACTGTATTGATGTCATGTGAAGCTGTTTATTGAACTTTTATACATTGTAACATTTTAAGGATGACAGACGAATAGATTCCTTTTTCCTGCTATGATTAATATCTCTTTGGAACAGAGGGAAACTTCAATGTCCAGTCTAAGTATGCTGTTGCACAGTTGTGACATCATATCCCCTCTTACCCACAAAAGTGTTGTGTCTTCTTTTAAATAGGCTGAATGTTGTTCTCCCCAAATATTTAGCTTATCTCCGTCCATTAACATTGTAAACTGCAACTTCAAGAAGTTTTTGTTCTAAATCGCATTTCAGCTGGCTCCTCCTGATTCCTTCATCTCTGGTTTTAGGCCTAGATCTTGCAAAAAAAATATTGATTTTCACAGGGATTCACAGAAATGTAGTGTGGTTTTTTGTTTGCTTGTTTGGGTGTTGTGGTGGTGGTTTGTTTGTTTGTTTGTTTGTTTTGGGTTTTTTTGGTGTTTTTTTTTCTTTCCCCAACCTCAGGGAGCACTGTGGAATTATGACTGTGGGATTACCATTTAGCTAAGTGTCATGCATTACCTGAAAAACATGTATGTTTGGCTCCTGCTTCACATCCCTGAATTACAGTTCATATCAGTAACGCTTGCTGATCTACTTTCTCTGTAGCTACCTCTGGCATGTTGGGTGAAGGTACACGAAGAAAGTCGTGGTCTTGCTCTTCACATAGAAGAAACTTGTACTCAGGGGGGGCTAAGCAATGACAAAGTCTATGGTTTAAGCTTCTCTTTGTTCCATTACTCATTTTATTGATATGGGACTTAAGCATCAGCACATAAAAACAAACAAACAAAAGAAACAAAACAAACAACCAACAAGCAACAACAAAAAGAAAACCAAACAAAAATCCAAACAAACCAAAATCAAAACCAAAACCAAAACAAAACAAAAAAGCAACCCAAAAACTCTGGGGTCAAAACATGGGAATTTAGGGATTACTTACCTCCATCTCCATAAACAACACCTTTGGAGGCTTAAAGGTTTTAATTCTGTTTTGGATTCATAGCACATCCTCTTTGCTTTGGAGTATAATAACATAATGCAGAGAAGCTTTTTGAGGGAAAAAACTCCTATGTGCAGCTACGCGTGACTGAATATAAAATTTCTGCTCTCGAGAAATTATTTTCAAGCCATTTAATTATAACACATCCTGTGATTTTGATGGAGGAGGATTTCTAATGCAGGCAGATGTTTGAAATAATGGATTTTCATGTATTTTTCCATTTTCTGTATTCCAAGAAATCTAATTTGGAAAAGGAAGCCCCTACACTGGCTGTTTTCCTCTCTGTGGGGGGCCTAAGTGTAATTGATACCATACACCAGCACAATGGCAATCAGGCTGTTTCCTGCCTCAGATTCTGTATATCTAAGTGAGAGAAGGAAATATTTAAATGAGGGGGACGGAGACTATATTCTCATAAATATTTAAATATAATAGGCCAACTTAATTTCTGGTATAATTACATGGATATTACATTGGTTACATCTATAATTCAGAAATTAATCTGATAAGTACTAGTCTCAGTTGAGCTAAAGCAGAAATCATCCAATGTTAGAAAATGCCAAAGTAAATATGATCTGATTTACATAGCAGAGTGAAGTAGATGCTTGTGCTCGGAAACCTTAGACCAGTTTAGACGTGGAGAAAAGCAGGTGATAAGCATGACAGGGCTGGAACACTATGTGCAAATGAAAGAGTAAACCAGCACATCTGCTTACCCTGGCACGTCACCTTCACAGTGTATTTCCCATTCACAGGTTCCTTTTGACATAAGTGACTCTAGGGGGGAAGCTGGTCTTCCTGCTTCCGGATGCTCAGGGGGAGGCCTCCCAGAATTTGCAGTTTATGAAGCCAACTTAGAGCCTTGTGGAAGTACAGCAATTGTGCTATTTGCTTTTAAAACTAAACGCACAAAGCAACAACTCTGACACAACCACCAACAACAGATTCACAGCAAGCAGTCCAAAGTTCTTTCTCCTCACCACAGAGAGAAGCTGGAACTCTGGAGTATTTTGTTCCACGAGGAGAGAGATGCCTGACTGTGTGTGCCACAAAACCTGGTGGCCAGCGGTTCTTTCAACACCAGCTTGATGATCTATTTGGCACCTTTCGAAGAAAAAAACTCCACAACTGCTGACTCTTTTCCACCTAGTAAAAGCCAAGAAAAACATAACAAGATCTGCAGAGGTGGTCTCTCAGAGCTCACACCTGGCAACAAGGACAACCAGCAAGATTTCCTCAGAGCACTGTTTTGAAGAGTTTCCAGGGACAAGAGTTTGCTATGAATGATTATCAGTGACCAAAACAGTTGCCAGCTGAAAACAATACAGCCATTTCCAAGTGTATCTTCTCATTGGCTTGAAGTGAGGCCTCTCAATTCTCCCCCAAAAGGGTCCTCAATGCAACTGTTTTGTCAAACTTGCTCCTGTTGGACTGAACTCCTTTCTCATGTAGACCTAGTCAAAGACACCAGGTCACATGTCGGACTGGCTCTGGAGTCTCCGAGCAGTATTTGTTAGACCTTCACATCAAGGCCGATGTATTGAGGGGAGTCTTTGGGGTTGAAGTGTTAATAGTCTGGTATTATGAACCTGGTGACTTATCAGAAAGTATTTTCCATACTTGAGTGAAACAAAGGAAGGTAGAGCCCAAAGGCAGAATGGTATCTGGGGACAATGAGCCAGACCAGGAGCTGGAAAACAGTGAAAGACTGGAAACTAGCATGGAAACTTTGGAAAAGTAGTATGGTTTTGAAATCCTCATGTCACCAGAGCATTTGTTTCCTAAAACCGAAGTCCCTAGCAAGGTAGGAACACGTTGCAGTTTTAACAACAAGAAGAGTGGAAACATCAGGGACCATAAATTCAACCAGGCAGCTTTAGGAAATCTGTGTAATAAAAATTACCGTAATCAATCTTCGAAGAAACAAAGGTCTCACTAATAGGATCTCTACATTGGTAGCGTGAGCTTCTAAATAAGTATATGACTTCTGGGATTTAATGAGCGAATGCACTGTATATTGTCTTAGAAACCAAGCAGATGCAGAGCTGACTGATCTCAAAATAATAAGTGTTAATAAATGTGAGGAAGAGATCGTCAGTAGGAATTCGGAGGAAATATGATTAAAATATTTTATTTTCTAAAATTTGACATCTCCAAGTTTTCATAACTGAGGGTGAGAAGACAATCTCAAAAGATCCACATGAAAAACAAGTTTGCTTGTGCTTTTCAGTGAGTGTAGAAACCAGCATAAAATTTTGAAAGGACAATAATCATCTCAGAGTCAGACCCAGATATCACTAAATAAGTGCCTAATAAGTAATAAGTAAATACTGCCTAATAAGAGTTTACTGAAACACGAGTAAATGGCATCAAAATTATAAGACTCTAGATGTTTTAATTTTCTCTCACATAACTATGACTTTTCATTCCTTTTGGGTCTTCCGCAATATTACTATTTTGCTGTCTACAGAAGTAGGGCAAGTCAGGCAATAGATACTAAATAAAGGTTTTGTTATGTCAGAGATTAAAATACATTTTTTGGCTTTCAGGTTTTTGCAAGCTTTATTTGTCTGAATTTCCTCTCTTTCTGATGAGGAACCAGAAATCACCTTTCAAGCCATTTGAGTTGAAATGGAACCTCGTGTGGCATGATACTTCCATGGCAGCTTAAGATGATTCATTGATATTCATGTCCACATCCTATTACTTGTTTCTCAGAGTGCTTTCTAAGAGCAAAATCTTTGTTTTACCTCCTCTGTCCTAGAAATTTCTCCTGGATCTATCAAACATTATAATAGTGTAGACTGTAAATTTTAGCTACTTTTCTTTCAAATGTATATATTGCTTCAAAGGCATTCTTTAAGATTAACAATAACTTGTATTTTGACCAAATAAAAAGCTGTTAAAAAGTCCCGAACGAAATATCTTACCTTATAATATTTTCTTGCAACTCTTTCTTTTCTTTGTCATTGAATAATAATTAATGGAAATGCTATACTTTAGTCCAAAGTCAAAATTTGGTCCTCATCACCACCGTTAAAGCTGTTGCTTAAGTCACCTTGATATCTTGTAGTTCGAGAAAGTACAATGTGAACTGAAATTCTTGATGCTCTTATGGCCATCTCTTATCTACTGTGCTGGAGATTATCTGCTTTACAGGCTGTTTTTACTGGCTTCTCACCTTTCGGTTGTCCTCAGCTTTCCTTCAAAGAGCCTCTGCTCTTCCATCTCAGATGTTATATCTACATTTTACCAATAATCATCACTTACTACCTTTCGTTATTCTGTTTCAGATTGGCAAATTTTTCAGTTCCAGAGTTTCAGTTCTTCAAGATATATTCCTGTCCTTACTAAAATCAGTGGTGTTATAGAGATATGCATGAGATCACTTTTATTTTGTTTTAATAGGCATCTTTTTCAGTTTATCTCTCCTAACTACTTTATCAGACATGAGCTCTCTGGGGCTAATAATTATTCCTTGATTAAGGTAGCTAACCCCTTTATTTTCAAGCCAGTCCATTTTGACTTATTTTGGAGACTCTTACGTCTCTGGCAATACTTGCTCGACATTTCAAAATGTGTATGACTCTGAAGCTGCCCCCTGTGAATGCTAAAGCCTGAGCTGTGGACAGGGGAGCATGCAAGGTCCCAGGTTGGTATTGTTGATTCCTAAGGACAGATGTAACCAACATTCACAATTTTTAAGCTTGCATCTTATCGGATTGCCTGCTTGTTCAGATATTGCTTCAAATGTTCCTTGTCAGCACAAATATAAGATTTTGTTTACCCTAAGTCTGTTGAACAGCCCTCCACCTTCTTTTTTTTTTTTCTCTACCCATTTTCATACTGAGTCCTTCATATATTTAATGACTGAATTATGTATTTTTGTGTGTTTTATGATCCATATATGGGAGATGAAAATAATTTTCTTTGTTTGATCACGATTGCAATGATAATATAATATATGGGGATGTCCGTTCTGTTACTTGATATGATAGTAAAAGACTGGTCTGGTTTTTGTTAGCACAATGGCAACTGTTGAAAAAACACTGAGAGTGTCTAATCACTGATTAGACATGCTTGGCTCCATTTATTTATCTAAATAATTTTCCCAGTTCATTGAAAATTCCGGTGTCAAATGTATACAAACATTTTTTTTTTTTTTTTCTACCAGCACTTTTGTCAACTGAGAAAAGATTAGAATAGTACTTCTTGTTACATGGCAACTATTCCCAAATAATATACTCTCCCTAGCTGTTCTTTCATTTTTTTCTTGTTCTATTTATTCCACTATTATTGCATCCTATTTTTCATCTGTCTAATAATCCTGTGGGACAGACCCTGTTTACACTCATGTTACATACAGCCTGCAAATTAAAGATGCAAAAAGCAATTTCCATGGATGTGGAATGCTCAGTATTGCAGTAGCTGGGAATTTACAAGTGTCTAAGGCTTTGTTTGTTCACTTCAATTCACTTAATTAAAATTAAAAGGAAGAAAGAGTAAAGAAAAACAAACTACAGGATGCAGTAGGGGGTAAAGATATGAGGCAAAGCAAAGCAAAACAAAACAAAGCAAAACCCTGCTCAGAAGTGGTAATGTAGTTCCTGGAAATACTGACTCTACTAGATGCTTCTCTCTGCTCTGTCAGAAGCAGCAAATTTAGCTCCATGTATCCGAAGAGACCCCCTACAGATGTTAATAATGACTATTAATGGTAATAGTTGCACAGAAGACTTTTTAAGATTAAATACAAAATTTGAACCCATGTATCAGCCCTTCAGGAATATGGTGAGTCATCTCTCTACCTAAACACTTGATTTGCTGGCTTGTATGTTTGCTTAAAACTGTATATGGTAAGGATATAAACACATTTGCACACACTTGGTTTAAAAGGTTTTCAGACTTCATGACCTAGCTTAGGCCATGAAATGAAGCAGTGACAGTAAACATTAGATGTTTAACAGTGCTGTTAGGGTCAAAGCTCCCATTGACTTCAGTAGATGCAATAGGGTTGCTTTTCCCAAGTTCCAAACAAGGGAGACCACTGCATGGAACCTGTGGGTCAAGGGACATTTTCTTGTACCAGTTCCAATGAGAACAGAAAATCCATATTCTATACCTTGTTACTGAGTCCAGAACTTCAGGAGACTATTTGTCAGAGAGGATATATGAAAAATCTCAGCTCTTCTTTTCCATGGACTTTGCTGAGGAATTTGTTTGAGGACTTCACTTTACCCAGATCCTGTGCACACTTGTGAGGGTTTTGTGATTTAAAATGTCTCTGAGTTTCAGGTTCTGCTTCTTCATACAGAGTGGGACTTTTTAATTTTGATATAGTTATAAATTCTAGATTGATTCAGAGTTCCAAGTTATACTTCATAATCTCCTCTACAAAGATTATAGATGAATGAAACTACTTCCAAATGACCGCATTATGCAAATAAAGGAACTAAAATTATATTTGAATGTTCTGATATGCATTTCCATCAGATAAAAAAGAAAAATTAGTACATTTTCTGCATTCTGGATTGCCCTAGAGTCCTAAATATGTAATTTGGGAGGTAGTCCACTGACTACCTGGAGAATTCTCCTGTTTATTCCTACCTACACTTGTATTTTTTGTAAGTCTATGTACACAGAGTGTCATTATAATAAGGTCTCCCTAAAGGAAGATCCCAACACTGATTGCATCCAATTATTCCTAGGGTATTCTTTTTTAATATGCACCCTGACATGAGGCAAGTGTCCTTGGTTTCTAGTAGCTGGCTAAGGGAATTGCATTTCCTCTGCTCAGAGCTGGAAAGAGGAACCATACTGATGTCGGTGCACCTGCAATGAAAAGATAAAAATTGTGTCAATAGCTTGGATGTGTGTGCTAATTCGTGATGTATGAATGTTAATTAAAGATTTGCTGGAAATGAAAATTTTGACTCTAAAACATTTTCTACTCTGCGCAAATGCAGCATTCATTTTCTGAATTATTTTCCTGGCTTGCAGATTTCTCCTCTGTTACTGACAGCAGGCATATGAAAATATCACGGCAGCCCACTGATTTACAATAGTAGAGTGAGTCATGGAGGCTACTGGGCATCTCTCAGACCCAGACAGTGAAAGGGAGAGGTTCATGACTTCCACTCTGAAAACTTTCTCCACCCCTTATTGTATGAGAAAATTAAGCCCTGGCTCAGGACCTGCCTCAGATAGGTGTTATTACAGTACTGAACACTTTTACAGAAATTTCCAGGTTTCCAAAACAGCACCAGTTCCCTACAGGTCTACTTGAGGGAATGTCTTACTGAGATAGCAGGGTGGATGGTTCATAAAGAGCATCAGGACCCAGCACAGGCTCTGCAAATGCCAATAGCGACAGTGAGAGGCACAGGGACCTCCACGTTCAGACGACATGAAAAAGGGCAAATATATATCCAACAATCTGATGTGGAGATAATGTACATAAAGACCTTCTCACCATTGTGTATGAACAAAATATAACCCTCTGAGAGGAGCAAGGACTGAAAAAACCCACTAGAGTCAGGGTCAAATATCTCTCCTTAGCTGTATGCGTTCTCGTTCCACTTCTCTTGATGCAGGTTGTGTTGTAGGGACAAGAACTTTGGGGGACCAAGAAGTCCTCTTGCTGCCCCATGGTCCAGTAATAGTAGCTATTGTTGCCCACAGGCCCCTCCTTTGCAGGGTGTTGGGACCATGACTGGTTAGATGTGCCATCAGGCTGAGCTTGTAAGAGCTGTTTGTGTGAAATGGAGCCTAGAACCAGGTTTTCTCTACTTTCCTGTGGGGAATAACCTCCAAAAACCAGCACAGGAAAATAGAAATATGGGCACAGCCTGAAAACAGGTTAGCAATCCTTGAAGAAATGCAATTTTAGGAGGTGAGTAAAACTGGTATAGACATAACAATAAGAACATAGAAAAAGCAGGTAAACGAGAAAGCAATTGGGTTATGGATAAAGCACCTTATGATGGGGCAGAGGACAAACACTAAGAACAACCCTTGCGACACAACTGTTGAACAAAAGACAAGAGTTAATGGTGGGAGTACACAATGTGTTTTGTGAAATTCAACTGCTTGAGGACATCTTGTCCAGCTTGACCAGCTGCTCATCCAAAAGAGTATACTGAGTTTTGAGTGTGTTTGTGTAGCATAACACATACTTTCCAAGGAGTGTGTATAGCTGAATGCTATGCATCTGTGTGTATCTGAGTGTGTGCTTTCCTTACAAAGTTCTTCCTTCTAAGTTTATTAGGACTTCCGCAAAAATATCTTATTGCAGATTAGTTGAATTTGGCTAGTCATTACTTCAGGTAATGATGCTTTGCAACACATGCAATCTTTCCTACACTCATCTCTCTGGAAAAGTGGCATGTGATCTATATTCAGCACTTTTCATAGCAAAAAAAACCCCACTTGTAGAGGGTCCATTATGAAATTAAAAACTAACTTTAAACATCCACTGTATAATTAGCTAAAATCTGGGCAAAGACGTTGCCACATATAATCTGAAAGCTGAAAAACACTCCTGGCAGCAGTTGTCACTTTGAGAGCTAGATGAATTTTGACACATAATGAAAAACATATCTCAAGCTTTGACCACTCTTCCACCAGTTCACTGATTTTTTCATACTGCCCTGCAAAGGCGAGGTCCCCCTGACATTTATTGACAAAAATACCATCTGTATTACATGTACAGGCTTTTAGATACAATTAACCTCCCTTTATTCTATCTACTTTGAGCACGGGTATAAACTACTCTAAACTAGTTTGCCAGGTTCCCCCTTTATGCATGTTGGAAACAGCTCAGCCCACCTTAAGGTACTTTTCGAAAATGAGGGAAGTGCCAACCTGGTGGTACCGGAGCTGATACTGATTGAGACTAACTTTGAGTAAGCTGAAGCCCGATAAAGTGTGTCCCACCGACACACAGAAGTATCAGTTATTTAAAGTACTTAATTTGAACTTTTTCTTTAATATTCATTCATCATCATTTTGGTGTGGCCTCTGGTTTTCTAGAAGATTGATTTAAATATAGTTCTTTACCAACAAATAAGTTTTTTTGTGTTATTCCATCATCTAGCCAGCATGATTTCTGAATGACATTCAACTCAGGCACAGCATCATGGGCCAATGAAGTAATTTTTTATCTGGTTTTGCAGTTAATCTGATTTTCCTTCAGTGCAGCTCTGTTAGTGATATGATATTATGTGTTTTGGCATAATCCTCTAATCGAAATACAGTTTGGAGGCTCTTAGGTTTTCTTTTTCCAAATTATTGCATGATTTTATAGCAGCATTTTTGAAAGATGGATATTAAATGTATCACAGATAAATATTCCTATTTTACACATGGGAAATGTAAATTAAAGGCTCTAACATTGGCTCAAATCCCACAGTATTAAAGTGAATTTTAATTTGTTTCTGAGATACGGAAACACAAACATAAACCAGCAAATTACTAGTTTTCTCTCACATGCTAGGAGAAAAAGGTTCATCGTGAAAACTTTGACAGACAAATTTATGGGTATCAGAAATGTTAGCATTATAATAAATATACCTTAGGATATATTATGCCTCTACAGCAATTCCAGTAATGTCATTACAAGAGTTTATGCTACAAGTATGACAATGCAATCATATTATTAGAGGAAGTGAAAAGACTGCTGATGAACTGTCTCCATTTTAAGCCTCTGCTTTCAGGCTGCGCATTTCTGAGCTGATATTTAGCTCATTGATCTCTATGGGTTTGACACAAACTGTTCAGGCAGTCTGGAATATGTGGTGGACTAATACAAGTATAATGAAGAAAAAGAAAAAAAAAATCTTCCAAGGAGGAAGGATTTTAGTGCTGTACTGAAATGTCAGGGCAGAAATCTGGCAGATGGAAACAACCGCTGGACTGGAGGCTGTGGTTTCCTATTCTGTGTGCAAGAGTTTTTTCCTCATACATGAGGGTTTGTGTATAGCAGACATATGACTACCCTCAGGAAACATCAGAAGGGACTTTTTCCCTCAGGTCCTTAGAGTCCCTCCTAGATCTTCTGAATGATCATAAAAAATACTTTCCTCCCTCTTTCTTGGTTCCAAATAGCCAGGCTGTCCTGCTTTGTGCCAGGTGGGACCAGCGAAGGAGCTGCAACAACACACATCAGCGGAGCACCACAGTTTGTTTCTTTGAAGTTTACATACACCCTTGGCAGTGACCAGGGCAGTAGGGCTGCTGGCGCGAGTAAGGAGAGGTCTGATCACGTAGGTAGTCTGGGAGGAAGGGAGTAGAGGGGAGAGGACCTGCAGTGGTGCTCTTTCATATATTAACGCTTATCTGGTGGGAGTGTTCAGTTGCAAAATCAAGGACCAAGCTGAGAAACTGAAGTGAGCATGAGATGTACTGGATCTCGGGAGAAAGTGTAAACATAACATCTCTAAACAAAGAGATCACTGATGTTTTGTGACACCTGGACCATGTGAAAAGATAGGCAAACACATTATTTCGATCAGGATTTGACAACTCTGGTGCAGGGAGAGAGATAGGAGTGAACATCACAACCTTAAGATACATGCTAAATGCTCATTATTCAAATGCTCTGTTTTAAGAAGCCACATGGCCATCAGTACACAAACACATCTGTAAACTTGGAACCAAGTCAAGACAACGTCTGGTTTCTTTTAGAAGCACTGCCAGCTGGGAGTCATTCTGAGCCCTGCCTGTTGCTGGATGCCCTTGGAATTAGACACTAAAATATTAGGCTGTAATAGCCTTGCTGGAAATCTGGAATCCTGCAGATTGTATCTCTAGTTTTCTGAAACAGACATTTTCACTCACCTAGGTTCAAACTGAGGACAGTAAAGCTTTACAGCAGCAGCAGCAAATGCAATGTACCCTGATCTCAAGTTCCAAGCACTGCCACACTAACAGTTATGGAATCAGTGGAAAATAATTATCAGAAGAGAAGTCGGTGCAGGGTAAAATCAATGGTATCCATTTAAATTGTAACATTTCTTTGCAGTCCTTAAAAGAACTGCATTTAGTTTATAGTTGATTTCTCAATGAAGAGTTTAAGAGCTGCAATTTATAAACTCATAAAAGCATGGGGAACTTTTTATAAACTGCCTTTTGCTTCATATACTGTTTGTTACCTGGTTCAGCTGCTAAATCCATCATAATGAATGCAAGAAAAAAAAGTGTGGCTATTAAAAAAAAAAAAAGTATTTCTGCAGTGAATTGATTTAATTCTTTATCTTACTTTGGGCACATCCTGAGTGTTGCTCTCTCTGTTCACTGCTGTATATTGATCAGTGATTTATCAGTGCGAAGTAAGGTGCAAATTCTTATCAGGTTGTACAGGAGAGTGGAAAGGTCTTATTTGTCTGTTTTAACACTAAGATCCCTGTATATCCTCCCTCAGCAAGTCCAGCTGATAATACTGGTTACCTTTTAACATGAACTACAAGAAAATTCCATCCAGCAAGCCAGCTCACATTGGAAATACACTAAAAAGTATGTCAAAAAGTCTTACAGTCAATCAATTTCCATAACCAAGCTTTCAAATATTAAGTTCTTCTTAACCTTTGAGTTGAGCAGCTACAGAGCTCAGCAGCTCTCTCTCTTTTTTTTTTTTTTTTCCTGCTTCATTATATTAGTTTTACTAAGAGTGACCTAAAATAGCCAGCTAAAATCTCAAGGCACAAAGACAGTTAAAAAAGTAATATGTAAAGATAGTTTGTGTGAAATCAAAGGACATGTCTCTATGGAGCTGCCCTTTCTCTCTCTTTAATCCCCATCCAGTGGGACTTGAGTGCCCTCACTTGTATCAAGACCTCACAAGGACCTGCCCACACAGTTAGATACCTAATCACCTTTGAGAGTCTGAACATATATACTTATTTTGCTTATAATATACTCTAGTTAGAGGAGACACTTGGAGATTTAGCAGAGAAGAGGGAGAAAATGGCTTCTAACCCTGAAGACTTAGTTCATATTATTCTTATTTTTCCAATAATGCTTTACCTGTTATCTGTAGATCTGGGCTACCTGTCTCTGCATACCAGGAAAACCCCTACTGAAGTTATAGTTGAAGTTTATAGGAAAAGCTAAGACATGAATTTACATATCTACAGAAGTCATTGAGATAACCTCTTACACATAAATTGAAATTCTGTGGCCTTTTTCTTGTCACTGTAAGATTTAACTCTGAGGAATACAAAGGCACAGGATTAAAAACACAGTTCTACAATAAACAGTAAGTGACATTATCAATAAAAATGGATAACATGAGCAATACTTTGTCCTCGGTAGAGCGATAACTTAGAAATACACATTTTCTTCACTGCTGCTTACACACAGAACTTGGAGGAGGCAGATAACTTCCTTCCTAATGGACTATTATAGCCACCCTTTGCAGGCCATTAGTGTGGAATTAATGAAAGCATGTCTGCACAGCAATTAATTTCCTGTACTTCTGCAATAACAAAGAAAGGAAGAGCTGTCCTCCTCCCACACCTGATAGCTGTGTTCCTGTGCCTAAAGCACAATCTTGGATGGTTGGACTATTTGGGTTCTGTTCCCATATCTTCTGTAACATCCCTCATGACCTTGGAAAAATAATTTGGTTGCTCTGTGCCTTAAATTCACTTTTCACAAAAGGGAATTAATTATACTTCACTAAATCCAGAGAAGTGTCATTAGGCCTAATTAGTTAATGTCTGTAAAGTACTTTGAGAGCAATCTTTTGACAGATGATAGTCTAAGTGCAAAACATCACAGTAAAAATTTGTAGCAGTCTGGCTTAGTGTTGTTTAGCACAAACAATGCTCTTGTCAGTTTAGAAATGGTAATCTGATAAATTAGAAAAAAAATAACTTAAAATTACATTTTTTTTGGCTCTGATTGAGCTAGATACACAATAGTAACCCTTAATGTAAACATTACGTACTGAAAGCATTCTGTCCATTGGTATGTATTTAATGTCCTTGAACTGAGTTCTTAGTAAACATTAATTTCTTGAGGACTTCCTAAAAGTAATGTTTTTAATTGATGGGGTCATCAGGAAAAGTGTTATAGAGCAGGGAAAAGTGATTAGAAAGAGATCGATGTTTGAAACTTCAGGATGTATGTTTAAAAGACAAGATTTATGCATAGGAAAGATCATTTTGGCAGCATTAAAAAAAAAAATCAAAGAGGAAATATCTGAAGGCTAGAGTAATCAAGACAGAGATAGCTGTCAACTTACTCTAATTATTTAGATCATTACCTAGACAAAAACCTGAAGACTTTAATGTTTCACAGAAAGAAGTGAAGTGATAAGATTTAGGTGCATCTTGGAAGTTGTGGAGAAGAAGGAAAAATGTCAGATGACCACTCATCTTGCAGATCTTAATGGCAAAGAGGATGATGCTTATAAAAAGAAATGGAAAAATTAAAGGACAACAGACTATAACCAGACTTGCTGATAAATGACACAGCAACGCAGACATTCATCAAACATCTTGTTCAGGAAAACACAAGTTCTTTAAGTTTGTCTAAACAACCTATGAAAACAAGGAAGCCATGCCTACTGTTGCAGTGTGGAAACACAGGAAAGGTATGAGAGGGAAAATTCAAATACCAAAACTGATTTTCAAACAGTTTAGTAAAGTATACCATACAGGTAGGAGGTGATTTGCTTTAAAAACATATTGTAGGTTGCAATTACACAAGAAAGTGGCCACACATGTTGTTGGAAGTCCACACTGTATTTACCCACTCAAGCTTTGCTGGACAGGAATGTTAATTAATCTCTGCAAGATTATTTCATGGGATCATGGCCTAGAATAACATTTAGTCTGCTACACACACTACTTTAAAATATTTTTCAATAACAGTTGAATTAATTAAAATAAAATCAGGAAAATTTAACAAAAAGAAAGTTCTATTTCCCTATTGCAACCTGCTAACTTATTTATTATTTGCTAAGTTTTTGTTTATAAATCTATTCATTTAGTTAATCAAATTGATTTCAGAGAATATCAGCAATTAGCTTTAATATCTACCTCAAAGTTTTGAGCAATGGCATGTTGATTTTTCCAGAAGACTTTTTTCTGGTTTGCTTTAAGGACAAGGAGGTACAAGGCAGAGATCTCAAAGAGCAGGTTTGGTGCTATAGAGAAGCTTTGCAACGTATTATTCTGCATATCTCATGGAGCTTGAGAGAAAGAACTTGAGAGGCAAAGTGGATCATCCAACATCATGCTCTGAACATATGCTTTCTGTCCCTATAGACTGATTGAACCAATGGATTAATGGCGGAATTAACAATCTAACTCGAGTCAAACTCTGTGGCTACTTTGCTTCTCTTTTATGCAAGTAATTAGCCTGTGCAGGTCGATAGTTCAAGAAACGTACTTGTAGTGTATCTCCTATAATGTTTATTTAACTTGATTTGAAAACAGAAGGTTATTTTCTGCTTTGGGCATAAATCCAAGTTCAGATTTCAAACTCTCAATGCTTTTTCTAAAGAGTTAGAGACTAATGTAGAACCCAGATTTTGCTTCAAATCTGTCATGAATGCTGCATGTTAAAAAATAAAAATAAAAACCCTAAACAAAACCAAAACCAACAAAACAAAACCTCAATAACATACAGATCCATTAAGAAGCAAACCCTTCACCCTTTGAAGCTGATGAGATTTTTGTTATTGACTTCAGTGGAAGCCTGGAGAGCTATTACAGGCATCACTGACTTCTACAGAAATAAAAGGAATATGTTAGAAAAATACAAATTTTACTGACTACATTAGCTGTGCTCACAAAATCAAGACATATTTGAAAGTACCAGTCCTAGAATAGTTTAAAATGTTCCAAATACACAATAGCCATAGGAAACAAACAAACAAACAAACAAACAAACAAACAAAAAACCCAGCTTATTTGAAACAACCTAAAATTCATTCAGATACATGTAGCTTCACATTTTTCATCTGGTACATTCATTGAAACTCTCACACACAGGCTATTTGGCCCCACTCAAGGTCCAAAGTTGTCCAAAATATTAATGACACTTAATTTTTAGAAAGTTAGGAATGGAATGGCCCCTACTCACCTCTGTTTTGTATGGAAAAGTGACACTAACAAGGCAAAGCGGAGACATTCATGGGCTGCTCATTCCATGCAGCTGCCCAAAAATCAATTTTGTCATTAGTGATTCACTCTGACTGCTATTACCCACATACATCTGTCTGAATGTTCTTGACAGATGTATCTTCACTTCTGAAACCCTAGTTTTTGGGTGCATACCTCATTTAAAGTTATAAATTGCTCTTTTCATTTCTGTGTTGGTCTTTGAATATTTATAGAATGCAAGTATCACTCATGGTTGATGATAAGGGAACACCAACTCTGAAATGTTTATTGAAATGCTGATATTTGCTGTCTCATTGTAGATAGCTTGCATATTAATACACATTTCTTCAATTGTAGACAGTGTGACTGCTCTGATTTACAGGTCTGGGGATCCAGATCCTCTCCTCAAAGTGATGTATTTGATAATTGTTGCCTCCTTGTGATCTGATGGCTAGGGAAGTACTCACAGTCATCAGGGTCTTCAGCATATTTTAAGCATGCTCAAAGAGAGCTGGAAGTCCTGGAAGCCACAGAATGTAATATAAAATAGCCACAAACACCTCCAGTCCATGGTAGTATCCTAGGTCCCACTAAATTTTAAGGCAGTTTCTGGTGCATCTTTAGTGACTTCTCCCTAATCAGAGTCACAGAGCAATGGTACTTCACTCTCCCTTCTCTTGAATGGGGACAATATATTAAGTTATTTAGCACTAACTCTGACATCCCGTTTTGATGCTTTCTAGATTCCTGAGTAAGAAATACTGCTTACTTAACTTACCATCACATTTTTGGATAGTTTCCTCTGAAGAGAGAGAATAATTTACCATTTTAACTGCAACTTGCTCTGGTAAAGCTTTGCACTGGTAATTTAATTCTATATTCATTTAGTTTGAATTACATGGGGAACATCTGCAGTGAGTCCTAACAATAACTACATTTCAAGACAATTACACAGTAATAAATAGAGCTGCAGGATGATATCAAAGCCAGAAGAGGAAAAAGAGGCACACACAGACTTTGCACATGAAATTAAATTTTGTTCTTAATAGGGAAAATGCAAGTTTATAAGAGAAGAGTCTTTGTAACATCACATGCTTTTATTTAGTATATGTTTCTGTATGTACTGCAATATTTTTTTTTACCATCAGAGGTTTACTCTCATTAGTGATTCTGAGAATCACTAATGAAATTAATCTTCTTTATTTTGGAGTACACAAATTTCCTTTACTTCTTAACCAGTTCTCATTAAGAAGATGAAGACAATGAAATAAAAAGATCTTGTGGGATTTACCTTGTCAATCTTAGGGAATTAAAGATTGTGGGAGGTAGGAACTTCATTCCCCAAATTTTCCTCTACAGCTTTCATATGTATATCCATGGCATCTTCAATGAATGCACAGTTACTTCTCTGTGATGTACTAATTAACTAATTCACTTATGTACAAGATCACACCTTTTTGTCTGGAAAATCTGTATGGCTGAGTGGACATGTGTAGTTGATTCAACAACTTTGGGAGTAGCGAATGTGTTGTATCTGCATTGCACAAATAGCCAGCATATGCAGATGAATTCTGGTGAATTGTGGATACATTTGGTTTGTAACGCCTGTTCAAGAACTTGAACACAAATTGACTCCATAGTGCTGAGCTGGATCCTATTATTTTCAGGCCTTTTGACATCCCGGTTTACCTAACCTATGGTCATTTTTTTGTTTGTTCAAATAATTTTTATGCTGTTATATAACCATCCAAAGCACTGTAGACATCAACATTCAAATTCTAATTTTCCCTTTGAGAAGAGAAAATTATATATTCTAATTTTGGTGTTATAATTTTTCCCTCAGTCTAATCAGTGAAGACAGAAGGGGGGGTAGGGAGCTATTTTTTTCCAAATCTTTAAAAAAAATCTCCTCAGGCTACTATTAATATAAACCACAAAAGTTTTGTACTTTCTGTGTTATAGATCTTTCCACTTTTCCTAGTAATTGAGCAGATATAATGGTTATCCTTTCAAAACTGTCAACATCTCTAAGGAGCGATAATACTGTCACAAATGGTTGTTCTGCTAGTGTCAAATTAACTCCTTCAGCTTCCAGTCCTTGCTCCATCTGAATCTGTGACACAAAATCGGTGCCTTCCAACTCTCTTCTCCTTTCATTGGCAGATACCCATCGCCATCACTTGAAGTGTATTTTGCTCATGTGGAATCACTTCTACTGTCTCGCAGGAAGCAGAGGTATGTTTTCCTGCAGTTTTTCTCCATGTCATGCCTTGTAAGCAAAGCAAATAGAAAGCACTGGAAAAATACAGAGTAAGCAATACTTTCAGTGTCACGATCACGATTTCTCATGGGTACATTACTGTGAGTGAAAAGTCATTCAGAACTGAAATCCAGGGGTTAACACTGGATTACAGACAAGATGAGATAAAAACCACCATCAATCATCCTGTAGCCCTAAGGGCAGAGTGTTGTTTGGAGGTGAAGTTTGTCATGTACAGACAACTCTTTCTCAGCTCAGAGAGTTCCAGTAAAGTCTCTGAATGTTTTGGTTCCTGAAACTTGAGAGGGACACTTAGCTGCGTCTTTGGAACTTCAGTATTCTGGACATCCTTAATCCAAACGAATTGTTCTGCTCCTGAATGTTTTCCTTCTGCTCTTCTAACAGAAGTATGTCTGTGACCACATTATTTGTGCTTAAGTCTTATCTGAAAATTATTGCTTCTTTTGTTATATCTTTAATCAAATTACTTTTTTTTGTGTGAAAAACTCTCAAGTTTTTATATTCAAAGTATGTACTTGCAGAAGAATATACTGAAGCAGTCCATACACTAATTTTTACCCATCTGAATGAAGACAAGTAAACAAAAGTGTCAAGAGTTAGTAAGGTTTTACTGCACTAAACTCCAAAGTGTATCAATATCAATTTCCAGGAAGGTAAAAGACCTTCAACAATAATTTTTTTTTTCAATGTTATAAAAATGAGAGATACTTTTCACTTAGCTACTTGTTCAGTTGAGCAGAAGTATACAGAAAGAAGGACAACAAAGCTTCTGAATTAGCAGCAGTAATACTGCAGTATTAACATGAAGCTCAACTATAAAAAGGAAGATCTGATAGCAGGGCTTTCTATTATCAGTTTGACTCATTCTAGTAACAGTGAGTACTACGTTATAATTCATATTTTCAGATTGTTCATTAGAATCACACTGCATCAGATGTCAGTGTTTAGCAGGAATATCATACAGCAAACAATGGACCATTGATAAATTCCCTATGAAAATTGAATAAAAATGTGTATCAGATCCTTTTTTTTAAATTTATGTGATGATCTGGCATTATTCTAAGGAAGGGGATAGAGTTACTGACATTTGTGAGATGCAGAGAAGTATGTAAAATGGAATCTGTGCTTTCAAATCCTTTAAAAAAAATCTAAATGGGAAGAAACAATGATTGGTTATTAAAAACACTTTTTTAGTATTATATCTCTAAGCCTATTGTGACTAATCCGATCTTCTGTATCTGTTCTGGGAATACTATCACCTTTCTCAACTGGATGACCACACAACTGTTCCAAGTGATACTGGCCAACAGCAATCTAAACAAAATCCAGATTGATTAAATTATTTCCTGTGGAGGAATTAATAAGGGAGTGTATCAACCCTGCTGTAGCCATTTGTTTTACATCTTTTCTATTTCAGTCATGTCAGACCAGAGCAATAGGATACTGCTTTATGATGAGAGGTCATTTTCCATAACTGTGCCTGCTATGTCATCTGACAACAGCTGGCTTGGGGAACCGTGGGTTTGAGTACCGTGTGTGGTCATACCACACATTTCAGGAAATGCTCTTGAGACTGGAAGCCTTTTGCATTTCTGACTCTCCAGTCTTAGTAGTTACACACCCAAAATCTGAGGTGTGTGTTCATCTGAAAATGTGAAGTTTAGTACAGGAAAACTATTAGTCCAAAAGAACCTTTGGCTTCCTTGGAGTAACAGGATGTTGGTCAGGGCACATCATATGATCCAGAAATGACAGAACAAGTGGTGAAAGGAGCTTTTTATCGCTTGTTCTGAGCTCCAGAACCACCTGCCGGTATTGCTACTTGGTGATGCTACCATAAAATTAAGAGCCTGCCAGCATTTTATTACGAAGTTATATAGCTGAATCTTGCACATCCCACTCAGGCAGAAATTTCACATACATTTGAGGGCCAAATGTATTTTTTGAGTCCCAAGTTTAACTTACAAGTTTTTTACTGTAAATGGAAGAAAAATCTTGCTTTTGTACTAGCTTTATGCAAATGTTGTGGCAGGTTTTATTTTATTTTGTGATACTTTGGGCTTGCTTTTACTAGCTATCTGTGTACCTGTTTAGAGCAACCATTTAAGAGTAGCGTGTCAGGGGTTTTCCTTCTCTTTCTGGGTGATTTTGCATAGATGGGGAATCGCTACTAGTGATCTGTAGAACCAGGACTACTCTTTATCTACACTTTGGATATTCCTCAGATAGGCAGGACTCTGGAGTCACTATGGGATTTTACCTTCTCCTGTCATTGAAATTCTCTCTGAGGGATCCACTGTTCTAAGTAGGAAGGGAAGTCTTTGCCAGCACACCTTTATGCCAGAAAAATGGAAGGGTCTGTGGCAGGAAGAAGGCAAGTAGTTTCCTTAAGGAAAGTCTGAATATTTGACAGTTCCTCCAAAATCTGTGAATTTTGCAGACCTGAAGTCTGTGCTCATTTCTATGGGAAAAATTATGGACAGTTTTGCAGAATAAACTCTGGAGAATTTCTGTACAACAGTAGAAATACAGAAGAAAGACGTTTTTAAAAACTTGGATGGAAGTTCTTATTGCATACGATTGGCTAGTAATATTGAGTTCTTAAAGTTACATGGCTTTGTTAAACTACAGTCAAAGCCTGAAGTTATCTTAAACTCCAGGAAAAAATAAACAAAAGTAATTAGATTACTTTAATCTTTGAAAGTGCCCGAGACCTTAAATGTTTGTTTTACAAATTTTGTCTTATATTGTAGGCGTTAGTGTGGGAGTTACCTGCCAGACATGATGCTCATTTTTAAAAACGGAGCTAATAAAATATTTAAACATTTTTTAAAATAACAAATAATCCACCTTGAAATAAGGAGCAATTAGCATAAGTAAACATTATGTAATTCTAGCAGGAGATATCTGAGAGGCTTTTCATCCTGAAAAGATAATAACGACTGCTCAAGTTTATTTAAGAGTCAGTAACCTCCTTTTTAACAATGTTTAAGACTCTCATGTAGGTCCATCTAACCCTTTATGAGGACATAACCAGGTGGACAGATGATGGTAAAGCAGTGAATGTGGTCTATCTTGATTTTAGTAGAGCATTTGACACAGTCTCCCACAGCATCCTCGCAACTAAACTGGGGAAATGTGGTCTGGACAATCAGGTAGTGAGATGGACTGTGAACCGGATGAAGGAAAAAAAACCAGAGAGTTGTGGTCAATGTGACAGAGTCCAGCTGGAGTCCTGTATCTAGTGGAGTCCCTCAAGGATCGGTACTGGGACCAGTACTATTCAGTACATTCATCAATGACTTGGATGAGGGAATAGAGTGCACTGTCAGCAAGTTTGCTGATGACACTGAGCTGGGAGGAGTGACTGACACGCCAAAAGGCTGTGCTGCCATCCAGCGAGACCTGGACAGGCTGGACAGTTGGGCGGGGAAAAATTTAATGAAATACAACAAGGGCAAGTGTAGAGTCTTGCATCTGGGCAGGAACAATCCCAGGTTCCAGTATAAGTTGGGGAATGATCTGTTAGAGAGCAGCATAGGGGAAAGTGACCTCGGGGTCCTGGCAGACAGCAGGATGACCATGAGCCAGCACTGTGACCCTATGGCCAGGAAGGCTGATGGCATCCTGGGGTGTATTAGAAGGGGTGTGGTTAGTAGATTGAGAGAGGTTCTCCTTCCCCTCTACTCTGCCCTGGAGAGACCACATCTGGAATGTTATGTCCAGTTCTGGGCCCCTCAGTTCAAGAAGGACAGAGAACTGCTGGAAAGAGTCCAGTGCAGAACCACAAAGACTATTAAGGGAGTGGAGCATCTCCCATATGAGGAAAGGCTGAGGGACCTGGGTCTCTTTAGTTTGGAGGAGACTGAGGAAACCTCATTAATGTTTATAAATACGTAAAGGGTGAGTGTCACAAGGATGGAGCCAGGCTCTTCTCGGTGACAACCAATGATAAAACAAGGGGCAACATGTATAAATTGGAACACAGGAGGTTCAACTTAAATTTGAGAAGAAACTTCTTCACGGTGAGGGTGATGGAGTGCTGGAACAGGCTGCCCAGGGAGGTTGTGGTGTCTCCTTCTCTGGAGACATTCAAAACCCGTCTGGACACATTCAGGTGTAGCCTCATCTAGGTGTTCCTGCTCTGGTGTGGGGATTGGACTAGATGAACTTTCGAGGTCCCTTCCAATCCCTAACATTCTGTGATTTTTGTTATTCTGTGATCTCTTGCCTACTGCATCTTGGCCATGCTAGCCTTTGTTTCTCTTTACAAGTCTGATGAATTTTCTAACTCCGCTCAGTAAAATATGACTAAAATGACCTATTACAAGCTGCAAATACCACACCCACTAGGACTTCAAATGGTTCCATTGCAAAGAGAGGAAGTGAGTGGTGTGTAACCATCACTCAAACTTCTCCTCTACTGTCCTTTGAGGTAGAATAGTATTGTCTGAGTGAAAAAGCCAAGCTACTTATAAGAATAGATTTGTTGCTGATAGTTATGTCCTTATGCTAGGGTCTGTATAGCTCACAGCCAGATGTAATTGTTCCAGGTCACCTCTTCAATCTCTAATCTGTATACTCCTTTCCTACACACCGTCTGGCCATGTTAGAGTGTCTTTCCTAAACACATATTTTCCAAAATTTCAGATCTGTGAATGACATAGTCCTCTCTCTGCAACTTCATGGGTATCTGCCTGCATTTCACATAATTTCAGGGAATATTAGTCACTTGATTATGTCAATATCTCAGAGAAAAAATTCACAGTATTTCTAAGCCCTTGCAGTTCCATTCTGTCACTTCTAAAAAGTATTGCCTCGCACCTGAAATGTTCTGTTCTTGTTCAATGACTGCATGATAGTTCCTGTTTAACAAAGGACAGTAATGGAATACATAATTAAAATAACACTGCTTACTCACTAAACTCTCCAGCAATCTTTATAAACTTGCTTTAATTGCATGAGCATGCTGCATGTCTGTTATTTGGGAATATTACAGTTCATCCAGTGAGGTGAGGGTGAATAAGTGAATGTCTCTCCTTTGCTAAATTGAAGTGAGCATTTTCCTTAACTCCTTCACATGAGTTAATTCTGAGTTTATGTAGGTCTTTTGTGTTTCATTACAGGCAGTTTCCACCAGGGCTTACAGCAGAATGAAGCAGGATGGAATTGAGTAAACAATTGGATTTTACCATGCCCTGCTGTTACTGTTATTTTAGATATTGCTCATGCAACTGCTCCAGGGGTGCCGGCCTCAATCTCTTTCTAGGAAATAGTAATTACTTACCAGAGCATATTGCTCAGAACCTGCATGGCTGTTATTTACTCTCCAGTGACACAGAAGAACCAAGTCAACCTACATCACTCTACAAAGTATTAAACTGTTCAATCTACTTCAGTACATTCCTTTGCTATCTTTTTCCCTCCTCGCTTCCAGTTCTAAGGAGATGCTCACATACCTGAACACAGTTCTTAATCTTTATCATACCATAGTGTCACTATTATACCTTTTTCTCCTCTACTAATATGTTAGTACTATGACTTTTATTCACCAAATACACTGAGTAATGCATGCCATAAAGGAATAATGGCAGTTTTCTGTTGCAAGTCGTTCTGTAGACAAAGAGCCCATGGTAAAACCCTAAGCTGATACACCTACCTCAAAGAAGGCAAAGAAGATTCAACAGCAGTAGCTAATGTTGCAGATTATAAAGGGTTAAAGAAAACTTTTCTAAAGATTTGCAGCATTTTTTCCTGTTTGTAGAAATCAAAGACATTGAGAAACTCAAGATCCACATATCTGAAAATGTCAGCTGTGCACCAGGGCAGTATTTCATTATGTTTCCATCAACAAGGCTCATGAGAGGTTATAAACTTTCCAGTCACTGCTAGTCAGGGCTTTAAAAGTGCTTAAGGCTTTTGTAATCATTTTTGTGGCCAATGTCCAATGCTGCTAAGTGTATATATATGGAGATAAAAGCTTAATGACCATTTTCAGGAGTGACTTGGTGGTTTAAATGCCTCGAAATATTGGTGTTCATTTTAATGCACGTCAAAGGACCTGACTTTCAAAAACCATTGAGCACCTTTTCCCTGAAAGATAGACTTTCATAGTGCAAACACTCAAAGAGGACCCTAAGGCATATTTTCAGTGTTGACAACACTGAGAATGGCACAGGGGCTTTCCTCAATTTCTGTGGCTCTCTGTAACCTCTTCTTTCAAGGAGAACTCTGAATTACAGCCACTCCTTGACATGGATTCCCTGTGTTCCAGAGCCTTCCTCCTCCCAGTGCTGGGAGATCTGTGGGGAGGAAGGGATGGTAGCCAACTGTGCAGTCCCTGGGCTTTCCTGCCAGTGTCAGTAAGACAAAGGCCAATAAATCCTTCTGTGAAGTAAAGATGTTATGCCCCTCTGCTTATTTCTCTAATCCATAGTGACTGCATCTCTATTTTTCAGCTGGTACCAAAACCTGAAGTGTTTCTACCTCCCCAACTGGGATTGGATATATACCCCTACTGGGCATTTGACAGATTCATTGCTTCCCGTCATGCTGCTGATATTCTTGTTCGAATGGATTTATTTCCCGACACTGTATTACAGATGGCCCTTATGCCCATAGGTGCTTCTCTGTATCTAGTCCTGCAGTTTTATTTTTCTCTTTAAAACACTGATATCTCATTGTCTGTATCTGCACTATCTTCTCTATCTGGTCATGACAGATCCACTACGTAAAGCTGCTTTTGTGTACCCTTTTAAACTTTAGCAGATGCTACCAAAGGTACCACCAAGGATAAGGAGAACCCTCCTACCTTCTTTCAGAAGATGTGAAATCCTACCAGCATAATCTTGGACTCTTTTTAAAAGTTGGAAATTTCTTTGAGATTACATAATCTAATATAATGCTACCCACTTTTTCATTTTAACAGAGATCGCTCAGTGAATTTTCACATATTATTTTTGTATTTTCTTTGTGTTTGAAATACTGAGGGAATTTACATGAAAGATTTCAGGCTGACAAAGTCTGAAGACGGGACTTACTATGGCAAAACTTGTAGTCTTGTTAAGGACAACTATCAAATTTCAGATGTCATGAAGCATGGAAGAAACAGTGCAAAAAATTTGGTAAAGGATGAGCATATTGGAAAACGGAAATCATGGTACCTAGCTGAGGTGGAAAACAGATACATAATTAACTGTAAGCAGAGAAGTAGCTGGAAGTTAGAGCTTCACTTGAATAAATCAGGAGCAATTCATCAAAATATCAGTAGATTTTCTCCATCATGCACGAAATAAGCTTAGGCCATGGATAGAAAACATTGGAGAAATTATCATGTAGAACTAGAAAGAGAGAAGAGAGAAGTTGGTGGCCACAAATATTCTGAATGTTTTCCAGAGGTATCTGATTATATTGTGGTTTTCTATCTACATTGTTGATTTGCATTTGTTAGAAGATGATAAATTTGTGACTGCAAACATCTTTTTTTTTTAACATGAAACAGCTTAAAAATGCAAGCTTAGAGCTGTGTGTTTACTCCCAGTGTCAAACACAAGGAAATACATCTCCCATCAGTTCTGTTGGGATGGGAAACTTTAAAATGAGAAACCTGAGAATGGAAAGAATAAGTGTGAGGACATGAATGCATACTTTTCCTTATACAGCAGCAAAAATCAGTGCTTATCTCCTTGCAGAACAGTGTTGGAGCAAGCAGAATGGTATCCCTTTCAATATACTATTAACAAACTAATTTGCACAATAAGCATCCCTGGACCTTAAAAGTCAGAAAAACTGAGGCTTAACTTGTTCGGAGTCTTTCATATATTGCAGACTTTCCCTGAAATTTGAAGAGGCCCGTGCAAATTTTTGGTAGCATAGCTTTTATATAGGCTCTCGATAGCCAATATTTTTGTAATTCAGGCATGCTAGCTTAAAACTGCAGAACTGTAGCATAATTTACTTATTGGAGGAATCTTACATTCCTACATTTTGTAGCATTCAGCCTAGTTCATAATCTGTATCATTCATGCAGGAAATTATACAAGTATGGACAAAAAAAAAAGCAAGAATTACAGAGCAAAGTTGAGACTGTAAAACAAAGAAAAAAATAAAGCAAACCACAGGGATGAAAAGAAGAATGTACATGAGCTTTCTGTAAAAATTGGAATGGATTCAAAAACATTAAGGGACGAAAGTAGCCTGAAGAGGACTGTGGGACTTAAAAGAGAGGAAAAAAAAAAAAAACAAACGAAGTCACTTACCAAGGAAGCATAAAAATTATGTAATTATTTGCTTTTATATTTCCAAACAGGGAAAAAGAAGAGATGCCAAAAACCATTATTAACTCCCAGATAAGGAAATAATAAGGAAAATGTAAGTTTCTTGTCATGACTTGGGAGGACAGACATAAATATCCGACAATGACTGAAACACTTCCCAAAAAGCACCTGAATACTCAAGAAATAGAACACACTTTAAAACAGTTCTAGTAAATTTTCAGATCATATCTCCCTGTAAAGAGGTGTGATGGCAAACCCATCAGTCCTCTGACCTCGGGAGAAGGAGATGATGTTCTCTGCTTCTGCCTCCCTGCCCCAGCTGAAAAGGAGTAACTGCATGGGGCATCACTGTGACCCTCCCTGCTGTGCCACTGGTGTGACAGTCTGAAGGTAACACCCACTGTACTGCACGAGTAAGAGGGAGCAGCAAGGTAGAAAGGATGTCTGGGAGCTGAGGTGTCCATCCAGGGGCTGGGCAGAAGTAATGGGAACAAGAGTTGGAAGGGAGCAAGTGGTGGTCATGCAAGAGGTCTGACAAGCAGAGGCAGGTTGCATCCAGCCAGATCTCACTGGAGACTCCTTGACTGCATCTGTACAACCTTTGGTGAGCAGGACTTGCTTCAGGTGGGGCCCAAATCCCCGGACCACAGAGGTGTGAGCTGGTGGTGCCATTCTGCATATCCTCTTCATTCTTGCTGAAGTTTCCCATCCCAAAAATCTGGCAGGCTTGTGTCAGAAATGAACCAGAGCATATGTAGCCAGGTGGATGGTGAGGGGATTTAAACCTGTGTTTGAAGTCAGATGGCTGTGATACTATGGGTGTACTAATTGTCTCACAGTGTTGTGCCCAGTGTGTTCGTAACAAAGCAGCAAAGTCAATTCTGTTGCAAATGTAGACAGAAGATTTTTTCTTCTTTAACAAAAAAACACTGTCATCTTTCATTGCCTTAGCCTTTGCTTTTGTGATTATTTTGTTGTAAAAGGAGCAGAAAAAATACTAGACACATAACTGGGAAATAATATACTAAACTATCTATTTAAAAATATTTATCATAAAACCTGTGCACTTAATGTGTTTTCACTTGATCTCCTTGGAGTAGCTATTTTTTTCCTTTGTCACTCTCCTCTGACTAACTTGTTTCTAAGACCTTCTGCCCCTCTGCCCAGCATTTGTGGTCTCCAGAAATTTCTGGGTGCCAAGAGACTCTTAGCTTTATATTTAATCAGAAAAAAAAAATAAAGAGTTGTTTAATGTTTTCTCCTGCCTCTTGTTGAACTTTTCTTAAGAACTGAAAGTTGAAAGAGGCACAGCTATCTAGGAACACTGATGAAGGCAGCTGTCAGGCTGGTGGAAAGGCAAAGAAAAGGACTAGGCTGCAGAGTTAAAAGGAAAAAACAAAACCTTCATTTGTTATGCTTTGCTCCTGTTGCTGAAGCCCGTATATTTCAACTTTAATTGCACGCAGCAGGATAAAGCACCTTTTCATCTCTTCGCTTCCATTTACCTTTCCTGTTTCTCTTTATTTACATACTATTGTCATTGTGCTTCATCAGACCTGACCACTAAAAGCAAGAGAAGTTTTAAACTCGCTAATGAGTTCAGAATTGAGCCTTCGATAGGTGAGACCAAGTCTCATATTTGTAAAAACCAAAGACACTGGGTTTGAAGAACACTAGAAATTCAGCAGACAATGAGCTGCTTTTTCTAAATTATTTCTGTCACCAAGTGTTTACCTTTAACCTGTATTTAGCCCATGTACTAGCAAGACAAAATTAACACTTTATAAAGTGTTTATAACGCATTTGTGACTAAAAAGGCTCTTGCTTTATTTTCTTGTCCGGAAGGCAAGAAGTGTTAGGATAATTACTGCCTTTGTGTAGTTCTGATACATGCTTTGCAGTAATTATAGTATTTTGTAAGACTTAAGAAACAGTTTTCCTGATTACAATTTTTGTTATGCCACAGGAATCATAGAATCATAGAATCATTTCGGTTGGAAGAGACCCTCAAGATCATCAAGTCCAACCTTAACTTAACCTAACTGTAGCACTAAACTGTGTCCCTAAGGACCTCGTCTAAATGCTTTTTAAACACCTCCAGGGATGGTGACTTCACCACTTCCCTGGGCAGCCTGTTCCAGTGCCTGACAACCCTTTCTGGGAAGAATTTTTTCCTAATATCCAATCTATAACACCCCTGGTGCAACTCGAGGCTATAGGAACATGGTAAACTCTCAAAAGAATAGGAAATGCATTTCCAAAATGAATAGCGTATTTATTATTTGCATTGATCCCATTGATACAGTAAAAGAGAGGTATGGGAAAATTATTTGATCTCTCTGCTTTTTCTCCCAAGAGTTCCAGTCAAAATCTGCCATCCCCTTAAGAAGCAATAATGTCCTAAGAGTCCAGAGGTCAAACACTTGGCATCTACCTGAGGATATTCTCTGGTTCCTAGTGGCATGTCTTGGCTGAAAATTATTTCACATTGAGTACTGGAATTGAGTCCCTTATTGCAGGAGAGGGAGTTAATTGAAAAGGGATTTATTAAAATCCTAAACAGATCTGACAGAAATTACAGCTCTTTACCAGATCTGCCCCCTACTTCATATAAAATATCAGTGATTTGACTATGTAAGCATCGTGGTTCCACAAATAAAAAGTAGTGAGAAAGATTAGTGTGTTGTAGCAGAGCATTGAGCTTAATATTGCTCCAGCATCCTACAGGAAGCTTTGAAGTGATCAAATAGAAGGCATCTCAGTGTCCAGCTCTTTGGTAGATTTCAGAGGAGTTTCTATAACAGTCTTTCAGTTTTGGGGACATCTCTCACTTTTCTAGGATGTTGCTCTAAGAGAAGGAATCCTTCAAACCCCAGAGGAAGGGAATGTGTTTTAATGACCATTGCGGGCCCACTGCTGTCAGCAAGGTCCTGTATGTCTGACTTCTGCTAAGAAATTTGAAATATAAAGATACTTGTTTTCATAGTTGTAGATTTTAGATCAAAAGAGCGGCTAAAGTTTCCATCTGTGACATGATGACTCTGATCTTTATCTCTTTTTTCCCTCATTCTTAGTTCTTAGTATGTATGTTTTATTAGTTTCATAAGGACACTCTGGTGACAGACAGACAACAGCTTTCTTCATTTCAACTTACACTTTTACAAAAAAAAAAAAAAGGTTCATTAATCAATGTTAATTGTTCATTAGACCCCCAAGGAAAATGAACCATTCAGCCGATTAATCACTCATTGAGTCTTTTGGGGGCTTTGTAATTGTGCGTGACTGTGCAACATTATTAATCACTCTGTGTTGTTCTCCTGCCCTCTATTACTGATATGCAAAAAGCCATCAGTATATTTATAAATTCCTACATGCAAACACAGAGGAATTGAGAAAATACAACGAATACTATCCTTGCTCCAAAGTTGCTAGAGGTGCTCATCTGGCCAGAGTTTCGGCAGTTGTTATGAACAATGCCTGGTCCATTTTTCATTTCTGGAGAATGAACAGATTCTTTGTTCTTTTTACAAAAACTGAAAAATGAACCAGGTATTATTTCTTAAAAAAGTACTTGGACAGAGAGAGTATAGTTCTATATCACAAATAAAAGCAATTTCACTCTGCCTTAGCATGTGTTTGGCAAGTAAATATAGGGTCATATAAAGGTCAGAAACTTCAAAAAAAATTGTGATTTGTTTTTCATTTAGGAAACAAGGCAGAAGAGCAGTGAGAGCAGTGTTGTTACAGACAAATAAACTGTCACTCATACACTGTGGAATCATCTTCAGTTTAATAGACGTTGACAGGAAAATAAAATTGAAACTGCTTATTTTAATGAGAAATAAATGACCTCATTGTTGCATGTCATATTTAACCTGCACTGCCTAGGCATTTTTACATTTTCAACCCTTAACTAATCCTGAGTCTGCTCACAGGTTGAAGTGGATCTCCATCACTACTCAAATAAAATTAATGTACCCCAAATGAGACAGAGGCGTATTACACCTCTTGTTATCTCAGTTTCCAAAGAGCACCAGAGGTGTGAGTCAGGTGTGTGCCCTTGGCATGGCCAAGGCAAATTGCCCACTGGGCTGCACCATCAGGACTGCAGTCAGCAGGTCAAGGGACACCACTACTCATAGGGACATACGATAGATCAGGATGGGAACAGGAGGTTGGCTGTGGGGTCAGACCAAGGTGCTCATGGCCTTACACAGTCTGGGCATGTAAACCTCCAAGGATCGAGACTACACAGGATCCATCTTCTCAGCTTGTGAGGGTTGGAATACAGTCCAATATCCATTATATAGTGTCCAATATTACCTGCTGTCTCTAATAAAAGTGACAGGCAACAAACTGGTGAGAGGCCAGTGTGGGGTCACTAAGGTGATGAAGGGCCTGTGACCTGTGGGGCAGCTGGAGTGGGCTAGCCAGGAGAAGAGAGGGCTTGAAAGGTGTTTAATCACAGTTGCTCACTGCTCAGAGAAGTTTTAGGGAAGATGCACCCAGGTGCCTCTCTGAGGTGCAGTGAATCTACAAGAGGCAGCAGACACAGTTTGCTACAAGGGAAATTCCAGTTAGGTACAAATAAACAAAATCATTTACCATTAGAGAAGGAGATAGTGAAATCTTCATCCAGGAGTCTTTTAGACTTCAGCTGCATGCCGCTCTGAGAAACATCACCCAGCTGAAGTCAGCCTTGGTTTGAACAGGGGAGTTGAATTAGAGACTTGCTGAGGTCCATTTCTTCCTAAATTATTCTGTAATTTTATAGTTCAGAGGTTTGCTCAAATGAATAGGAAATGCAAGGCAGACTTGAGATTGAACCCAAATTATTTAATTCCACAAATATTGCTTTCTTCTAAAATAGATGCATGGTAGGCAATTTGCATCATATTTGACAGACATAGGAAAAAATCTATGGTCTTTTTTGGATATGCTGTAAAGATTCCTTTTTCTGGTTTTGGAAAATTAAATGATAGATAAAATAACTGTGATGTTTATGTTTTTTGAATTCAGATGATGTTCGAATTGTTAGAAGTCCCTAATCAAGTGGTTTAAAAAGAATAAAGCTGGTAATGACCCCCTTTTTCTGCTGTGACCTAAGAAGACAGAATTCAATATATTATTTTCCTGAATGCCACTTCAGTGGATGACTGGAATTTAGAAAAATAATCATTCATTGTTTGATTTTCAAATAGTTTAGTTATTCAGTCCTTTAAGCAGATAGTCACACAAATCGCTTAAATGAATAAGAAACTACTGTAAGTAAAACAGTTAACCCAAACCTCAAAATGACTCAACTTTGGATTGGTGACACAGCAATCACTCCTACTGAGGTCTTGACCTATGCCATGTCAAATCTATCAGGCCCTCACAGGAAATTATTTTTCTTGAACAACATTTAGACAGGGCAAACTATTTGAAGAATAGAAGAGTGTGGGTAGATACCAGATCTTTGGGACAGATAAAATGAAGAAACTCATCTTCTCATAGAACTTTTAAGCTTGAGGACACATTATTGTTTTCTTTCCCAAACTGTTTGAAATGTAATGAAGTAAATTATTCATGTATTTGTGACAATTATTACACCGAAGAATTCCAGGATGCCTGTCAAACTACAGAAGACTACAGAAACTGCTTTTACCATCTTATGGTATGTCCTTGCCTGGCAGAAGTAGGACATGGCCAAGGGCTTGTTCTGGTAAAGGTTTTAAGGCAACTTTTGAGGGCAAGGCTGATTAAACATTTAAACAAAGTGTAGATGTCCAAACAATGAACAATGCTTATGAGTTAGTACTAATAAACTCAGTACTGAGGTGCCTGAACAGTGAAGTTTTGGTTCTGCTCTGCCTTTGGTAGACATCGTATGTTCATTTTTTTTGAGCTCCCATTCCATGTTGCAATGTATCCCAGCACAAATAGGAGGAATTCATCACTTATGACTTGCCTACAGTCTGAAGCTTGTCTCCTGTTCACCACAGCAGGAACCAAAAAAGGTGATAAGAGCAGAGCAGGTCAAAGCAAGAACCCGACAATCATGAAACTCATATTGCATATAGTCTCATACCTGCCCCCTATGCTCTGCATCTGTCATTTGCCATTTCTCATTAAAAAAGGAACACACAGTACTTTAAGCAATGATTCTATATTTTCTTGCTGACAAAGTGGTGACCTCAAACATTGCTATGCTACCACCATAACAATATTTAAAATGACAATGACATGGTAGCAATAGCTTCTATTAGTATATGTATCTTTTTCTGTGATGCAACAGCTTAAATTATTATAAATTAAGGAATTTTTGAAGCCTAATTATCTCTCACAATCAATAGTGATTTGTCCTCTATTTCTCTCATCAGGGTCAAATAAAACAGATGGTTTGGTGTCACTCCTGGATTATCTGCAGGAGGGTGGCCTAAGTCTCCCCATACATAGTGGCACAATGCTGCAGTAGTTAAGCTCCAAACACTGTAGGAATATATTTAAATTATAGATCAGAAGTGTTTTAATTGGAAGTAAACATAAACATTTTAGAAATACTTATTAATGACCCTATCCCTTGTAAACACATGTCCTGTTACAAAACTGGAACCACAACCTGACAGCATCCCTCTATGCAGGGGGATGAAGATTTACATAAAATTTGTACAAGACAGAGCTATAGCTGACAAAAGCTACATCATAACATTCCCTTCATCTAGACCAGAGTACAATAATTAACAGAGACAGATAATTATAGTTGTTTAGATAAGAAAGACAATTTTATTGGCCAAATTGTGCTGCTCCAGAAACCTGGTATACTCCAACTCCTTCTCGTCTCTCTAGTAGTGTCACAGTCTTTAACCTCTGATTCTCTGATGTTTAGTACTCAACTCCAGCCCAGCCACTGTAATACTGCATGTTGCAAAGTGGATCAGACAACGCAGCTTCAGTGGTTCATTTCTCACTGTCAGCCAGTGATAAGTGAGATTATTGATGATTAGAAATGACAAGATCTAGCTTTATAAAATTATTTGTCACATTTCTGTATACTGTCTGACGTTTCACAATTCATAGAATTGCGGAGACTGAAACTGGCAAACAGGCTCAAATCCTTTATAATGTAGTCAAACACAGTTCTCATTTGAAGCAATGTCACATGCAATCTGTCAGCATATACCTGATACAGTGCATCTTCTGCACAGAAAACAACCCAGTGTCCTTCTGTGTATGTCTGTACTGTATTACTTATTAAAATACTATAGACACAAATTTCCTTAATATGAGGACCACATATACAAAAATGTTTATACTTGTTCATCCTTTGTTTTATGCACATTTGCTTTATACATGGCACAGATATTCTGTTAATTTCATTCCTAATTCTGATCACTGTTTTCACTCCACCTGTATACCATTTTGCCAAAAGCAGAATCGAGAGTAAAAGATGTAGACACAAAATTTCTCCTCACAGTGACATTGCTCTCTTTCAGTGTTCGTTCTTTTCAGACTACTTATTGTTCACAACTCAACTGATTTCCTGAGGCTAGAAGTAAACAGGAGGGGTGTCAGACACTTTCGGTCTTTTTTGCTCAGAAAATTATTGCCACAGGCATTTTTTTTCAGAGAACAGGTAAAAACTACATTAGAACACTAAGAGGTTCTTGACTGAATAGAGAAATAAGGGAGTTCTTCAGACATGCTTTAAAGCTTCAGCAGAAATCTCCTAAGTACTTGTAGGAGTAAATAAATACATCATTAATACTGCCTTGGGAGAAATGGAACCCTGTGGAGCAAGGACTTCTTCCAAAGTATTTGATGACAAATCCAGACCTAAGAACTAGAATAAGAATTTCATGACAGTGAGTAGGAGACTGTAACCTAAACATGGGTATCTAGCACTGTTTTAGATTTCCTAAGTCATCCAAGACATTGCATATGGTTGGTCAATATAGTATAGAATTTATGCTGTCTTGTAATGGCAGATGGAGGCGATTACCTACCTTAAGGCAAGTCCCTTCTGTGCAGTTTGCATTTGGTTCTTTACATGTTTTAAGTCTGCAATTGTTCTTCCAAATATTTGTAACCAAGGTCTAACTCTTTCTGTTTTAATAGAACATAGGTTGTTGCATTTATTTATTACATCACTTACAAACAACAGTGATGAGTCACGTGAATTCCCCTTTTTCTAATGAACTCAAGTACATGTAGGTAGCAGACCAGGCCCAATGCCTTCCCTAACCCAGCAGCAAAGAGCTGAAAAGTTAAGTGCATTTTCAAAGATTTCAAGATCCAGCTGGACTGGTATCCTCATGTGTTAGATAAACAGGAAGGTTGCTCCATCTGACACCTTCCTGGCAGAGGGCAGACTGTAAGGTAGGAGTGAATCCTGCAGTGTCAGAGGGGTCTCTGACAAGTAGCATCTCCAGATTAGATACTACAGCTCCTCTCTCTGTGGCTTTGGGGGATCAGGCAGTGGAAGCCAAAGAAAGATGGATAGTAAGTAGTCTGAGCTCTTCCTAGTAGCACTGTTGAAAGAGTTTTAAACAGTTGTAAACAGTTTTAACATAGCTTTTTGTACTAACTTCACTTCTGGTTGCCCACCTCTTCTCTTCATCAATTTATACCTTTTTATGGTTTCTATGTGTTACAGCAGTTAATATTTAGGTAGTGCAAATATAAAGTGCAAAGAATTTTCAACACAGAGCAGTTTGGGGTATTCCTCTGTGTTCAGTCCAGATGCTTTTGTCTGTCTGCTCTCTCTGTTACTTAACTGCTCTTTGAAATAAGAGTAAATAAGATACTCCCAAAAGATGGGTGATAAACCAACAAATCCTCAGCATTTTCAGACTAGTTCCTCAATTTGGAAATGCAAGAAATGAAACTTAGTCATCCTTTATGGTGTGGTGGCCCTCAGTCACACAATTCATTTTAAGACTTCTCCAAAGCATCTCATCTGCTTCAAGTTGAGGTTGAGATAGCCAGTGGAGTTGGCTAAAATTTCGCAGGCAGTTCTAAAACTCTTAGCCAGAAATTCCTGGCATTCTATATTTTCATCTAGCTTTATGAAGGGTATCTGTTAATACACATGCAAATATATACACAACGTACTAATTTACATAAAATAGTAACATGTAACACATAAAGAAAATAAAATGTGTGATACATTATACATAATTTAAAAGACATACTACATTATATAAGTATATATCATTCTATAGAACAACAACATCCTGTAGATTTTTTCTTACTGTTATATTTCATGTAGTTTATGTTTCATGTGTCCCATATAAAGTATTTAATCTATATAATATAGCAATTTATGTATTTTTATCAATATGATGTGTACATTGTATATCTATACCAAATATTACATTCTTATAACCGCACACATATAAATAACACATGTAAATATATATATAATCATTACACATATTTATGTTTATTAGTCTTGTATTACAAAAGCTTCATGTCATTAGTGTATTCTAAATAGCACAGTACTTTTTCACATGAAACTGGAAAAAAGACAGGTCTTGGTTTGGGAACTGTTGAACTGAGAACAGATGAGTATTAATAGCTTCCTTCTGCCAGTCAGTTAATTATCAAGAAAGACTCGGAATGTGCTCACAGTATACTATGAACTCAGAAATTCTGAATTTCTGAAGTGAACACATATCTTCTTAATGGGGCTGGATTGTATCTCTACCAATAAATTGTACCTCTGTCTTTTTTTTGGGAAGGTAAAAGATAGATGGTGTGAAGTATGATTGCAGCTTATACCTTTTATTTAGGTGCTGTCAGTAACAGGACAACAAAAACTGATAAGGTTTATACCAGGCACTGAGCTCTCTACTTGAAATCAGGTTTACAACTGCTTATACTGAGGGATTGTAATGCAAAAATCCTCAAGAAATATTCACCTACTTCTTTAAAACTGAATCCATAATAAACATATAAGTAAGGCAGTTTTATTTGTTTGTCTGTTTGTTTGTTTGTTTTACCCTGAAGTGGTATCTATTTCTCTGTTAAATGTTGCTCTTTAAATGTTATTTTCCTAATAGTTAATATAATTTTTCAAATGTGGTGATTTTTTATTATATTAGAGCTAGTTTGAACATAATTAAAAGCACTTTGGTTTTGCTAGCATTGACTACGTCCCCAACACAATAGTATACTTTTTTACAATTTTACAACGTATTCAGGAATATATAATATACATAATAGTGTACACTATGCTTCTTTCATATTATATACAATGATTTTGACAGTAACAGAGCCACTAGCTGTGATATACTGCCAAATAATGTTAGTAGAGAAAAATGGAACGCTCATTCAATGAAAAAGCAAAACCCAACAAAAAGAGACTATAAAAACCAGGTCAGTCCCATACAGAACTTCAATTGTGGTTGTTCTTAGGGAAGGGAAATACCACCACTACAACTAATATGTGTGATAACAGGCAAGATCCATGGCATTGTGAAGCAATAAATTAGAAACAGCATCATCTCAAAAGGAAGCAACAATTATAAGATGATTTATATATAACTGGACTTGAAGGAGTGGTTTGGGATTTCAGGAGGTCATCGAATTCTCTGCTGTACGCAATTTGCAAAAATGGGATAGACAATATGCACAACTATAATCTTGTTAATTTGTCGATGATATGCAATTTCTGTCATCTTGAACTTGGGGCACATTACAAGGAAAATGAAAAAAAAAATTATTAAGTCTGATTGGGAACTCTCTGAACACTCAAGGCTACTTTGATACATGAAAGTCATTGTTAATTTTTCCAATTATGTACAAAAGTCACTTACAGAAAGATGATCCTGTTATGGCAGGCAGTTAGACAACACTTTGAAATAGTATTGCCAGTACCCAATTGTTTGTAACTCAACATGGAGTGGAAGGTGGCAGACAACAGAGCACAACAGCAATGCGATAGTAGCTGATTAGATACCTGTGCCTTATTTTGTCTGCACCACATCAGTCTGAGTGATTTCACAGAGATTTATAGGGATGACTCCCTGAATTTTCCTGACAATTGTGGTCTAGAACAAAATCCATGATACCCTTTTCTACAAGTGGAGTTGCTGAGTTCAGACTGAATTAGTCCATAGGAGTTTGGATAAGATACATCAGACCTCATAATGGAGAAGCCCAGTGTCCATCTCCATTGTCGTCATGTGCAATAACGAAGTTTAGATTTCAGATTCTCAGACACATTCACAATTTTACAAATAAGCAGTCCTTTGAATTCAGTTCTACCTGCTGATTGAGCCTTAGAATAACATATTACACTTATATGAATTTATTTCAGAGAATCAAGCAATGAGCAGTAAAGTTAGCCAAGTTGTCTCCAGATGTAATATCATGTTTTGGAAAGTTTTGGCACTTGCGATAATCAGTGGGGGAAATATAGAAAGAAGGACTCTGCATCAATTTATACCACCACTGCTGCACTAGTTTTTGTGCCTATCAATCCAGTATCTGACTTGTTTTTGCTAGAGTAAAACCTTTTAGAAGTTGAAATACTTTTTTTTTAAAAAAAAAAAAAAAGAATAGTACCTGCACATCCTGTCTCTTCCTATTAGGGAAAACTAAGGACTGAAAAAGTGGGTAAGTATATCTGTGAAATTAAACCATTTCTTTACCTACATTCTAAATGAAGCTGACCTCTGCTAGAAAACAGACCCCTGAGGAAGAAGCATGAAGCAGAAGAGCTGGCTGTACTGACCTCTTTTGGAAACTGAAGTCTGAAATGTTAGCTGTTCTGCAATTAGAAGGTATAACGTGCAATGGACCTTGAAGCCCATTGTTTTCAAAGGTTGATGTTTGTCAGATGGGCTATCATAGTGATGTATGTTTTGAAACAACTATTCCTCCTGACTGTCTTTGTACAAAAAATAATTTCTATGTTTGTCGATAATTATATTTAAGGTTCAGAGGAAAGGTTATTATATGATTATTTAACATGTATTTTCATGAAATTAGTAATTTTTTAATAATCTAGAGACAGAACAATATTAACATCTATGAATAAAGGACATAATATTTTAAACAAAGTGGAGGTTAGCACATCGAGAGTAGAGGTCAGTGCATTTTTCTACGGCAATCTTTCTGCAAAATATAGGCAATCTAATACAACTAAGGTCCTCCTTATTTTTTTTTTTTTTTTTTTGGCATGATATACCAGATGCTTATAATGTTCATTCAAAAGTTATTTCTCTTATGGATAATCAGAGGCAATGGGCACAAACTGAAACATGGGACGTTACCTCTGAACATCGAGAAACACTTTTTCACTGTAAAGGCAACTGAGCACTGACACAGTTTTCCCAGAGAACTTGCATGATATCCATCCTTGGAGACATTCAAAAGGCACCTGGACATGGTCCTGGGCAATTTAGTTATAGTTGACCCTGTTTGAGCATGGGTTTTGGACCAGATGACCTCCAGAGGTGCCTTCCAATCTCAACCATCATACAATCATAGGAATCATTTAGGTTGGTAAAAACCTTTAAGATCATCCAACTGTTACGTAACACTGCATTCTGCAAAATTTGTGCCACTAAATTTGGGTGCAAATCTGATGTTAATCTCTATCATCTTTTGCAAATCAACAGTGAATGTGAATTTGTTAATGCTAGGTATTAGGAGTATAAGATTAATCTAGGATTCAACTTAGACTTTGTAATATAATTTGACACAATTTCATTTTTCATTTAGAGAAATGTAACCTTACACTAACTTACAGAATTTATTATCTCCATTCTCTGAAATGCTGAAGTAAAAGATGGAATTGAATCATACAAAAAGATTACGTTTTAGATAGTAACTGCTGAATTAACATGTGAGCATCACAGGATTTTTCTAAGATGTGCCAGCATTTCTACTGCTGTCATCCCTTGCTAGCCATTCTATTGCCAAACTATACGCCAATAATGGCACTTTTTAATCAACAAATTTTGGAAATTATAGTCAAACTGAATTCTGTGATTCATCCAAGCTGTGATTTCAGTATTTTTAACAAGTTTATGATTGATCTTTGTTAAAGACTAGCAGACCTCTTCTCTTTCAAATTATCTTCTCATTTTTTGATAGGAGTAAATATTATATAGTAACCGCAGTTATTCTTACTGCAGTTTGGCCAGTTTTACTGCAGCAATATTAACATCTGATTTGAAGTTGTTTGATTTTTTTCCCATAAGACAAAGAAGTTCTAAATAAATAGCAATGTCAGAACAAATTTATATCCTGACCACTGTTATTCTGGGGTCCTTTCCAATGAGAAAAAAATGATCTACACTAATCTGGTAACAGATGTACACTGGTGAGAACCACGTCTTAATTTGAAGCACATGCACAGCTATGACACAACATAGGTTTTCTAAATACTTGATGATCTGGAATCTTCTGCTCAGGCAACAATTTTGACAAATGTCTTTATTGAAAACATATACCTCATTAAATAAAGAATGCTTAAAGAAAAGCTTCTCCTCTTTCTCACAAAAAGGGAAAGCTGTGAAAGACAAGGACAAAAATCAAGTCAGTCCTGCCTGCATTCTTTCTGCGGGACAAATCACAACAGAGATTTTGACTTCAATTTCATCCACCTGTCATGGTTGCCTTTTTATTACTGTATTTGATAGGAATGATAATACCTCGTATCTGCCACTTAAATACTAAATTACTGATATTTGTTATTCTTTAGGCACTCTCAAATGCTACAAAGGGAGGACATTTAATATAAGTGGTGTGTTAATTATGATGAAAATGCCTTACTTCCAATGCCATAAACAATTACAAGAGTTGTGAAGGTTGAGTAACTCAGTTATGAATTAAGGACACAAGTATGACATTGACACATTGGACCACTGACATGAGTCCTTGAAGTATTTGTTAGTTTGATTCAATAACAGAGTTTCTAAATAAATGATAATAAGGTAAGGCAGTGTGCCTTTCAATAAACAGTTCAGAATTCATTAAGAGGTAACAGCCTGACCTGCTTGCTGGGAGACTTTCATTTTCAGATATTGACTAAATTACAAGATTTATTTAGCTTAGGATGGGAATCAGAGAATCAATCATGAACATAGTTAACAAAGAAGAGAAATGTATATTTTAGGAATCTGTTTGGAAAACAAACAAATAAACAAGCAAACAAACCAGCTTACAAAGAGGCTGCATTTATACTGTTGAAGAGATGGGGGCATGGCCCATGATCTACTAAAATGTTATTATACTCCAGTCACTGCAAGACCACAAGAAAGATCAACTTGAGGACAGCAAGTCTCAGGTGACCTCAACACTAGGCAGTCTGGATGCAACCACCCAGTTCTGGGGGAAAAGAAAATGTAGCTGTATTTACACAAGTACCATGACACTTGGATTGAAGGTCAGGGAGGTCTAGTTGGCTGACACAGGTATAGCCACTCAGTTTCTTCTGAACAGTTGGAAGAAGCCTTCATTAGAGGTAGTACAACCATTGACTGGCTGTCTGCCTGTATAGATTTATTCCTCAACCAGACCCAAATGAGAGGCCTTGTCTGTGTATTTTCCCCAATGTTAGTATACTCAGTTAGTTTCTGAAAACACATAAGATGAAAAGTAGATGGTATGGGCAGAGTGTTGGGAACTCATTCCAAAGGTTCATTGGGCAGTCAGTCACCCAGTTCTTCGTGCTCTTATATGAAACTATAACAACAAGCATTTTTCTGAAAATGTACTTCTCTTCTCTAACATTTCATAAGGGTCACTTGTCCTGAAGCAAGTATTCAATTTATAGTAATTGTTTTTAGTATTTTGTTGTGTCTTTTATACTGTGTTTTCACAGGAGCTGTTATAATATAGATAATGGAAGAAAAGTTTAACAAAAATTCCTACCCTTTTTCTCAAACTGTTGAAGGCAAGATTTTATTCTTATGAAATCCCTGCCCATGTTAGAAGTCAAAAACCACTGTTACTCTGCAAGCGGATTTGGAGTTTTTCAAGTATCCAGAGCACCGTCTATTATTTTTTGGTAGAATATTCTAGAAATAAAGTGCTTCTGAGTTGGAAAATAGTCACGTGACACAGTCTGTTCAGCAAAGAATCCTACTTAAGCTCAAAAAAGACACACAGAGACACATAAATCTGGAGGGATCCTAATAAAAAGTAAAGAGATCTAACAATAAGAACATGTTGAACCAAAAAGTGTCCTTTGGCATCCGCCAGTTTTCTTCCTTTACCTTCCTTTACATTGTTTATATGATACTTAGATTTCAGTTCAGATGCTTATCAATGTCAGACGGTATTTCAAATCTAGACTATGACTGTCACGTACTGATAAGGACAATGGTTGAAACATTGTGGCAAATCCAGTTCATCCAGCCACAGGAGAAGATACATTCAATACAGGGTGAATTGTGATTTACATATCAATGACAAGCTAATGAGCCACAGACTAGGCCAGTTTGGCCGATACAGGAGGTGGTGGACATACTGGAGGGCACATAGCTCCACCTTCTGATACGCCCAGCATGGCACAAAGGAAAAAGCTGACCAGAGACCTGTCAACCTTTCGCAATCACCCCTTCTCCCAAGACTTCTCTCTTGCACAATAACACCTCCATGAAAGACCAAAAGTTACACAAGCAGGCAACCCAGCAGGGCTATAAAGCCCCACCTAGTGCAAGCACTGGCAGCGCCCACCCACCATGCTGAGGACCACTCTGCCCACCAGTCTCACCACATGAACTGAACAAAACACCAGAGGACGCCACACATGGCTGGATCTGAGACTGCAAACTCCATCACACACAAAGCAGAGCCATAAGGATGATGAAATCTTTCTCTCTCTGTTCTTTCTTTCCCATGCTTCTACCCTTTTGCTTTCCTTTTTGTATGTAACAGAGTAATATAAGATTTACAGCCCCGCATATGCCACAAACTTTTAATGTTTACTGATCAAACCTACAATAACATAAATCGTCCTGCCACAGAATCATATACCATTTGGGCTAAGCTGCAAAATAAAAGCCTTTTGTTTGTGGACCTAAAGTACTGTGTGTACTGTTTTCCAGTGGGGGGAGGACCACGAACCTGAGTCATTTCTTCCCCCCACTCATACCTGAGGGCAGGACGTGAGACATGACAGGTCATGAAGCAAAAATATACCAGAAAAAAAATATTACAATGCTTAAAGTAAAAAAATCATATAATAATTACTTGTTTAAATACAATTCAATCTACTTCTGTATTTTCTTTGTGAGGAGGAGCTTTCTTCAGTTAATTTTACTGGAGTGAGAAATCAAATTTTTCATTGAAGTTGTTTACAGATATTGGGATAAATAATTTTCTGAGAAAACTAAAGAGAAGAGCTTAAGGAAGGAAACCAACCTCCCAATATGAAGGAAAAGTATAAAAGACATATGCAAGAGGAATCATACTTCTATTGGTAACGTCTTTTCAGTACTGGACATTTACATAAAGACATTACATCTTTATGTAATGCAAATAGATGTACATGTCTCACATAATTTACTTGCTAGTTTTGATGAACTCTGCATTTCACCCTTTATGTTTTTCTCCACTAGGATGACCATGGGAGTTTCTGATCCCTTTTGTGGAATTTTGATTCATTGTGGTCTGTGAAATCAAGGTATATACAACTAGCTGAACAATCAAAGACCACAAAATGTTGTTTTGTTTCTCTTTATTTGCACTCAGAAATTGTGTTGTAAGACGTCCAGATTGCCTCAATAGTTTCTGACTCAGAAAACAAATTCTGTCATTCAAATGGGACATGGCAAACCTGGCTGTACCTACAGACTGAGGAGAGACTGGAGAGCAGCCCTGTAAAGAGGGATCCGGGTGTTCTGGTCGACGGCAAGTTGCACATGAGCCAACAATGTGCCCTGGCAGCCAAGATGGCAACTGTGTCCTGGGTGCATCAAGCACAGCAATGCCAGCCAGGCAGGGAGGTGATTGTTCCACTCTGCTCTGCACTGGTGTGGCCTCACCTGAAGCACCCGGTGTGGTTCTGGGCACCACAGGATAAAGAGGATACAAAGTTACTGGAGAGTGTCCAGAAGAGGTCTACAAAGTTGGTGAAGGATTTGGAGAGGAAGCTGTATGAGGAGAGGATAAAATCACTTGTTTTGTTAAGCATGGAGAAGACTAAGCGGAGACCTCATTGCAGTCTACAGCTTCCTTACACAGGGAGGAGGAAGGGCAGGCAGTCATCTCTCTGGTGACCAGCGATAGGACCCAAGGGAATGGCAGAAAGAGCTATCAGAGGAGGTTTAGGCTTGGCATTAGGAAAAGGTTCTTCACCCAGAGGGCTGTGGAGCTCTGGAACAGGGTCTCCAGGGAGGCAGTCACGGCTTCAAGCACGATAATATTCAAGAAGTGATTGGACAATGCCTTCAGATACATGATGTGAACTGTGGGGTTGTCCTGTGCAGGGACGGGAGTTGAACTCTATGATCCTTGTTGATCCCTTCCAACTAAGGACATTCTATGATTCTATGAAATGTCTCATGATTTGTGTTTAGAGGGAAGGTTCTCTCTTTCTTTGAAGTCAACATATGCATTACAGCATGTAGAGTAACTGACTTCCCAGGTAAATATTCAGCTTGCTAGAACACATGGATGGAATTAATGCATAATAACCTGCATGCAGTAAATTTGTAGGCTCACTTATTGTGTGCTGTGTATGGATCTAGAATGTCTATTTGAAGGTGCTTAGTGAAAGCGATACTGATTATGAAAATGTCAGATACCATAGCATGTTTGAAATTGCAATGGAAACACATATTGTGATGACACATCAGTAAGTTCCTGTGGAACTTGCTTAGTGATCACAAGCAATGATATCCAGATAGAAAAGCTTTTTTCAACTTAGAAGAGTATAAAATAATGAAACTCATTCAAAGAACAGGTAATTTTCTTCTCCCATGCTCAAAACACAGAACTGATTCATGATAAAGTAATATTTTTCTGAGGACAATTATTTTCTTACATCTGTGTTTCCTTGAGATTCATTTTTGCATATATCCACATATACAAATAACATGTAAACAAATAGATAGGAACAATAAAGATATATAGACATAGAAAGACTGATATTTCATAGATAGCAATGATCTATCTATACCAGGGAACCAATGGGTTTTGGTAAACTCAAGTTCATGCTTGTAAACTGATGGAAATGTGGTGCGTAAATGTTCTCTTGAATGATATCTGACATGAATTGGGATCTTCTACTTTCAATATAAATGTATTGAATTGTGAAACTACTAGCTAAGATTTTTTTAAACCAGAAAATCTCACTGGACTTTCTAATAGATTATTTGAAATTCTGGTTTTCATTTAGAAGTTTTTTCACATGCAAACCAATTTTCACTTAGAAATATACCTAGAGATTGTCATATGGATTTTGTATGATAGCCATACTGGGATAAAAATTAGCGAGGTGGAATAACTTGCTTCCATTTATTACAGATTTGCTAACTGTAAAATATGTGTAAATCTGAGAGACATTTTACATAGTCTGGACACCAATATATGATCAAACATAATGACAAACACTCAAATCAGATTCCTGGCACAGTTCTACAGATTGTTCATTGTTCTTTCTCTTTCAGCTCTTGAAGCATAGTAGATTTTGTATTAAAAGAAAAGAAAAAAGGCATTGAACCAAAATATTTCGGCTTTTTGGCATTATATCTGTTTTTATTAAGTTTTAGTCCTATATTAACACACTGTAGGAGAGAATGACTTTCTGAAGGGTGGGAAAAGATGACCATATGTACATTCTCTACAGGGAAGAAGAGGTCTGTGTTCCTGCAACATGTTCCAGGAATTGGAGCATGAAAAAATTATTTACCTAGATCTATTCCTTTTCCTGCTGAAATGGATATTTCTTTTGATGCACAGCTAAAGCTACTGGGACAATGATATTCCCACTTATATTTATCATGGGTGGTCAAGGGTGCAGACTTATTTTCATCATGAGCTGAAGTCAGGTCGTATTAGGTAATTTACCACTTGCTTAGAAAGGGAGCCAACAGAAAAGTATCTAGATATTCCTTCCATGTTGGCTTTCTTTTCAGGAAGTTATTTCCAGCTATGCTGGACTTTACTGTGGACCCTGACTATAACAGTCATAGTGGGAACAAATACCAAACCCAGGAGCAGACAGTGTGAAGAAGACTGTAGTACACTTGGAGCTCATTTCCCACAAGTTTTTGGAAGGATTCAGAAAATCCTGGATTGCTTCACTGATGCTTTATCAGGGTTCAGCTCATTCTTAAGAGAGCTGTCTTAATTGCCAATAGTAGTAACAATAAAAATCAGAGAAACGATTCACCTCTAACTTTAGTCTAAAAACTAGGAAACTGATATCAAAATGATTCCTTTCAAAACACAGAAAATTATTTTTTCCATTATTTTATTAATTTGATCATTGCCAGAATCGTCCATAAATTATTTTACATACATATTCTGGAAATACTGAGAGAAAAAATGATCGGGTAAGGAAAAGATTTCTATAAATAATTCTGAAGCTGTAGCATGATCCCAAGAAATTTGTTATAAGTAACTATTTAAAAGTAAACAGTCTTGATCATGTGCAATGGTCTACATGGATCATTTGTTTCTCCTTTCTGCCAGCTAACTGGATGGCTGTACAATTCAGTAAATTGAATGTTCAGACTTGTGAGATAGATTAGATTTCTGTGACTATTCCTTGAAATGTGTTTGAAATTAACAATTAACATTTTGCTAACAATCTTGCCAGGAAGTTTATTTTCTTCAATATTGAAAGTAAAAAAAAAAAAAAAAAAAAAAAGGTAAAAAAACCCCCATGCCTGAAGCAGAAGCCTTATTTTGTAGGAGCAATTGATGCATTCATTTGGATTTAGGCACATGCATTGATTTCTTAAATTATGGGTGCCTGATGGCTTATTGGTAGCAAGCCATGTTGTTATATCTCTTTGCGGAAGTTTTGCATCAAGTTTAACTGTGCAAAAAAAAACCCTCATGAAGTGGTCAAGGAAGTCCAGAGTCCTTTCATTTTAGTAAAAAATTCAGATATATTATTTTAAAAAACCCAGTTTTCCACATCATTCTGTACACCTGTATGTGGCAGTCAACAGTCACAACATGCTAAAGCAATAACAAGAATGGATTTCCTGGAAACCGAGTTGCTATCAAGTTTGCAGCCATCTCCAGTACTATTTATTTGTTTACATTAATACTTATTGTCTTGATTCAGGTTAGAATCTCACTAAAACAGGAACAGAAATAAAATAGTCTTTCCTCTTAAACTTAGAGATATATTTATTTAATTTCCAGATAGCGGACGAGGGGACAGTTCTTTAATTTTGGTGGGGGGCTTTTTGTTTGGTTTTTTTTGAGTTTTTTGCTTTGTACTTATCCCCCCCCCCAAATATCTGGAGTAAAATGTACTTCCTTTTATATCTAAATTATTAGAAGGCTTGTGCAGAGTCAATTCTTTTGACTAGTTGGAGAGATTCAGATCTGTAAGTCCTTACTTCCCCAAACTGCCATCTATGAATGATCATGCTGTCCTATTTCCTATCAGTAATCTCAATTTTTGTTTTTCTTGTCAGCCTTTTATTTTTAGGTAAGCTCAATATTCACTGTTCTAACTTCTCCAAGTCATATGCCTGCGAAGATTTGCTTTATTTACCAGACGTAGTAAAACCACAGGGCACTAAAATTTTTAATATTCTGAACTTTTCATTAGGAATGCTCTTTTCTAGGGAGAATGAAGAACTACAACTTGTTTCTGGAGTTGGGAGTAGTCTCTGATATTTCCATGAAGATTTGATGCATATTTGTTAGTGTGCAAAAATATTCTTGTTTGTATTTAAGGCTCTCAGGAATAAGAATCTACATTAATGTATTGCATTTAACTACAGAACTGATGCCCATTACAGCTTAAAAACTATGCTTTTGAATGCCATCAGGTCTCATTACACTTTGTACTTATTTGAGCTGTGTATATCACACTGAAGAACTGCTGACATTATCAGCTACCATAGGACTAGGGCTATGAAGGAATATGAGAAGTGGACATGAACATAAAGAGGTAAAGGAAATGAAATAAACAGTAAAACAGGAAGAAGCTAAAAAATATATCTGATTATAACTCAGAAGTTACATTCAGTGAAAAAACAGTATTTTGGCCTTAAAGGTGATGCAGGCCTTGGTGAAATTACTGTACATTCTATATATATTGTCCTTGTGATTCTTCTTTTACTAGCAAAATATGAAGCTGTTAATTAAATAGCCAGAGCTTGTACAGCATAAGTTGATTTACAACATTAGGAGGTACACGAATTCCTTACTTTGCTCAGCTCAGCCAATTTCAAAGTGGTTTCCTTTAATCTTCATTTACTGGAATTTCACTCTAACTCTTGCTAATATTTATGGCAAGCTGCCTACTGCAGTGGTGGGTTGCTGCACCTTTTGAAAGATGTAATATAGGCTTGGTATTCTTGATTTCTAGAGCAGAGGTGTCAGCTCAGACAATTTAGACAATATACATGGCATTGAGATTAATAGCTGTCATATATTAAAATACAGATAGGGTATTAGCTAGAAATTAGGTAGGGTATTAGTATTTTATTAACTAATTCAACAGCAGTTTATATAAACTTAATATTTTATTTCAAAAATGATGTGTGCAAAAAAGATAAGACATACATACACAAGAAAAGAACAGAACAGTTCATTCATTTGTATTCAGTCTATGAGGTATTTACTGAAAAAATTTAGTAAAACTTTAAATGGTTCTATTATTGCTACAGATGACTTAGAACTGTGCTTAATTTTTCAGCAAAAATGTATTATCTGCTGTGTTAAACATATTCTAACAGAGTATTTCTGCTTTAAAATAATAATAAAATAGCTGTCTTAGTATTTGCCAGTGATGTTGAATTAAATCTATCTACTTCTATAGAAATACTTGTGTGTAGAGTAATTTAATTAATTACATTTCATATTTGAATTTTTTTAATGTCTCAACAGAGGTAGTCTGAATCAGCATATTTAGGAGAATCAGTTTTACATAATTAGGCAAATGCTTCAGTACTTGGAAGCCAAAGGGATTTCTTCTTTCCCGATTAGAATCTCTGGTAAGTCCTCCACTAAACTTCTGTATTACATTCACATTGAATGATTTTTCCAACTAATTTCCAACAGGTATATGGCTGCCTATTCATTATAAACATTGAAGACTATTTAAAATTACACGAGGCAGTACATTTCAACATTCCTTTGTTTCTTAAAGAGCTGCAATATTCAAAATGTATCTCTCTATGTTTTGGTTTATAACCACAGCAAGGTCATTTAGTTCCTTTAGTGTTTATTGCACCTATATTTAATACTGAAGTTATCTCTGAATGACCAAGAAACACTATAGGTTGTGAAGGTTAGTCATGAAAACTAACAGAATTTGCTACAGTGATTTCTAACATCAATGTTCAGATTAGAGAAACAACAGTCCCAGCTCATTGCTTACAATTGTGCATTTATTTCATTTCCTCCCTCCCCCTCCATATCTATTGTGATGAGACAGAAATAAAGAAGAGAAGAAAGCTTAATGGCTTGGGATGGAGGAAAGGAGCTACTGCATTTCTGACTATACTAAATTCAGTAAGCCGATGCACTGCCACATTGCTGTGTTATATAACTGACCAAGGTCACCTCATCAATAGCAGTTCAAACAGAAATGTTAATGGTTGTGCACATTTATAAAAGAAACTAAATGTGACTGGACTTTACACTGTGGATTGATATCTACTATGCAGACATCTAAAGGATAGATACTTTGTATTTCTGTAACTGGGTAGCATAGTTAGGCTTTTATTTCTTAAAAATATATATATATTTAGATGTAAGCAGCATGTCCAAACCAGTTCAAACTAGTAAGTACCATTAATGTTAGAATTCAGTATGGAGAGCACCAAGCTTGTCCCTGGTCACGTAAGCTCCAGAACTAAAAGCAACATAGCCATGCCAATACAACGAACTAAATAGCAGAGGTGTGGATGTACAGTGTTCCGGGTAGGTCACTGAGAAGCCTTGAGATTCTACCTGTGCACAAGGATTCACTGGACTATGTTCATGCACCAGCTAGCTTAGGCTTTCTGCCCTGTGCTACATGGAAAACGAGACTTAAGTCCTTAAGCTTAATAATGCAGCTGTACAGAGACCAGTGAGATTGTGGAACAGTGGAGATTCAGGTTATTCTCAGGAAGTATGATTACCTCAGTGAGAAACAATAGCTAAGACCATACTCCCTTTGGATTCTTTTAGCTGTGTGTCTGAGCTTCTCTGAATCATCTGTGTGTTTCTGGGTGTTGATGGCAATTCACCAGAATGTCTATTACCATATCAGCCTTGGTAAAATCCAAATCAAAACAAAAAATGTAACAGTATATTTAGCACATTTGCAAAGAAAGGTAAGCTCTTTCCTAAGCCACCACATTAGAAATAAACCTAGTTGTTAGTTCCTCAAAATAATCCCTCATATCTTATTCAAACTTTGTTCATAGGCTTAAGATGTTAGCATTAACTCAGTTTCCTGTGGTGCTAACAAGACTTCAGAGCTGTCTTTCCTGATCAAATTTTGCAAAGCTCTATGTTTGTAACTGGGACCAGATTGTCAAAAGAGCTGGGCATTTTGATCTCAACCAAAGGGCAATCAGTTATTTCAAAATATATGACCCTGTATACCCTATAAAATTTTAAAGTATTTATAATATTATTCTAAAATATTTATTTGAGACTAAGTAGCACCACATGGATCATCTGATACAGGTGTTAGGAAAGCTAAAGCTTGACCTCACTGATCTGAGTTGACCCTGGCATTTACTAGATTGTTTGAGTTGCCTGCTTCCTTCCTTTCTTCCTTCCATTTGTTCCTTCATTTTTCCCACATTGTGGGAATCAGGAAGAAGACAGGATATTTGTTAGAATCACCTTCTCACTTATCTTCATCACCTATAGTCCTGGACTGGAAAGTCAAGGGGTGGCGAACAGACGGTAGCTGTAAAGTAAACCATATTACAGAATGGGAATTCTTCAGTCTAACAGCCAGGTTAAAAAAAAAAAAAATCCATTTTACAAAAATGAAAAAAAGGCAGTATGTGAGATATCCAAACTCAAAATAATGCTTAACAAAGTGGGATAGCAAAGGAAATTTTTAGTATTTTAATAAGATTTAAGAAGGGCAGGAGTGAATTGCAGATGATACCAAGTTGGGCAGGAGTGCTCATCTGCCTGAAGGTAGGAATGCTCTACAGAGGAATCTGGACTGGCTACATTGATGGGCCAAGGCCAGTTGTATGACGTTCAATGAGTGCAAGTGTTGGGTTCTGCGCTTGGGTCACAACAACCCCAGGCAGTGCTACAGGCTTGGGGAAGAGTGGCTGGAAAGCTGCCTGGTGGAAAAGCACCTGGCAGTGCTGTTTGATAGCCAACTGAATATGAACCAGCAGTGTGCCCAGGTGGCCAACAACACCAACAGCATCCTGGTTTGTATCAGAAGTAGTGTGGTCAGCAGGACTAAGGTACTTGGCGACTGCACCTCAAATACTGTGTTCAGTTTTGGGCCCCTCACTATAAGAAAGACATTGAGGTGCTGGAGTGAGTTCAGAGAAGGGCAAAGAAGCTGATGAGGAGTCTGAAGCACAAGACTTATGACAAGCAGCTGAGGGAACTGGGGCTGTTTAGTCTGGAGAAAAAGAGGCTGAGTGGAGACCTTATCATTATCTACAACTGCCTGACAGGAGGTTGTAGTGAGGAGGGTGCTGGTCTCTGTAGCAAGTGATAGGACAAGAGGAAATGACCTCAAGTTGAATCAGGGGAAGTTGAGATTAGATATTAGAAATAATTTCTTCACTGAAAGGGTTGTGAAGCATTGGAGCAGGCTGCCCAAGAAAATACTTGAGTCACCGTTCCTGGAGGTATTTAAATGACATGTAGATGTGGTGCTTAGGGACATGGTTTAGTGGTGGATTTGGTAGTGTTAGGTTAACGGTTGGACTTGATGATCTTACTGGTCTTTACCAAACTAGGTGATTCTGTGATTCTATGAATTATTTTGCCGAAACATGGGAAGCTGGAAAGAAAGGGATACTTGCCAAACACTGGGATAAAGTATACAGAAAGTCACTTTCAAAATAGACATGTTAGGGTTGAAATTGTCTGCTAAATTTCAAGGAGATGTGTTGGAATTACACATTAGAAAAAGAAAAGCAAGATATTTTAGGTACGATACTGAAAAAAATTCATAGTACCCAGGAAATCAGTCACTATCACCAGGAATGATCAATATCTGGTTCTTCATTATGTTTACTTTAGAATGAATGGAAAGAGAAACATCATCCTGTTAACCATTTTCAAAGAACTATGATTCAGTACAAATTTTTCTGATTTTTCTGATGGTTCTATATTAATATTTGGCATTGTTTACATAGTAAATTTGGACTTTTTCTAGTTCTCCTATCATGCTGAATATATGAATTGATAATAAAAACTGACAACTAAAAATAACAGAATATGTGTTTCAAAGCTGTGTGTGATGTATATACCCAAATAACTGAAAATATTTTTCTAAAAATTTTAAAATAAATAGATAAAATGGGAATATATGTACAAAAATAGAATGAAAGGAAAATACACCAATTCTGAGTAGTCCAAATGATGTGTCTGCTACCCCTATTGCTCTTTCCTATGGTTCATCTCTGGCAAAATAAAAGCAAAGTCTGAAAAGCTTAGTCCTGCAAGAATTCCTAGATTTCTATGATAAAAGTACCTTAGATGTCACTTCATAAAATGAGTCATATAAATGGTTCATTCCCATGAGTATAATATTTTGCTGTGTTGCATATATGGTCTTTTTTGGCCAGCAGAAAGTAGTTATTTCAGATATCCAAAATATGACTTTATTCTGGCAAAGGTATTACATAAAGCATTCACAATGAAAGAATTTTGGTTTTTTATTAATAAGTTCATTTTTTTATTTTGCGAACCTTCGTTCTGCAAAGTGCTAAGTACACTCGGCTCTCATGTTAGGTACTGATCCTAAGTCAATTGCAGGCAATTAAAATGCTCTCATTTGTTTGAATCAGTTTTTTGATGCAGCCCTGAATCAATAGGAATTGAAAGATCTCAGTGTTACAGGTTCATACCCATAGGATATCTTCAGTGACTTGGATTATTTTCTCATGCTAAAAAGAGGGGTTAGATTAGTATAGTATTAAGTGGAGGGGAGCACAACAGAAAATGTACTCTGGATCTAATTTTTGATATTCCCAAAAATGTAATTGCTCCTTACACTATAGCCCATTAATTTCCTACACAACTGATAGCTACCTTGAGTGTCATCAAAGCCATAAAAGCTTGCTAATGTTTATCTGAATATTAAAACATTGAATTTTACTCCTAGTTCCTGGTATGTCAGAAACTGGGTCTTCCTTACAAAGTCTGGCATATGAGACACTCACAAAACTGTTGTTTTTATGAGAATATCAGCACAATGAATTTTTCTTCATAAAGGTCTTAGCTATATTTTTTAGAAAGCTGATGCCTATGCAGTAAAAGATCTGGTTTAGGGATCCAGGAAATTAAAGCTTTTGCTCAACTGTTTCCTGTGAGAAAACAAATCTGTCACAATGAGTGATCCAGTTAGTTTCTCAGAACAAAGTATATCACTGAGGACACAATAACGTTATTTTAATCTCAGAACTGTATGGTCATTAATTTTGAAGTGTCGATTGAATTTACCGGGGGAATTATTTTGCCTTATTTTGACTTTGGAAAAGTATCAGTGAAGCAAATATTAGACTTCAGGACAACAGCTTTAGTTGTTCTGGAGAGGGTCCCTGGTACCTCTGTGACTTATTTCATTCTCATCAAGTCTAGACTCCAGGATTACAGAAAGATTCCCGTTTCCCTTTTTTTTCTCAGATTTGATGACTGGTGTTATTTCTTTTCCTAAAGCACTATGACCTCAAGTTAGACACATCTGTTATCAGCTGTTTGTGGCTAGAGCAATATAATGGAAATGGTCAGGATAGCAGTGGATACATACGTCAAACTTTCAAGTAGATATGCAAAGTTAGAGTGTGTCAGCAACAAATTAAATACATTTCTTCGAATGAATGTGTCCTATGGTTTAGTTGATTGCTTGTTTTGGGATAAGTTGACTGTATTTTAGGTGCATTTTAGTTGCAGCATCAAAGCTAAATGAGCTGTACTTAAACGGAATATAAAACCAAATATTTTCCCAGTGTCAATAAACATAATATTTTCTAATGTTTAGGTGTGTCATAGGTACAGCACCTTGGACTGCACATGCAGACTTTGGGGTACTACATTATCAGAGGCTGGTCTGAAATGTATGAGCCTCAGAAGACAGAGAGACCTGTCCTACCCACAGCAAAGACTGCATGCAGGAAATAGTATAGCTGACTTCAATGCTACACAAAGCTATAGAGTATACAGGAAAATAAAAACATCTGTGTCTCAGCATTATTATTTTTGGGATAGAGAAAAAAAACAGATTTGCACACTCACCTTCTCGTGGATTCTTTTAAGAGGAGGACTCTTGATTTTGTGACAAGCCTAAAGAGTGTGCTAGCACAGTATGATTACAAGAAAAACTAAAAAAGCGTTCTGCAGAGTAATTACAGCCTGAATATATGAGATATGAAAATAAAGTGGGTTTTATTAATCACGTAACAAAGATTGCTAAATACCTTTCTGCATCCTTTTGGCAGAGTTCGTTACCCAGCTGTCTCCAATGACAATTTTGGTTTGAATGTAAATTAGCTGGTGGCTCACTTTTCCATGGATCAAGATTTCTTTGGAGGGGAAAGTTTCATGTAGGTCACCCAAGAAAGCAATCTGTGCAGATCACCTCTGCAAGGGAACATCACCTACTATAGAAAGCAGTTCATGAAAAGACTATTGCAAGGTGGTATTTTATAGCCATAACTCCAAAATATAAATATATATTTTACCATGAGTGAAGCCCTGAAAAGTCAGATATGGTTATGTCTCCGAGTGGACATCTCTGGACTTTCCAATCAACAGTTCTGAGAAAAAAACCCGCTGATTAACATAAGAGATGGCCATCATCACCATCATAGAAGTGAACCTGAGGAATTCCTGCAGAAAGCTGAAGCTCTGAGAAGTTTAGGGGTGGAATTATGCATCCCACCTTGAACTCCCTAGTGGTAATATGTATCATGGGAAGTACCACTGAAGGCATGATTTTATTTCTTAAATAAAATCTTATGATGTTATATGAATTCTAAACTACTGAGCACTCAGAAAATGCTGATGTGTTAAATTATGTGTATTTGGACTAGTCATTCAAAAATGATTTCGGATTCTGCATGTCCAAATGAAGATAAAATGCGTTTAGAGTTGCATATCCATAGACAGAGATAGCACAGCTCAGAGACTTCTTCTTTTTTTAACTGCTGGACTAAGTTTCATGTTGTTTTCTGACTTTCATTCACACCCAGTAGTTGAATGTTTATTTTCCCAGTATGTCCAAGAACAGGGTTTTCACACTCCTTGGGGGAAATGGCACCTGCTTTTGACAATTCCTATATCATATGCACAATGTGGTGCTCAATTCCCTGTGAATATTCTTTAAGGCTTATATCATCTGTTACTTTCTTTGCTGAAATCCCTTCCAATCATCTTTTGCCTTACATTTTTATTCCTTCACAGCTATTTCTGGTTTCTATTTTATGTTGTTTAAGCAATTACAGTTCAATAGCTTAATTTAAATATGAAGTATCCTTCCCTCTCTGATCTTCAAATCCAATTCGAATTCAAGATTTGGTTGAAAGCTATAATACCCCAAGTGTAAAGTAGATAAAGAAATATGAGTAGTGAAGCAATTTAGGTTAAACAATCTTTATAAAAGCACTGTGCTGTGGTTTGAGTTGTGCCGTTGTGCCATTGTGCATATCCTTGGTGATGCTCTAAGGACTGTGCTGTGAGACCACGACAGATTTACCCAATAACTAAAATACCGTATGCCAAAGAAAAGGTATAAGAAGACTTTAATGATAAAAATGGTAGTTTTTAAGCCATTATGAGAAACAACAGTGCTGTCAATGCATTAAGTATCCTGCAGCAGAGGTAAATTATTTTGAAGTACTGCATGGATTTCTGTGCCTACTTCATTTACAAAGTGTGTCTGATGAAGGGAAGAAGATCATTATATTTCTGCTCCATGGCCCATGGAAATTTTGCAGTGTTTCCTGAATATGTAGCCCATTCTATACACACCCACCTCACACTTTAATGTCCTCATGGTATTTTTACTAGAGATTTGTAATACTAACTGAGATACAGCTAACCATTAATCAAAGATGTCTTTCACGCTTAGAGTAATGCAGATCTATCTGTTAAATTTCACTCCGACTTCACATTTTTCCCTTTAAACTTTCTGAAGGAGAAAAAGTTTAGTGGGCTTTAAAAGCACAACAGGAAATTATCATAGCTGTAGATGTACGTGCAGCTAAAAAGGAGTAAATTTGTATGAGTTATCCTTCTGTTTTATGGTGCTATAAACAGTCAGACATTCTAGGAGGTAAACTCCCAGTGCGAATTTATACTTGCATATTTTTTGCCACAAGAGAAACCATTTAACTCTCTCATTCCAACTTTCTTCCATACTCTAAATACAGTGTGCTAGATGTCTGTTATCTCCCTACTGGAAATAGGGGAAGCAGTGAAAACAATACAGAGAACTTCATGTTGCAAGATGTAATTTTATTAAATGTGTTATTTTCAAGTAGCATGTATTAGCTATATTGAAACAAAAAAAGGAATGTATTTACAATGTTTAGTGATAATATTCCATATTGTAAGATTACCATCCCCTTCTTAATTAGCCTGGACCCTGAATACAACTGTTAATTTCTATGTCACTTATAAATTTATTTCCAGTCAATTTTTGCTGATAGCCTTGAGGAGATATTGTTTTCATTGCTTTGACTTCCGTAGTCTTTATTTTATAATCTCTCTGTACAGTCCTCTCTGCAGAACTTGTTTTCACTCCCTGAAAACCTTCAGTCTTTTGTTTTTGTCACTAAGCTCTTGACTGCTAGACCTCTTTCCACCTGACCAGGTTGCACAGTCTTCCCTCTCCTGCACTGAAATGCTTAATGCATCTCGATTTTCCAGGTCAACACTCATTATTTTGTCACTATAGGCTAAATCCTTTTCCAAAGCCAATTGTTCAACCGTTTATTGAACTTCACTGCCAAGCCTTTTCCAAATTGTTGCATTCTTTGATTTGATTCTACTTTCACTTGTCCTGGTTCAGTCTTTCAAGAGCTTCTCAGTGTGGCAGGACAAAGGAGCAAGGAGCAAGAGATGAAAAAGCCTGAAAAGGCATTTGCTTTACACTGCAGTGATGGGACTTGAATCAGAACCACCTCCGAAACTGTGATTCTTCACCTAGGAAGCCACCTGGTACACAGTTGTGTATTGGTACATAAGCACAGTGGAGGACTGAAGAAAGAAGGCTCAGATTTGAATCTGAGAGAGAATCAAAATGACAGATTGACACTCTATTTATACAAATTTAAGTATCACTGGAAATGTGTGCAAGTTCAGAGTATCCCCCAACATTAGTTTCTTTTAAATCTAATTATTGTACTTATTTTCTTTCAGTAATATTCCTAGTGAATTTTTCTCCTCTTTTAAAGCATGATTTCAATAAATATTTAATGTTCCAGCTATCTCCTATACAGCATGTGTGCAGATGCAGAAACAAAATGTGACTCATTTACCATCTTCCGCATTTCAATGTTCTCTCTTTCCTCTCTCAGTCACTCAGTGTTTTTCTCCAAGGCATTTTCTAGGTTACTAGCTAGGTCTGTCATGGGTTGTGTATTGAGATAAACATCCTGCAGTACATTTTGCATTACTTTGCTCCTACTCAAGTCAAACGACACCAGAAATGACTTTGCTTAGAGAGGGAATGGACTTTTTAGTTATCAGGAAAGTCTTCACCAGGTCCTGACTAGGCATATATTCATTTCTTAAAACCAGTTTTCAGTCACAAGGCTCACTCATTTCCATAGATATAGCAGTTCTCAGTCAATAAGACAGTGGAATTTTCTCCTGTGTATGCTCCAGGGCGATTACAACATTTTAGGAGTTTCCTGGACTGCAGATACTTTTCTGACTGGATCATCAGGCACTCCTGGTGTGAAGCTTCTCTTCTGTCTCAAGACTGACCTATCTTTTCTCCTTGCCCTTTCTGCGTGTTAGTGACTGCTGGCTGTTCTGCATTTTCTAAATTGTTCAGTGCACACTTTCTACCTTTCTTTTTTTTTTTTTTTTTTCCAAATTCTTTTGTTTCGGCTTAGTTTCTATAGTGTTGCATGTTGTCCTGTGCTTGAACTTCAGAACTCTGTTGACTATCACTGTTATTATAATTTGGAAGTCTAGCATACAAAACATTTTACACACTTTGGTCACATTCATTGACCTAAAGAGTTCACAGCTTAATTAAAACAAGGCAGAATGAAGAGTGAATTTACATCTCTCCTGAAGTCTCTTTCTCAAAGCAATTTAAGAAGACTTGAGGAGAAATTTCTTTGAGAAAGAGACTTAAGGAGAGATGCAAATGAAGACAGGATTTTTTGAAGAGAAGAACTGGACAGTATGAAAAAGTAATTAAATCAGCGATAGAAAGAGGAGAAGAGAATAAAGAAAATCAACAGAGGAGATTTAGTTTGCAGAGTGAGAACATTAGGATTGTGTGTTGCAGGTCTGTCAGCAATGACAGACATTTTGGACAAAGGAGCAAAAGGTATGAAAATCGTGATAACCATGGCATGGTCAGATGTTGATAGGGCTGTAGATAGATATGTGGATGATGTAGGCATGGAGACAATGTAGGTGGCTCATCACCAGCCACTCTCTTCTCCCTTCTGCTTCCCCAAAGGTTACCACCCCCCTCAGATTTGCTGGTATATCTTCACATGTAGCTGTCTCCAGCCTGATTCTGTCAAAATAATTTGGTTTTTAAAACCTACTAAAGCACTTCCCTGCAAGGGTTTTACAAATCAAATCATTCTGACAGAACTAGGTTAAGGAGCAGTTGTGCTTGTAGGTCTGATAGTGCAGTTACCTTGTGGAAGAAAGACCGGGCAAAATTTAGTGCCCATGCACTGAACAAGATAGTATCTGTTAACAGGATAACAATAGGATGATATCTGATTAACAGAGGAGATAAATATAACCTTGAACTATTTCTTCATAGAAAAGAAAGGAAAAGAGGATCTTTCTGAATCTCAAGAAGAGAGAAGAGCACTAACAATGGTATAAAATCTGAGAGATCTGAAGGAGGAGTAGGGAGATAGAGAGCACAGCTTTTGGGGATTTATACACAGTATATCTCTTCTTTTGAGAGAAGATCAATGTGATTGTATATAAGAAAGGCCTCCTTGCAGCAATTATATACAAATGGTTGGTGTTAAGGTTAAACAGGCAACCTTAGCAGTGCCATACCTGACATGTTGAGTTTCCATTTCTACTATGCTGCTGCTTGCTCAGTTGGTTTCAAAGGGTTGTTTTAGAAAATCTTTATGAAAGAAAAAAGGATGAAGCAATGTGTCCTGTTTCTTTTACTGGCAAGATAACAGCCCTGCACTACATATAATTCAATATGTGCAATCAGTCTGGCATGACCCTGTCTTGTTTATCTGCCTCCCACAGTGTTCATATTTGCAATCTTCATCTATTCCATACAGAAAGGAAGGCATCTTATAAAATGCTGATTCTGAAGATCTCTCAAGTGTCCTTTGGGAAGCTGCATATCTTCCTTACAACAACATGTTAAGCTCTCACATGTACTCTCACTGAGGATGAAAAAGGAAATTGCAACTTCATCCTAGTTTACATTATGCTAGGAAAGCACTTCTGAGACCTCCATCCTCCTTAATGTGCCCTCTTCTTCCTTGTGCATCAAGACAAATCAGTCTCAGTTTGTATATCCACTGTTACCATCACTAACAGAACAGCAGACTAAGCCAATTTTATCGTCTAATGTACTCCACAGCCCATGTACAAAGTGTTTTATATATTGTATAACTTGGTTAAATCACATCCAATTCTTCCGGGGCTAATGAAAACACAAATCTGACCTGGAGTTTGCCAAGCTTATGCTTCTCTTTTCTTCCCTGAGGTGCTGTAGCTGTTTAATAAAAAGGTCACAAACAATATTTCCTAGCAACAATGAATATTTTCTTTAAAATGGCTAAATAATTTTCAGTGAAACTGTTACAAAGAAGAACAGCTCCCCTGACTCTGATCAAGCACTTCAGAAAGTCAGCCAAGAAACAAAAATACTAGAAACTTGCTCTAGGAATGAACTTTAGCATGAGACTTAAAGCTAGGTGCTTACTTAAATACCTTGCTGAACTGGGATCTAAGAAAATCACAAGCTACAGAAAAAGGTCCTTTTTAATAGTTAGATAAGACAGTAATTTCATAATCACTTAAAGTCAACCTAAGTTGAATGAGGCAAGGAATCGTACCCTCTGTCTCATCTCCAGCCATGAACTCCTGTTGTGAGTGACCCAGTTCAGGGAACTAATCCATATGAAAAGAATACCCTGTTTGTGCCTCACAGCCTCCCTCCGTCCCTCCAGCTGGTTTTCACCCTGATTAGTTTCTTGGTTCAGCCTAGCAAACAGTGTAGATGCAGAAGTGTGGCAGGGATGTGTGGTTCTGATTAGAGGGAAGCTCTTCCGTGTAAAGGGCAACTCTCACATTGGAGTAAAGAAATTGTGAAATTACAGCTACAGAGATCTGAACTTACATGCCCATATCTAAACAGTATTTTTTTATTTTAAATCAATAGCATGAACACAGTTATCATATCCTCAAGTGAAAATAAAATGTTCAGGATTTTGGTATAAACACTGCACACAACTTTAAGCAGAAGAGAAATATGTATCATTTAGTGCAACTAACAGGAGTCTACTGGGAATTTATTATGTAGTGTCTGAAGCTGCTTTTTACATATCCAGTAGACTATAATAGCTTCCTCTAAGAAGCTAATTAGCTGCGTCTCAAGAGGTGGTAATGTCCACATGGAAGGTTGGCTCTGTAAGGCACTGATTATATCACATCTGGATAAAGGTTGGCTAACCTTCCTACTTCACAGCATGAGAGGTGTAAGAAAAAGTCAATCACACAGACAGTAGTTAAACTTTTACTTTTCCAGTTGCAGAAGCTTACAAGACAGCTAAGTGTCAGTCAAATACTTGTAATGTTGAAATATGAGGTTGTTGCATTTAAATTAATATTTCATTGATAAGATTTTAAGATAATTCAAGATATTTACCTTTTTCTCATTGGGTCAGTAGGTGCAGGAGGCATGAGCAATGCATTTTCAGATGAAAACTAAATAACTGAGATGACTGGCTTATTTTTTTCAGACTTCAAAATATAAGTAACCATTGAAATGAATGTCAATATAAAGACAACTGTACTAGCTGACAAGCTTAGCTCAGCTAAAATAGCTGACATCTAAGCATTTATATTAAAGCTGTGGCTTAGGGAAGTTTTCATTTCTTTGTGTCTGAGCATACCCATGAGTAAGAGAGAAAACATGGATTATCACAAAATCACAGAATCACAGAATGTTAGGGATTGGAAGGGACCTCAAAAGATCATCTAGTCCAATCCCCCTGCCGGAGCAGGAACACCTAGATGAGCTCACACAGGAATGTGTCCAGGCAGGTTTTGAATGTCTCCAGGGAAGGAGACTCCACAACCCCCCTGGGCAGCCTGTTCCAGTGCTCTGTTACTCTCACTGAGAAGAAGTTCCTTCTCAAATTTAAGTGGAATCTCTCATGTTCCAGTTTGAACCCATTACCCCTTGTCTTACCATTGGTTGTCACTGAGAAGGGCCTGGCTCCATCCTCGTGACACTCACCTTTTATATATTTATAAACATTAATGAGGGTATGTAGGTAAGAAATCTTTAGGCATCCTAAGGAAGAAAAAGTAAACAAGTGCCATGTGAAGACATCAGCCCTTGAACTATGGTAACTGCACTTTTCTATGTCTCAGCCTTCTGTCTTCCAACTGCACCATGCTTGGAGCCAATATAATGATGTGGGTAAGCATCCTCCAGGGATGAGACCAAGCCTATCATTTTCATTGTCTACTGTTGCTGCAGTAAACCAATAGAAATGAAGCTAACGCATTGGCCATTGAACATTTTAACCCACTGATCTGTAGTTATTCTAACCAGGAAATAGATGACTGTGCAAATGTACAACCTGGGGAGGAAGACAGCTTGGGGGATGGGGGTAGGATGGAAAAGTAAGCCATGATTTAAAATCTCAGTGTCAGAAAAGATCGATTCCTTCAGGTACTTTCTAAGAGTCTGCATACGCTCACTAGGGTCCAGCAAAGCACTTGCACTGAAGTACGGGCATTAAGTTAAATAAGGGGTGCTATGTATGGTATTTGAATTCTGTCTTTTGTAAAGTCTAGTGAAAATTCAGATTTTTCATCCTTGTATTTCAAACCAAGTAACTCTGTTCAATTGACTGAACCACCTGATTTTTCAAAAGGCAATTTGAAATACAATGTCAGTGATGTCTTTGGTCTCAGACACTGATCATACTGGATCTCTGTTATAAGCAGCATATCAGATTCCTTGCATTGCCAGAATCTTTAAGACGTTAACTAAATCTGAGAAAAATAATATTTTCCTGTAGTGGAAATCAGCCAGACTATGATGCTCGATCACAGCTGGTCTTGGCTTCCTGGAAGGTGGTGATCACAAGGGAAGCTGGAGTTTTCCCTGGACTGCTTCGGTTGTTTGAATTTGTTCCAAATGGACATCAGACACCACTACTCAGGGTGAATCCCAGCTCTCTATTAGATCTCACAGCATCATGAATAATGTCAACAGAGAAAACATAAGGATCAAATAAAAAGCAAACAAACAGTATCAAGAGTTCAAAACAAATGGCTTTGCTCTTACTGTAGGGAGGTGAAGTCATTCACTATTTAACATTCACAGTGAATTGTAGTAAAACAATGGCAGGTTAAGCCTCCAAATGCTAAAGAATAAGATTTTATCTTAATTAAGTCAATGTGTAGGTTTTACCAGCTAAAAAACAAGGAAAGCAGTGGGTCACGCATTCATTTTTTATTATCACCTTCAGGCTTCTCTTTGTTCTTTTTCTCCCTTTTATCTTATCCCATGTTCTAACCCCCATGTAAACTCTGATAGATTATGTCAGTGCATAATAGAGGGTTGCTGACAGGGTGCTATCTGCATTCAAATGTTGCTCTGCTTCTTTCATTATCAGAATAGAGCTTAAGGGCCAATAAGCAGGAAGGAATGCACATTTGCAAAGCTCGGCAGTGTTAAAGATTCATGTAGAGCTAAAATATAGTAGTGTCAGAGTAGACCATAAATCAGGGGCTGAAAAAAAAATAGAAAAGAAAAAGAAAACATCCCCTCCCAGCCATCAAAACTAAAGCAAGCCAGAGATATAGGCAAACTTAGTCTGTATATAGTGTGTTTGTAAATATCTCTCTCTCTTTCTGCATTTATGTCACCAACACTACTGTGTGACTAATGTCATACATCAGGAGTTCAACTCTGCTTATTGGCTAGGATAAGTATGCTGCTTCTGCTGTGGAGAACCTTATGGTTTAGGTTTCTTTTATTATTACAGATGGAGAAATAAAGATCTCCGTGGCCATCTCAAGGGTTTTACCAGCATACATCATTTTTCTTTCTCAGTTTTCTGCAGTTAACAAACTGAACAGATGCTTACTTCCAGAGTACACCTTAAATATTTCTAGGTATTGGCATCCTACTACCAAAACCCACTTGATATTCTTCGTAAGAAAAAGAACATTTTACAGCTGTGGGAGAGACACGGTGCGATTCCTGAGAGTGCTGCTTTGGCCAAAGTAAAGGAAACTTAATCCAGTGTTTGCATATCAAATGAAAGATGGCAAAAGGGCTCTTGCATACTGGCCAAGACTCATGGCTTCATTGTGTTACATGCATTCCATCTGAATTAAATAGTCAAGCATTTTTCCATGCTGCACAATACTTAGTCCATGTAGCATTTTCATTTCTAAAGTGTGCCTAATAAACATTAACCAAGTAAACCATATGATATGCTTGTGGGATAGTTAATTGCATATTATTATCTTATATTTTTAATTCTTAAATTGAAGGCTAACTCCTGAGACAACTTGCCCCAGATTGTGCATTAGCAGTATGAGAAACCATTCTCACAATCAATCATATGTATGTTGAATACACTCTCTGGGATATTCAAATACTGAATGCAACTCACAGAGCTGTGATGAAGCACCAAAGGCACAGAAAGTGTGCCAAGAAAGAACACAGGAGTAGGCAACTCTGACACAGCTTGTTTCATAGTTAAGCCCACTCAGGATTAAAAAACATGGTGAGTTCTTGTGCATGTTCTCCAGAGAAATTCAATCCTAGTTGCATACTTTGAAACATTAATCATATACCCCTTGCAGTAGACTCCACAAGAAACGAGTTGGCAGTGGCTTTTTCCTGCTGTTACTTCCCTTTCTATATAACACTCCAATGACTCATATACTTAGGAAGGTTGTGTAAAGCCAGGTGTCAAGTGAGAGTCCCAGATACGATGTCCTCCTTCACCTAACATAGTTGAAACCTACATTTTCTGGGAGATTGCCTCAGCCAAAGGTAACTGGCACTCCTAGGGGAGGAAGAACTACACAGGTCTTTCTGGATCTTTAGAGGAAGAAATACAATCTTTGTGTATGAACCAAGAACAGTCTTTCTTCAGCAGTGGAAGATATGAGACAAAGGTAACCTCCTGTACACCATCACCCAGTGCTGTCTTCCAGTCCAGCACTGCTGCTGAAACAGAATATCAGCAAGATATCTTCATCATTACTAACTTGGTATTTGCAGAAGTGTTGTCAAGGGATTAACTTTATATTACTTTTGTAATGATTTTCCATGGGATATTGAAACCTTATTGACATTAAAGATTGTAACAGTTAACCTGTTTTTAAATAAGTACTTTTGGAGAGCAAGCATCCTGGGAGAAGAAGGAAAAATAATGGGTCTGGGTGTAAGATGATTAATGTTCGTTATTAAACCTGTTACAATATCACCTTTGTAATTGAACTGGTGCACATTTGGCTGTGTAAAACACCTGACTTCTGGATAAGTTATTTTTAAGAAACTAAGTTAAAAATTCCTTCCTCTGCTCAGACCTTATTTAAGACTACTTACTTATTAGTTGTTAAGTCATACATGATAAAACAGAGTTCTTCAATTCCTAAATGAATTGTCTTTTCCACAGCTGTAATCTGTTTTAGTTATCTGTGACATACTGAGGCAGGACTCACTGCTGCATTGGCAATGAGATGCTGTTTCAAATCATCCCAGGAAATTCATTTCAGAGGTGCCAGCTCTCGCCTCTGTACACAGAGCCAAAGTGCTTCAGCAGAGACTCAGTCTCCCGCTCCGCACATGCAACTCGCCTGAACACCTCCTCCTACTCAGGATTCATGGCACAGAGCCCTCATCTGAAGGGGGTTTGTGGAAGAACAGCTTTTTGCACTGTTAGCTTGAAGCCCAAGGGACCGACAGTTCAGCGTTTTATGTGGGTACTCATGAGAAGACATATGTCTGCTGATGCCTGCTTCCTCTTACGTGGATGTGGCAGAGCAGTAGGTCTGTCTCTGAGCAAGCACAGAGCTTCTTCGCCAAGGGAGACAGATTATCCAGCCATGTAGGAAGAATTCGCCCTCTGAGCAGCTACACTTCAGTAAAAAAGCTGGGCACAGGAGTGCCATGGGCCAGATCCAGCTAATGGACCATGAATTGGATTATGTATACCCTGATAAGCAAAAGTTTAAGCAACAAATAGGGGGATATGTATTCTCCGCTTGAGGAGGAGAGCACCTTAGCTACAAGGTTATTCTCTAACTTGTAGGGAAACCAGTATCCACCTTTTCCTGCTTCCCCTTGAAACTAAGTTCTGTACAGAAACCAACACATAATTTATGTAGCCTGAAAAATAGAAAGAAGGACCCTAATTCTGCAGTTTGTTAATGGAGCATTCCCTGGCACTGAAGGCAAGCCAGATTCATTCCCTGCTCCAATAACTGCATATACATTGTGCCTTGGATCAGATACATGACGAGCAGAGGGAGCAGAGATTACCCTAGCCATTAGCTGTTGAGCTACTTAGCAGAACACTAAAATTTCTGTTCTGAGATTACTACTTTCAGGTGTATCAGAGATGCAAGTTTGGCAGTTTTCTCTCACTTTCAGCTTTATTATGCTGACTTCATCGCACCGAAATAACTATCCCCAGAATTACTATATATTTGTGTGTTATCTGTAGAAGATGTAAGACTGAGCAGCAGCGCATAGTATATGTGTATGCAAATGCAAGGGTAAATGTACTGGAGAGGCCTTTTAAAATAACTATGACTGCTGTAAGAAAGAAAATTATCCCTCCTTCTTATACTCGGAGAGAGCTGCAGCTGTGGGAGGGGGGCTGAGGATAATGTGCATGTTTTCAAAGCCTGATTTTATGGATCCTCTGTCTTTTGCATGTCCTGGGACAGGGACCTAGCCTTTCATCTTTTTTTAGCCTCCTTTTCATCATGCTTTTGCTTTCTCAGTAACTATGCTCAGCATTTTCCATTTCGTCTGTGTTGTTTCTTTCATCACTCCTCTTGTCCATGCCTCTTCTTCTATGGCAATGGGGCTGAAAGGAGCAAAGATGTAAAGGAAGGGGCAAGTAGAGTGACTTCTAGGGAAGGACCTGCCTTCATAGTCTCCACATCTCATATATTTCCTTTTCTAAACTGGCATGCAACTGTAGATAATTCAGATTTTTATTAAGGATTCGGGTTATCTGTTTATTTGTTTATAGATTAAAATATTTTTGTCGTGTGAGATGAAACTCTACACATGTGATTGTGATATAAGGCTGAAAAAGTTAAGGCCTATAAAATGATGAGAGATATAACTCAGTGGCTATACAGTGAATGCCTAGGAACAGCTTATAAAATTCTCTGAGTTCTCATCTTGACTCTATCACAGATAGTCTCTGTGCTCCAGAGAATGACCTACTTTCTCTCTCCTATCTTTACAACAGCAGTAATATTTTCTTGCGTTAAGAAGTGACCATTAAGGATCAAATCATTAACATGGAATGGCCCTTATATATACACTGTCAAGCCGTATTGAGCTGTTTCAACATTGCCTTTATGTATTTAGCAGTACTAGAATCTTTATTATTATCATTAAATGAATTACTGTCAGGAGAGTTCTGTGTGACATCTTCTATTAATAAAAACATAACAATAAGTAAAAACAATAATGAAGAAGAATGAGAAGAATCATTGCTCTTCTCTTCTGGTGTTTGATGTCTGATTTTGATGTTGACAATGCTTTTTTTCTGCAGACCTAAGTCTAAAAGGGCTAGGGCCTCACATCTGTTTGTTCTCCCCTTGGGCAAGATAAGATGAATTGTAACACAATGAAGCAAATTAGGATCCATTATACAGTACATTTAAGAAGCTAATTTGAATAATCACATCACTTCATCGAAAGTTTATTAAAATCAGTGGGAGTCTTCAACGGATTAACTTATATGGGTTTTTAAATCAGGTCCTTAGTATCTTTTCTACTATTAAGATATGTTTGAACTGTACTTCCTGTGTGCAGCCAGGAGGTAGCAGACACTTAAGAATGGTGAGTCAAAAAGGAGGACAAATTCAAAGCAAAAAGATCTGGTGACTGAAGACTCCAAAGGAACTCAAGAGAGAACTAGATTGTTTTTTGCACCTAAGGAGAGGAAATGTTAAGACAATTTAGCGTTTCACCTCCATCCTAAAAAATAGCTCAGATATATGAGGTGAAATATTGTCCATAGAGCGATGAAAAGAATGATTTACAATTTGCCTGTGAGAGATTGCTTGGTGCTGACCACTCCCCAAAGACCTGAATGGACTGAATCACTGCACTTGAAGTTAAATAATCACAGATATGAGCCTTCCGTGAACTGATTATGGCTTTCATTTTGGAAGATGAAGGAGTGTGAGCATTTGAACTTTCCTTCTTTCAGTTTATTTTCATATGCTCTCCCTTATCTCTTCAGTCCATGAGGCATATTTTGCATTATCTGGGAATCATCTCCCCATTATGGGGCTCTGGAATAGGAATAAACAATCTAGAGTAGGAAAATATATTGTCAGCAACTAGAGTCTTTTCTTAAAATTAATTCTGTGATCTTTTTAACCAAGCAGGATTCAGCTCACAGTGTGCTGCTGTGTACGTGAGATTCCTTTCATCTGAAACAACAGGATGAGGAATCCAACAAAGAGGAGCTGACTACACAAAAGTAAGAAAAGAAATTTGAAAAGAAAATTCTATCAATACCAGAGGAACAAATTTATGCCACGTAAAACTCATTTTCTGTATTGTGCTTGATTAGCATATTACTGACTTCAGCCTACACCTGCTTTTCCCCCCTCCTTAATTTCAATTATAATGTGTTCCTTTGTGTTGCACCATTTATTACTAAATTAATCTAGTTCTAAGGATGTGCATGCAGCCAATTTATTCATTAGATCTATTGTAGTGGAACTGAATAAAAGGTTTTATTATCAATCTCCCTAATTTCCAGATAGGATTTAGTGGAAATCAATATTAGAGAATGCATAATTGCTAAATCTTCTTAAATTAATAGACTCATTCATTAAGCCCCCCAAAAATACTTAGCTGGTATTTCTTGTGACTTTCTCTAATTAATTAGCAAGTAGAAAATGATAGTGAGCAGCACAGCATTTGGCAATCATATGGTGGAACCTGAAGACCAATCTTGAGGAAGAATTAATTTGGATATGTATATACAGTATTTCACTCGTAAATTGATTATAGGAGAATGCAGTGCATAAGAAGACAAATGGTAGTTGTATGCTGATGGTCGGCAAAAAATCCAGTACCCAGCAGGTGGTTTTAAGCAGTTCAAACTGGGACGCATACCAATTTGTAGTCACTAATGAATAGCAGTCAGTTTTAAAAGCTTTGGAATTAAATATAGTGCAATCTATCTGGATAAAACTGCATGACATCTATGCAGTATTTGTGAGATTTTCATTTGTGCCTAACTAGACAAGTTTTCTGAGCCAGAATCGAAGAAACAAAGCACTAAAAGATGCTGGAAGAAAAGAGGAAGTGATAAAAGGCTCTGTGGTCAGGTTTTGTGTTATCCATACATGAATATATGCTCTCCACCTTCATATCTAGGAGCTGTAGGTTTTATTGTGTCCCAGAATTTGAATCTTGAGGAAAATAAATGGACACTCATGAGTGCAGATGCTCGTTTATTGCCAACCACCATTGACTCTGCTGTTGGCTTCAGCAGTGACTGGTCACCTCCTCCACAGAACCTCTTGGTGACAGCTCAGTGGAATCTAGATGGAGTCCGAAAATTTCAATGTCACAGCACAAGCTGGTAGAAGAAAACCTTGCTGCTACCAAATGTTACTTTTAGCTTTAAGCTGCCTAAAGAAAGAAAAGAACTGTTCAACGAACCATCAAGAAAAGGCCTGCTGAAACCAGCTTTCTGATCTCTGTCTCAAGTCAGGGACATTTTTTTCCTTTTGTATTCCCAGTATAGTTCCATACTTCATATTTTTAGCATGTTTAAGTTGTGCTTACTGGGTCTAATGACTGAGCAACAGACTATGCCTGTATGTACTCACAGGCAGTGGACAGAAATGAGTCTGGATCCTTCACTCTTGCCAGACACATAGGAAAAAGGGAGAAAACCACACACTTCCATATGACAAAGCATCTAATATATTTCCTTTCTGGGATGGATACAGAGAAACTGGAGCTACTTCCAAGTATACTGGACCTCTGTATTGTCCTTGCTGTGCTGCCTAGCTATGCAACACCTAATTAGCATCTTTATTGCTTTCCCTACAAACAAGATGAAATGCTGTTACAGCTCATGATCTGAGCTGAAGCATGGTGTAGAGGAAAACAAAACACTTTCAGCATGAGGACAGAGTTTCATCACAGCACAGATATTGCTGTCTGACTAGGAACAGTGATACTGAAATAACATGGCTACATTTCCTTGAACTGCCGTGGGATAGTACAACTCTGAGAGTCTTGAAACCCAACAAACATTACATTGACTAAAGAAAAACAAAAGGTTTGAGGAACTCTACATCATACTTACAGTATCTACTATTGAAGAGATCTGTATCCATGATATAGACCAGCTTCGTAATGTTCATTCTCCACTTTCCACTGTATGTGTCAAATCCTTGGGGCTGAGGACATTTCCTGAATGTATGTTGTGATAAGACACAGGTATCAGAGTCTCTCTCCCAGAGTATTTCTCCCCATGAAAGAAAATCTGGTAGCATCGGCAAGGAGAGAATTAACATAACTTGGGATCGACACTGCAGGATACTTCATGGATTGTACTCATGTTGCTTTTCAGATACTGACTCTCCAAATGACAGCACTGCTTGAAACACTACTGTTCAGAATGAGCCTACTAAAACTAGTGACAGACTGAGACTGACCAGTTTAGGTTAGTACGTGATTGTGCCTTGACAACATACATGGAATTCAGTTTTTGCTAGTATTTATCTCCAGGACAGGCACAAATAGTTCTTTTTGAACTCCATTTTTCCTCATCAAACTTTTTTCATCTGATCACTGGTTTGATATTTAGTATCTATACTTTCATCATGGTACTGCTTTAGTGCTTATCTGTTTGGAATAAATACTGATCATTCATTTCTTATTTATCCATCGTTTTACTCTTTCTATGAAGCTGTCCACTACAATGTATAGCTACTCTCTTCACACTATGGGACTGATTTGTTTGTAATTGAGTCTGCTGGATGGAACTAGCATTAGTACTTGTGCTTTGGTGTATGCCTATTAGCCTTGAATCTTGAAAGATCTTTCAATGGACATACCCTGAGATCCTTTCCATTTCAACTGGAAGTTACTTTTGTTGACCATGTCTTAGCACTTGACACAGCTCAAATATAAAGCAAACAAAAATCTCCAAACCAACATCAAAACAGTAAAAATATGTAGTAGTGTGAGACAGGAATAGGAAAATCGATTGACTATTTCAGCTAAGGGTACCTTTATTGACACTATCCCAGGTCAGTCTGAGCTGATTTTTTAAAATCAGGCTGATTTCAAATTCTGCTCCAGAATTCTTCTTAGGACATTGACAATCTGAGAACCTTCTACAATGGTATGAATGGCTGGGTAGATGAGGGGAGAGCAGTGGATGTTGTTTTCCTGGACTTCAGCAAGGCTTTTGACACTGTCTCTCACAACATCGTCATAGGTAAGCTCAGGAAGTGTAGGTTGAATGAGTGTATGGTGAGATGGACTGGGAACTGTCTGGATAGCAGAGCTCAGAGGGTTGTGATCAACAGGGCAGAGCCTGGTTGGAGGCCAGTAGTTAGGGGTGTTCGCCAGGGGTCAGTATTAGGTCCAGTCTTGTTCAACTTGTTCATCAACGAACTGGATGAAGGGATTGAGTGTACCCTCAGCAAGTTTGCTGATGATACAAAACTAGGAGGAATGGTTGATACAGCAGAAGGCCATGCTGCCATTCAGTAAGACCTGGACAGACCGGAGGACTGGACAGAGAAGAAACTAATGGAATTCAACGAATGGAACTGTAGGGTCTGCACCTGGGGAGGAATAACCCCAGACACCAGTATAGGTTAGGGGTTGAACTGCTTGAAAGCAGCGTTGTGGAGAAAGACCTAGGAGTCCTGGTTGGCACGAGGCTTACCGTGAGTCAGCAATGTGCCCTTGTGGCCAAGAAGGCCAATGGTATAATGGGGTGCACAAGGAAGAGTGTGACCAGCAGGTCAAGGGAGGTTCTCCTCCCCCTCTATTCTGCCCTGGTGAGGCCGCATCTGGAGTACTGCGTCCAGTTCTGGGATCTCCAATTTAAGAAGGGCAAGGAATTACTGGGGGGAGTCTAGCAGCCGGCTACAAAGATGATGAGGGGACTGGAGCATCTTCCTCAGGAGGAAAGACTCAGAGTGCTGGGTCTGTTCAGCCTGGAGAAGAGAAAGCTGAGAGGAGACCTTATTTATGCTTATAAATATCTCAAGGGTGGGTGTAAGAGAATGTTACCAAACTCCTTTCAGTGGTGCCCAACAGTAACAGGAGGGGCAATGGGCAAAGACTGAAACTTAGGCGATTCCATCTGAATATGAGGAGAAAGTTCTTTACTTTGAGGGTGACAGAGCACTGGACCAGGCTGCCCAAAGAGATTGTGGAGTCTCCTCTACAGATGTTCAAAACCCACCTGGACACATTCCTGTGTGATCTGCTCTAGGTGAACCTGCTTTTGGAGGCGGTTTGGACTAGATGATCTCTACAAGTTCCTTCCAACCCCAGCCATTCTGTGGTTCTGTGAAAAGTGGAGTGAGCACTCAACATCTGTTTTTAAGAATGGTTACAACATGTTTTTCTTTAACTATCTATGGCTTTGTTGGTTTACAGAAATTTTGAGGTGAAATACACTCGGGAGTTCCATCTTCCTCTGCTTACACCAGATTCTCAGGTGATTTATTGAAGGATAGAACTGTTCCAGTACTTCAGCCATGAATGATACTGCATTAGGCATTTGGCATCATAAAAGTTCTGTTCCTGGTTTTTTTGATCAGTGACTGTCAGCATAACTCATCTGAATAGCACCTACTTAGTAAAACCTCCACACAACTCCAAGTATCGGAAAATACCATGCCTAATTCCCTTGTGTGTTTTTGCATTTCCTTTCATACTGTCTGAGAGCCCACCAATTTTGGACCTATAATGATTCTTGTATCTATCCCCTGCAGGTTATTATTTCATAGCATTAATGCTTCACTGATCTGGTTAGAAAAAAAAAAAAAAAAGAGAGGGAAAAAGAAGGTCTATTGATTCTCTAGATCATCAAAAGAGAATATCTCCACTATTTTTTCTTTTCAGTCCATAAGTAATATACAAATTACTTCATTTATAGATTAGTATAACAACTGCCTCATTCTATATTAATCAGCAACAATAAAAACATGCATTCCTTTAGAAATAAATAAAATTATACAGAGTTTACACTATATAAAGGACATGCATTTTTTAATTGTTATTATTGTCTCCAGATGCAATTATTCTGTTAGCTTATTCTATATTAAATTCATTTGCAAAGGTTTCTATTAAGGTCATCTGCACTTGTGCTGGCATTTATATTCAAGAGAGTGCTAAACAAAACAGACTGCCTAGTATTTCAGCTTTACAGACTTCGGCCATGAATAGGAACAATTTTAGCAACAGGTTTTCTCTATGTGTTGGTTTTGGCTTGCTTATGATTAATTTTCTTCATAGTAGCTAGTATGAGGCTGTGTTTTGGATTTGTGCTGGAAATAACATTGATAACACAGGGATGTTGTGGTTATTTGCTGAACAGTGCTTACACAATGTCAAGGCCTTTTCTGCTCCTCCTCACAGCACCCCACCAGCAAGTAGTCTGGGGATGCACAAAAGTTTGAGAGGAGACACACTTGGGATATCTGACCCCAACTGACCACAGGTATATTCCGTACCATATGAAGTCATGCTCAGCATATAAAGCTGGGGGAAGAATTAGGAAGGGGGGATGTTTGGAGTGACGACATCTGTCTTCCCAAGTAACCATTATGTGTGATGGAGCCCGGCTTTCCTGGAGATGGCTGAACACCTGCCTGTCTATGAGAAGTGGTGAGGGAATTCTTTGTTTTGCTTTCCTTGTGTGTGCAGCTTTTGCTTTATCTATTAAACTGTCTTTATCTCAACCCACAAGTTTTCTCACTTTTACCCCTCCAATTCTCTCAATCATCCCACCGGGAGAGGATGAGCGAGCAGTTGCATGGTGCTTTGTGGCTGGCTGGGTTAAACCACAGCACTATAAAAAGCAGTCTGAGCAGAGCCCCAAGTGTGTTGGGGACCAATACTAATGCCAGAGCAGAAGACAGTCCCTGCTTCAAAGTCTTCTTAAGAAAGCTATTGCATAAGAGTTAAAAAATAGAAGAAGATACACTGAACAGCAGTTGAAACAGCAAAAACAGTGAGTCTATAGTCATCCATGTGATAAAGATTGCTCCAGTCCACCACTGGTCTAATGTCAAGAATACTGACAAATTGACTCAATTTCAGGAGTAAACCTTAGCTTTAACTACAACAGCTATTGATCCTTTCAATAAATTCTCAAGTCAGAAGGACTTTTCCTTAGGTTAGCTGTGCCATAGGGGTGGGTACCCACTTCTGTTTGGTGACTCCTTAGAAGAGCAGTTGTATTGCAAGACAATTTTTGCTTGCAATGCAGAAAGGAGGAATGAATGTCCATGTATATGCATTTTTTCCTTCACCCTAGACAAATCGTTCCACATGATGGATCTGATTTGTTGTTTTCAGAACATGTAACTAACTCATATCTTTTCAAGTGGGTACAGTCAACCTATATGCATAAAAATGCACCAGAAGCTGCAATTGCTAACTTGCATTATTTAAAACAATAAGTATAGGGGTGCAGAATTTTTTTTTCTCAAGCAGGTTTTTTGTTTCTTTAAATGTGAAGAAAAATTATTTTAAACCAGTAGTTTTAATTGCACTGTCACTTGTCATTTGAAGTGACACAATCTTCTATTATATATCTGTTTAAAATGCTGCAAACAGTAACTGTCATTTCCCAAGGAACATGGCGTTTAGAATGTCTCTAAAGAATGTGTTGTATATGCTTAAAAATGCATCCAAATTGAGCAGTTAATCCTGTTTGTAGTTTTGAGAAAGTGTATGAGTCTAGGTTTCATATGAAGTTCAGGGACCTGATGCTAGAAGGAGGCAAAATTTTCTGTTGTGTTTATTTGTACAGTTTGTTGTGGTCTAAGCTGAATAGACAGGACAAACAAAAAATCTAGACAAACTACTTTCCTAAATTCCTTGGGGGCCAGAAATTTGTAGGAAATTTTATGCTGGAAAATGCTGATATACTGTTTTGGAACTGACTATTGTTGTGTATCTGCCTCACTGAAATTGAAATTCCTGTCAGTTGCCCATTTCTGCTATTTGTAGAGTTAAATTTGACAAGAACGGTGATCTTAATAAACAGTATAATGGGATCATGCATATTGTCTCTCTGGTTTAAGCCTGGCTCCATGTTAGATCAGCTGAGACCTCTGGGATGGCTAAGTGGACCCATACCATCGATGGTGGGACTCCAGTACCCTATCCCTTGAAGAACCTGTACAGGCTGGTTTGCTGTGAGCTATGGAGTCAGAAACTTCTGGATTCTGGTCTTAAAGCAGTGTAGATGGAGGTCTGCCTGAGAAAAGCCAGAATAACATGGGGAGAGGAGGGACAACAAGATCTCCAGGTCTCTAACCTGAATAGAGACAGCTCTTCTGGGACATGTGGCTACAAGAAGATAGCTTGGAAATGGGCAAACTGGCAGTATCATGCCTTCATCTCACTGCAATATCTTCCTGGCAGATCTGTCTCAGAAGCTGGGATACTAGGGTAGTCCAGGAATCCACGGCAAAATTGTCCCAGCCTGTATGATCTTTTGTCATACCCAAGACATTTCTCACAAAGCACGCTGGACTAAGTAACATTTTCCCATGAAATCAATTTAATCAGAAAACAGCTAACCAGCTGTAGCTATTACTTATACCAAAAAATACCATTTATGGAATGGAAAAGCACTGAGAGTAAGTCAACAACAAGTGCATGTTACATTACTGAACACTGTGATTTTCAACACTTAGGGTAACAACTTCGAAAATCTGCAGCCGTGTGAATATATAATTGTTTTCTAAATAGGGGGAAAATTTGAGCCTAAATCTGTCCTTGAAAGTCCAGATACCTAGGACTTGGTGATCCTGCTGGGAATGCATATGTTTGTAAACAACAGGGAGAACTTGAAGCTTAAATCTGGATTAAAAATGCTGGAACACTGACTCACTTCGGTTTATCAGTCAGAAATAAGAAAGAGGTATGTGTGTCCCACGTCCAGTTTCTCCTGGAGAACTAGAAACTAAATCAGGCCTCAGAAAGAGATTTGACTTTACTTAACAACCACAGCCCTAAATGCTTTCCCGGAATTGGTTACATCAGCTAAAATAAGGGCCTTCTAGGAGCTCACTGACAGAGGATTGACTCAGGTTGTATGAGATTTGGCTTCAGTTCCTTCCTCTCCCATTTGAAATTCATCACCAATTTTCTATGTGACTTCTGAGATTTAGTTTTGGTTTCTTCAGCTTCTCCTGGTAAAACTGACAGAATAAGGGAACACAGCTCTCCAGCTGGGTGATATGAGTAGTCATGGGCAGGATGGGACACCTGGATTACAGTCAACATAGAATAAAACATTGTCAGTTGTAAAAGCATTCAACTGAGTAACAGGAAAGTTAGGAATCAGGAGATGAACCCATCTTCTGCACCTTGTAGCAATGACATAAACACCGAAGGCTTGATAAAAGTAGGGGACAGAGAAATACCATTTTTTTCCAGCCTTTTGTAGAGGTTGCTCTTCGGTACTTTTGCTTTGGCAACACTTACTACATCAGGTTCTGCAAGTGAGATGAGTATGAATCCTAGCATTTGAGTAATTGCTGAGTATGACTAGAAAACCTGGAGCAGTTCACCAGTGAGAACTTGTGTCCACCTCACCTTTAGATTTTAGAAATTTCTGAGCAGCAGCTAATGGGCTCCTGAACATGCATGTTTATATTATGGCTTTGCATTATTATTTGAGGTGGACTTTGCCTATACAGTTGTTTCACAGCAGGTTCTGCAAGGATTGGCTGAGTCCTGTTGTTTGGTTCAGAAATATGTTTTTCTGTGATGATGATAATGATGCTATATCATCCGGGCTAATCATCACAGTGACTGATTGCAGAGTGTCCAAGTAAATGATTTCTGCGTCCCAAAAATGAGTTAAACTACCAGTAGATTTAACTCTGCATTGAGACTATTTTTGAGATACGATGGCTACAAAATCTCACAAGCTATTATTTAAATAATTCAGTCTTCAAGATAAGCCAGTTACAACCACCAAATCTACAGGTTCTATTGCTCAGTGACACTCCGTTTAGCTGGAGCAGGATAAGAGATGCTTAAACTTGGAGTTCTTTCACAGCTGACCCCAAGATGCACCCCATTATTTATTTCAGTGCATTGGGAAAAGATCATAGCATCAGGACATCAGAATGAAATCAGAGAAGAAAGGAACCTTAGAAGGAAAAATTAACTTGTAAAATATTCTGTTTAGTCATGCTTTTGTAGCCACAAATGTTCTTAGAAAACTTAACAGTGGCTGAAAACACCGCAAGTGATAGCTAAAGCTAGTTAGGATTCCACTGTGGGTGTGCAAGTCTTATGTGACCTAGAGAAAGTCACACAGTTTACTGCAAAGGTGCTCATCACATCTGATCATTTTGATAAAGACATTAGTGTGATAGTTACATAAATGCCGTGCTGCCAATTACTCTCCTTGTCCACATTTGCCTGGCTGCAGTGGTCCAACACAACCACATGGAAGCTAGCTGACTGTCTGAAATCGGATCAGTCTCAGTGGTGCAAAAACAAGTGTCTTCCCACTTGTTTCTTTTCAGTAGGATGGCTGATGGCTACAGAGGGTGTCCAACCTTTGAGTTGTCATTTGGCTTTCTATAGGGCTGTGAGTGTGTTTTCTGAGAGCATTACATTCCTGCTCTGGAAAACACAAACCACAAAATTGGCTTGTTTCTTTAAAGTAGTAAAAGTGAGGCTTTTTAGCAATCCTGAAAGAGTTCTAGCACTACTTCCTTGAAAACAGACTTGTCATTGAAAACAACAAAACCGTATTGAAGATGTGCTCATTTTCTGCATGTGCCCCTGGAGTCCATTGCCCAAGGACAATGAACAGTAATGTGTTTCTAAAAGCTTATAAAATACACATGTTTAATGTAATATTAATAGAATAGTTGCTGCCTCCTAAAAAATTAAAAATTAAAATATGCATGTAGGGCGGTGAATGCAAGAGGAATGTAAAAGCTATGCAGCTCATGATTGTTAAATTTTCATGACAAAGAATCTAATTAAGATTTAGCACAAAGTGAAGTTCTTATAATAAAGAGAATAAAATATACCACAAAACCAGAAGTTTAAGATCCTAAACCACAATATAGTTATATATCTATGCACATTCAGAAAAAAACTCAGTATGTGAAAATTCGGTTACGTTCACATACTACATGTGCTTTTCCAAAAAGCTGTTTAATAGTTTATTGAAATTATTACAATATGAAAAGTAGAGACTCACTTCCAGTTGAAAACTTTGGAAATATTTTAAATCTGCCCACACAATAGAATTCCCTGGTGAGAGCCTGAAAAAAAATTTGCTTGTTTTTTCCCTGATATTCCTGACTAAGATGAAAAGCATGAACAGTTGGAAAAGCATGCTGAACTTCATAACAATATGGAGTGCACATTTTGTGTTTGAGTGATGGCATTTTTATACTGTAAAAGTGCACGACAGATTGATGGTAAGAAATGAACTGAAACATATACCTCTTCTTTGTCTTTCCTTTCCGGAGATTGGGGGCTGTAAGGCCACAGAATGTACTCAGGCTCTCTACAGAAGACGAAAAACTTGGTAAGGAGGGATCCAGAGAAACCTGTCCTTGATATTTTCATCAGTACCTTGGAAGACAGAATGGAAAGAATTCTCATTAAATTTGCTCTTGACCCTGATCTGAGACAGATGTGATAATGTTGCAGAACTAAAAATCAGAATATCCCAACAACCAGAAGAATTATATAGGAAAAAAGAAACACAAATTCAGATAAAACAAGGTCTAAATTCTACTCTTAGGAAAAAGTAATGACAATATCAGGAATTAGAACAATAAAGCAAGTAAATAATGTTCAGAAAAATTATCTAAGGATCCTTGTATATCTAGTTTCTCACAGAACAGACTGACTATGGGTTAACAGAACCATATTGCTGTCAGGACAACAAAGAAACGAGGTAGGACTCAAAGTACATTAAACAGACTCAATACACAGTGTAAGCCTGCTCTGCCCAGCACTGCTAGACTGCTGCTAGAGCTCTGTGTCCAGATGCATGTCAACTGAGAGTCCAGCATAGAGCATCAATGATATGCTGAGATCTAACAAACACTGCCTCTGAGAAGGAGCTGAAGGGACTGGGGCTGTTTAGTCTAGACAAAATAAGATTAAGCAGCAAAATTATATTGGTTTTCAAGAATTTAAAACATAATCTGGAAATAATTAACTTGTTCATGATACCTGGTGTTGAACCAGACAAGATACAATGGCTGAGAAGGGGAATATGGGGAATATTCCTCATTGACTATTTTTAAGAACTTCCATCAAGTGTGCTGTAGGCATAGGTGGTGCTGTCCTGAAGTAGTAGGAAGAAATCTCTTGAGGTCAGTTCTGGTTCCACTTTTGCAAATATCTGGAAATGTTAGGAATAATGACTATTACACAGGCTTAACTGAGAACTCAAGCTAAAAATAACCCATCCCACGTTCTTTGAAGTCTGTGGTGTTTGAGACTTGCATTTCTGTATTTCCCTGTTTAGTCTGAAATTCTCAAGTGATTACAGATGCCCTGAAAATAGAGGGCTACTAGGGGAAAAACATTGCATGACTTGTGAGAATTTCCTAAATACTGGTCAGCCTGCACCAGGTAGAAAAGTAGTGCACACACTCTACCTTTAGAAGCAGAATGTTTCTCACATTCATCCAATGGATCTCATTTAAGTAATAAATTAATTTTTCAAAAAAAGCTCTAGTTAGAAGGAATGTCTGAACAAAGTAAGGGAAAAATTAAATCTAGTGTCTCTCCCTTCAGGTCATTTCTAAACACATACAAAAGTAACTGTTTAGTCATATTCCTTATGCATAGAAAGAGAATGGTTCCTCCCTGACGCTTTTAGTTCAATATTGGGGAAATTTCCACCACCTTACTTTCTCCTGTGTAGATGGTTAAGGTGGTAGGAGGGTTATTTCCCCTCCATATACAGAATTAATGGAAAAAAATCTCACAGAACAACTCTACCTAGAAGAAGATCCTCTGCAGTCTCTATACAGAGGTGATTTCCTTGCAACTACAGTTTACAAGATTTGGCAGGTTAAAAAAGTATAACCCACTCCAATATTTCAGGTTGCTGGTATATGCAGTTCTCTGAATCAACAGATCCTGGGGAAAAAAAAAAAAAAAAGGTATTAATGCTGTGCATACGTAGAGTGAGTCATCTTTTAACATGCAATGAGTAGATCAGCCTGCAGGGAATAAGCCCTGTACACACGGATGAATTAACTCTGAACAAGCCTGGATGGACATACTGTCACAGTTTAGACATATACAAAATGTTTCAGTGAGGTGTGGTGTGTACAAACCAATAAAATGAGTGTTGCTGTAGTTTTAAGCAAGAAAATACCACTGCATTTCTGAATATATCAATGTCACTTTCCAATTATTTTTTAAAAGTTAATTCAGATAATAGTCTCTGTTTTTACAATTCTGTCTTAACAGGGAAAGAAGTTAATGAGTTTGATAAGGAAAAACATTTTTGAACTCTATAAGAGTACTCTGTCTATCAATTTACTGAATACCTGTATTAATTAGTTGATGAATTTTATGCAAGTGATTTTCCAAATCCTTACCTTCTAAAACGACCCTCAACATTTCGCTGCCACTTAGAAATTTTATCCTAGCATAACCCGTTCTTATATGGGGAAATTTTAGTCCCAATATGTGAAGGATGAATTCTGACAGAAGTGATGAATTTAGTAGAATAGGTCATTTCTCCAAGAAAACACAGTGTTTGTGGCAAAGCACTGTACAGTAATACACATGATATCAAATTATTTTAGTTAGAACACAAAAAGCCTACAGATGTACACAAGTAAAAATATGTGTAACAATGTGAATGGACAGTACTCTAACAAATGCAATTGAATCCTGACCTATGCAGCAATCAATGCAAATTAGAGTGAATAATTTGCTATAGGTTGTGAGCATTTTCCTAATGCAAGAAGAGGAAGTCAATGAAGTTCAAAGGAGAAGTGGATTAAAATCAGTCAAAAGTGTTATTTAACATGCTTTATATCTAATCAGAGCAACTCTCTGCTGCAAGAAATACAGACCAAGGAATGAGCAGGATTTTAAAACTAATTATGTGGATAATGAAAGACAGTTACACTTGCTTAGCATGTATAATGTAATGCATAAGGAAACTCCCTATTGACAGAATATTGGGAAACCCCATATCCTAAATCTATACCCCAAGGAACAGTTTGCTTGCAGTTGTCTGAAACATAGTCTAGAGTTTGCAACATGTTAAGTAGCGGATGGCACAGTCTTAAACATAGAGAATGAGATTAATCTCTTATGTGAACTGACACAGCTTTTGCTTCCACTTGGTGGCAGTGCTCCCACCTTATAATCTACACCTAACTTTGGCTGTTACCGAGGTCACCTTTTCCATCCTTCTCTATCCCAATATCACAGTGACTTTTTAAATCTAATATTATAGACATCTCTTTTACTAAGTTGTTACACAAATCATAATGAGATACTATGTCTTGGTATATTTGGTACCTAGTATAAAGGCATTGTCTCATTTTCTGTGATTGAAGATGCATGACAAATAAGGATTACTATTAGAGTGTTTGGTCTGCAAGTACTATTTAAGTCCTAATATGTGCAAAATTTCATGTGGCTTGGCTTTGTTTCTTGATTCCCAGTAATACATTTCAGACTAGAATTTCAGATTGATGGCTGTTGAAAACAAGGAACAAGCTGACAAGGCGATATTTATTTATTTTATTCTTTAATTTCAGGCTTTTTATACGTATTTCTCATATTTGTCATTTTTGTCAATACTCTCAGTCGTCTTTTATGTTAAATACTGAGCAAGTGCTCGGAATTAAACAGTACCATTGTTGTTTAATGTAAAAAGTGCATTTGCTGTTGCATAATCATCAGTGTTGCCTATGACAAGGAAGACCGATTTAAATGTTAGTTTGCTATGAATATCCATCTACGTTGCAGTTAACAAGAAAAAACTTCTCAATTTATATGCACGAAAGAGAAAAAGTGGAAGCTGCATCAACAGTTTGAACTGAAAGCCCATGAGATATAAGAAATAATTAGAAACCATGTCCCTCATGCTTGCGAGTCAATGTAATTACTCACAGAATGCTCCAAGCGATAGTTTCTGCACACTCTCACCCTAAGGTCCACCTTCTGATGCAGTGCCACTCATCCAAGCATATTCCTTGTTTCTCCTGTCATATAGGCCAATTTCTGCTTAGTTTTCAGTTGAAGAGTTTTAATGAGTGACCCACTTTATGATATTCCTTTGTGGATATCTTCCTCAATACCTCCCAGATGGTTTAGTATCAGAACATGGTGGAAACTGATGGGAACAGATGTGACCTAGAAAACTTTCAAATCAAGTAAATGGAGAAATATATTTACTAATGTTATTTATTACTTCCCTTGTTTACTTAGAAAAAAACCAAAGAAAATAGCAGTAGTTGCAAGGAATGTTTGTAGTTAACAGAATTGGCAAGAGATTGTCTGGAACAGGAAAATGCTGGTTAGGATAGAATATAAATTTCAGAAATCTTCAGCTTTTCCTCTTTAAAGTGTTACTGATCAGAGTCTGAATATCTGCACCCTCAGGAAATGCAGGCAATGGAAATCTCATAATTAATGTGGATGCCTTTGCCATTTCCATTTTACATCATCTGATATGCAAAACTTATTTTCATACTCCGAGGTTTTTGAGCTGCTTAGCGTCTACCTTGCTTATGATTGCACTGGAGACTTCACATTGACCCAGATGGGAGCAACTGAGCCTCTCATGACAAACATTAAATATTTATGTTTTACTGCTAGAACAGTACAACTTTGTGTCCTTAGAACACAGACAGGTGCATGTCCTAAAGGCGAGTCACCCACCTAACACAGTGATCTAAAGGCTGGCCACTGCTAATCGTTTGGCATCATTTGTAGTCTCTGAATTTTTAGACAGCTGCATTTCAGGAAATCTCACTGTTAACCTTCACAGCCGTTACCATTCAATACAATTTTTCCTTTTGACAACATGGACATTTTCTAGCAAACGTATAAGGCTATTTCTGACCAGCATGTTGTGGCTTGTTTTTAAAAATACCGTGGCATTCCTCAAAACATTTATTTTTTAATTCAAGGGCTGAAATTACTAGTTTTAAGGATTAAGACTAAGGCCTTTGTCTTTGCTTAGTATGATTTTTCAAAAAATTCAATTAAACATTCAGTGACTCTACAATGTTTTAACAGCGAATACTATGAAGAAATCTTTAGCATAGTGTATTGTATCAGTGACAGTTTTAATTTCATGGTTAGATTGCTAGAAATGTTAGCTGTTGGAGAAACTTAGTTCTGGCTTCAACAATTTGGTGCAAAACATATCTTAACTGCAAGCGGCAAACTGAAACATTTTCTCAGAAAAATAAACACCTTGAAGCATTGCATGACTCACAGGAGCACAAGAAGGGTTTAGAACTTTTCACCTATATAGTGGTGTTTTGACTCCAATACAGCAGCTTGAAATCTGTTCGGCAAAAATGATTTTAGACATCTTGATAGAGCTTTTACAGCGGTTTGAAGTAATTTAAAGTGGCTGTGTTGCTGTTGCTGACAACATTAGGGAAAAAGGGCACTATTTTTGCACTTCCCCAACTTGGAGAATAAAAGCCATTGCACTATCCTTTCCTTCTGAGCTGACTCTGAATAGAAGACTTCACTGATCAGTTCCACTCACGTTGTCTTCACATTCTCTTCCCCAAAGAAGTGTGCACCTGGTTTTATAGCACTTGAGAACCCTTGTTTTTATCACTCTAGTATAAATACTGTCTTCTCCAACTTGTGAACATGTTGTACTGTGATATTTGTGAGCACTTCAGGGAAGGAACCATTTTTACACCTTTCATTAAAAAATATCTTTCAAATTTTTACTCATATCCAATGTTTCTGGGTATTCTGCCATGAGAAATAGGTACTTGCCAAAAAGTTTTAATTGTCAAGCCAAGATTTAAGCATTTGTTTGTTTGTTAGTTTGTTCATTTGTTTGTTTTAATATCAGTGGGTGTAGACAGCTATTGAAAGACAAATACTACCACTAAATACCACTGACCAGCAGCCTGTAACAAATTCAGCATCTGCATTGGAGGACTTAAAAGTAACAGCTATAATGTGCTGAAGGAAGAGTCCAGGAAAAATAAAGGAGGGTACCGCATTGCTGGATGATCTTAGAAAGTGACCATGGTCAGACTGAAGGGAAAAAGAAATCTGTTTATGACCCCTGGTAATTTAACTCAGAAAAAAACTCTCACCTGACTGTAAGTCAACAGTTTGGCTTAATTCTAGAAAACACTACAGGACACTTACTAAAGGAATGAGATGCACTAGCAGTATTAGCACATCCTGTCCACACTGTGTAGCTGTGGCCAGCCTCCAGGACCTCTGAGAGAGAACTACTTTACAGACACTGAGCTATGCACTAAAAGCAGGGAGGAGCAAATCCTGCCTAGTCACTGAAGAAGACCAGCATTAACCTCGCAGCATGAGATATAATGTAAACATGGGACAGACAAAACAGTCTTCTTTCAATCCTACTCAGCTGTATTAGCACTACTGAAATTCAAGGCTTCAGTGTGGCTATCATTAACCAGCAGCAGAATTCCTCCCAGAAGCTTATCTATCCATCAGTAATGTTATGCTTGCATGCATAACATGTTACTCTGCAGAGATAATAGCTCTAGCCCCAGGTGCCACACAGCTGCATTAGAGCAGTGATGGTGGGCAGGTCTCCTTACCCTGGAGGAGCACCATGCTGATCCCCTACAGAACTTCCACCTCTACAGCTCCTTGGACACGAAAACACCCAGAGGTCCACTGCTCTCACAGAGAGTTAATACAAGTCATCAGAGGTACCCAGGAATGTTGTACAGAGACATAAATCAAGTCACCTTGCCAGGAGTAGTGCTTAATTAGAAATTTGTGGATGTCTTTTTGTAGCCCATGAGACTTAAGGATAGGATTAAAGGTTTTACCTAAAATGGGGTGGATATAATGATGTACTACTTTTTTAGTCAAAGAGTTAGAAGAGAAATACGAAACGGATATATAAACAAAATGATAGGGAGCTCTAAATGGGCATAACTTTTGAAGAAAGTGTTTTACTGTGTTGCTAATGACCATTTTTTTCCCAAATTGATTTTTTTTTTTTTTTCTGAAATGATCAATCTTGTAAATGACTGTACTGTCTTGCTACTTGTTATTTTCACTCACCTCACTTCTGATTGATTCTCCTAGGCACAGATCCATAGTGAATGTCAGTGCAGTCTTTCTTAGGTACTTCCTTCGATGTCAGGTTTGGTTCTCAGCACTACGTTCTGAGCTGAGCCACGTAGCCTGACTGTTCTTACAGTGAACATTGAGCTACAGTCTTCTTCTGCCAGCCAGGTTAATTCAATCAACCCAGCTGTTATCCATTTTCCTCCAGGAACTGAGCACTGGCCTGATTAGATTCACTTGAAAAGGCGGTATTGTCAAAACACCAGCCATGTTAATTGCCATCAGAAAGATTGCCTCAGAGGAAAATTGCGGAACAGATACCCCTAACCACGTATCTAGCCTTGTGTTTCCCTACATTAACTCAACTTTTTACTTTATCTGCTTCAGTTTATTTCTACTTCAGGCCAGAGAATTAGGTCTGCTTGCTGCTATCCCAGTATGTGTGCTGGTTGTGTGTCGGACACTGCTGACAGCACACTTGCATGCTCCTTTTTTCCTTCCTGAGGCTAACATTCTTAATACTAAACAGTGCATCATAAAAACACATACAATGATTCCAGCCTTCCATGGATGAACTCCAGCTGGTTATTTTCATTGGTCTTCTTATGGTTTTAGTATCAAGTCTAGGTTTGCTCCCAGATGTAGTTAAAACAGCCAGTTGCTTTTGGCAACAAATTGCTGGCAAAGAAGAGAGAGGAGAGAGAGCTGTGAAAACACGGTGCCAAAGTTCTCTCTAGCTGATGCCATCAGTGTCAGCTGGTGCACTGTGCTACTCTCAATATTGAAATTCAGAATCTCCTAAGCAATGGGACAGCTACTGTCTTAACAGTTTTGAAGGAGTTTATTACAATTGTCTTTGTTTTATTTCTTGATGACTCTTTCCAGTCTCCTTTAACTGTGTTGCATATATTCTAATATGGAGTACTAAACAAAGGTATGCACTCTTACGCAAACTTTCAACTCTTCTTGATAGGCATCTAGAAGGATGAGGAAATGGCTGGAAATAAACTATACATATATATATATATTATATATATATAAAAAAATAACATATATGCGTGTTCTCTATGTGTTAGCTATAACCAGGCTTAATCTGGAACATATTAATGGGGAATGGGGAATAATTTTTTAGAGAGAAAAATGCCGTTACTTAATGACAGCCTAATTTCTTCCTGAAGAATCTAGACATTAATTAAAAATTCCCACTCCAAATGTCAGTTAAGTAAAACTCTGGTTAGCCTGTGGAACCTGAAATCATCTCACTTCTAAATCTTCATTTTATGGTTTAATTCAAGTGTACATTAAAGCCCTGATCCAGCAAAGCATTTAAGCATATGTGGAAGTCAATGGGATTACTCCTACATTAGCATTTAAGCATATGTTTTAGTACTCTGGTGCACTAGATTACCCTGTGTTCTGTTTTCTCCCCTGTTGGCCAAAACTTTGCCTTTATCTTTCTACCTTTCATTTCCAATCCCTTCCTATTTCCTCTCACTGGAGATTAGTACCTTTCAATTAACTTGGTCTGAATTTTTCTCTAGGGTAGGTATATTTCATCATATCAAAACCCTCAATTTAACTACTGGCCTTTCTGCTGTGTGTCTGGCATCCGTGTTCATTGAGCTGGTGCTTTACATTGTTCACTGGCTCCTCATGTGGTTTGTGCTGTATTGTGAGTGCCATCCCCGGCTGTGCCGGTGCTGCTGCAGCAGCTCAGCTCCTTGCAGCTCCAGCCTCTGCCTTCTCTTTTTGAGGAAAGCTACAGAGGGCTTTCAGTGCTGCTCTTGCTGCTGTCAGTTGTTGTTCTACTGTCTATTCTATTCCTTGCTGGTACATTTGTTTTTTATGAAGAAGAAAACATTTTAAGTATTTGAGGGTAAGGGGTGAGGGATACTTCCATGCTAGCCAGCTATCCATGTTGAGGCATTTAAGTTTATGGCCAAACTGCATTAATACTTTTATAAACTTACAGGACTGCCCTAGGAATCTCTGGATCGCTGCCATTCTATAAATTCCCTGCTGCTTCATATGTTCATTTGCTCATCACGGTTTTGAATATTTCCATCTCATTTCCATTTTTCACAAGACACACAGATTTTCTGTTACAAGATATCAAAATGAGGCAAAAGAGCAAAGCATGGAAATTAAGCTTCTAGAAATCCCGAGAAATTTTGTTTGAGGTCCTCAGATTTATTTCTGTGTGTACTTAGAAAAAAAAGTATCAGTGTGCACCTCAAAAATCAAATTTTCTTAAGCCAGTGAACCACATTAGTAAATAAATTAAATTTACATCACTAAGCCAGAAAAGATAAAGTTTAATAAGACGCATTAAGCCTTGAAGTGAAAAGCTGACCTCTACAATATTTATGAAAAAATATCCAGTGACTCTAGCCCAGGAGATAGGCTTCCACAGTTGCCTTTGGGAGACAACCAATTCAACTTAATGCATGGTACTGATGTGATGAAACAGGACAGGGGCAGAACAGTGTGGAGAATCATAAGGTTACCACCTGGGTGGCTTAGTAACTATTGTAGTTCTTTCATGGTATCTGACACAAGAGAGTTGTCTGCCAGAAGGAAACATCAGGTACAAAAACCAAAGAACGATGACTCTGTTCAAATCAAGCTACTGGAGTTCATGACCCACATACTATTTTTGAAAAAGTAGTTATGCACTTCACACTGTTTCAAGCGCAGACAGGCAAGAGAGATAATATCACAGCTATATTATCTTTGCCTTCAGTTTATATTGCCTTCAACACAGGACATCAGCCTGGGAAGTCCAGCATCAATCCTGCCATGTGTTTCGCTTTAATTAAAGAGCTGTTTGTTGTAAAGGGAAAAAAGGAGCAAGTCCAAGACTGGCCTTTGTCACAGCTGACTTTAAGGGCTACAACACAGGTTTCTACATCTGAGCTGGTTGTGTAGGCTTCCATCACAGTCAACATAATTTTTGTCAGTATAGTCAGCTGAGTTTAGGGTATGATTCATGTGCCAAAATGTAGGTGTCTACTTTAGGCTGAGATAAATTGTATTCTGTTGGGTGGAAATTCTGGGAAGCCTGAGAGTGAGTGGCTTAGATGTTAACACCTGTGCTGCAAACACATCCAGTCCAATGTAGGCCATCCCAGGTGACATTAAGAGAACCCGTGAGGTTTCAAACAAGAATTCTGGGTAACTGTAATATGTTGTCAAATTCTAGTAGGGAAGAAACATCAGGACAGAGGAGAAAATGTAGCATTTCACCAGTGATTCAAAGATGACAGAGATCCATCACAGGCTGAAGACATAAGTGATGATGTAGAGAAAGATTCCTTGGCCAAAACCAGAGCTAGATCAAAGGAAACAAAACAAACAAACAAAATAGAAAGTTGCAAGAAATCAGTGCATTAAGATTTCTTATGATCATATTCAATAGACAGTATCATCACCAATAATTGGGGGACTAAGGGAAAGGTGGAGCAGAGCAGTGCCTGATGGAAGACAGAATAGTCCTGAAATACATGAACAGAAGAGTTCCCATTTAGGGAAGAGAGATTACAAAGGGAAGAACAGGCATGGCCAGAAAGGTTGTCTGCATGTATACCATAGGAGGTAGATGCTTCAGGGATAGGGACAGTTTATGAATGTCCTCCATCATCCTACTCTGCATCTTTAGGCTTACTCTATATTCTTATTCTGACTTCACCGCAAGGGATGGTACCTTTTCTTTCAAACACTGCAAATTGAATCTGTGCCAAATTTATGACTGTGCCCTTCAGTATTTTCCATTCCTTTGCTAAGGAAAATATCACAGGAGATGTGTGAAATATTGGCCATGTTTGAAGCAAGCATATTTTATTAGTTTGTGAGGGCTGTTCCACAGAGACAAGAAGTTTTCTAAACATGACTATTTGCCTATGATAGAAGGTTACTTTCTTCTAGAGAGACTTTTTAATTTGGAGAAATTGAATGAGTAGTGACCAACTCCTCTGAGTTGCACTTCTAGTTTTCTGCTGCCACAAAATTAAATTACATTTATACCTCAGAGAACTAAGAAGGAAAAAAATGTGGTGCAACATCATCTTTATGTAGAAGTAAGACTCCAAACACAAATTTGATTAGCCTCAAAGACTCTTCTAGTTGTATCTGGCAGAAATATTAATTTCATATGCTGTGGATCAAAGGGGTGCAACAACTGCCAAGTTTTTGCTTTGTTTTCAAGGTGCTTCAGCTGGGGAAACAGAATGGAAAAAAGGAGCTGATTCAGATCTATTTAGTCTCTGCACCTTTCCCTTTAGCCACTTCCTTGCATTAGAAGGATCCCTGATTAACAGCTGGTGAGGGGCCTGGAGCACAAGTCTGATGAGGAGCAGTTAAGGGAGCTGGGGCTGTTCAGCCTGGAGAAAAGGAGGCTGAGGGGAGACCTCGTTGTCTACAAGTACCTGAAAGGAGGTTGTAGGATGGAGGGTGTTGGTCTCTTCTCCCAGGTAGCAAGTGATAGGAAAAGACGAAATGGCCTCAAGTTGTGTCAAGGGAGGTTTAGATTGGATATTAGGAAAAATTTCTTCCTGGAAAGGGTTGTCAGACATTGGAACAGGCTGCCCAGGGAAGTGGTGGAGTCACCATCCCTGGAGGTGTTTAAAGGACATTTAGACATGGCCTTAGGGACATGGTTTAGTGCTACAGTTAGGTTATGGTTGGATTAGATAATCCCGAGGGTCTTTTCCCACTGAAATGATTCTGTGATTCTATGACTGATTTTATGATTGTATGATTCTAAGATAAGAAGGGAGAATAGTGGCTTACAGTATCGACCTCTGTAGTTGTATTAATGATGATTTTTTTATTAATAAAACTATTGCAGATAACAACTCTTACTGTATTTTTACATCACTTGAATGACTAAGAAATCTTCAAAACCACTTTCTTATTCCTATTTTGCTGGGCTCAGTCATCAGAAATAATAGATGAAAGTTGCATTATTTTGCTTTAAAGAAGGGTTCTTGGTGAATTCCTGAAGATTTTTTCCATCCTGTTTTCAAAGATACTTTCAAAAGAAATGTGTGAGAAATCAGACATCTCTGAGTACAATTTCTCTTACATCTCTGTTTAACATGTCTGTGGCAGGACAAAACCAGCAGCCCACAAGGAGATGCGTACATGGTCCAAACAGAATGAAGTTGGCTTTGCATGAAAGTCATGGCAGCATAATAAAAAACATCCATGTGTGTCAATATTACCAAAATGACCACAGGACTGTCTCCTGCAGCTCTACCTCCTTCAGCCCTGAGAATTTCCATCTACATCTGAGCTTCATAATCAGAGACATCAGGTGATGGCAGGAAGTCATCAAAGGATCCCTTTCTATGGGATATTTTTTCACCCCTGTATAGCTATGAAGATTCCAGTTCTTAGAGTGGAACATAACGTTTGCCACTTGTTTAAAACATCGGCCTAGTGTACCGAAACAATTTTGCACAGTGTAAAATAGCAAGTATGCATTTTGCAAATTAATTCTACTTTGGATCTTTTCATTCATACAAGAGGAAAAAAAAATCAAATTTGTAATTAGCATGATCAACACCATTAAATTTTGCCTCAGGGGTTGGTTTTATGGCAGGATTCAGACTGGTGCTTTTGCCATTTCCTCCTGAGTTCCATATGACCATATAAAAGAATCACTGTCTAGAGGCAAATATGTCCTTTCAAGAAGCAAAAAGAACAGCCATTCATTCCTATTCTATATATCAGCCTTCATGGGAAAACAATATCTATCTGTTCAGCATAACTGCTGGCAGTCCACCACGTCCAGAAAGAACCGCTTTTCATATTGAACAGTTTTAAACAGTTTTTTTTTGGTCTTTGTCAAGTCTGATTCTGATGCAGAGGGAGCTGTTTGCTATGAGATGAGGCTATCTTGGTGCCGGAACAAGTGGTACCCCCATCTCTATAGTGGCTGCTGTCTGCAGCTTAAGTTTAAGCAACTTCAGCCTCAAAATATTATTTCAACCAGCATTTTCTAATTCCTGTTTTGGGTTGGTTTTGTGGTTTTTTTTTTGAGAACGATATTATTATTATTATTATTATTATTATTATTATTATTATTATTATTATTATCATCATCATGATCATCATGATCATCATGATCATCATCATGATCATCATCATCATCTGGCTTGATAGGTCCGAATTTCAGAAAATAGAATCTTTCTGGCTGAAAAAAAGTGCTCCAAATAGTATTGGCAGAAATTACTAGTCACTTTTAAAAATCATGGCAACTGTATCCTTTTCTCTTCATATACATTAAAATCATGTACAGTGTTTGGTATTTCCAGGTGTGCTTGGCTAAATTTAAGAAAATAATGAAATTTCCTAACCACTTAGGGAAGTAAATAGACTTACATCGAAAAATTGTCATAAAGATGTTTATTTAATAAATAAAGATAAAACCGTTGCACTTTCTTTTTGAAAATGAAAACAATAGAAAAAAATACCATCTTTTACAGTTAATCCATAATGGAAAATCATTTCACGTTCTTCATTTTTATTTAGGGCTGTTACTATTTCTCAGTTAGGACACATCACAGAACAGCTGTGGTCATAGCTAGTGGGTATAGCTAATGAGCATGAGGGCTATGTCTATATTAGGAAAGTAAATGGGATTAGGGTGTCTTCCTTACACTGAATGCAGCTGGCATGGAACTGTGTCTGTAACATCAAGCTCAATTCCAAAACATGGTGGCCTCATGTACTTACTGGAAATAGCCTCTAGTCTATGTTAACTCCTTAGCAACTCCCAGGGATTGATTGTTACTGTCATTTGTACCAGACCCGTAAGTGTCCCAGAGACTGTTTCCACAGTCCAAGCAGACAGACAACCATAGTGCCCAAGAAAGTTCCTGGCATCACTTAACTTTCTAACATAGATGTAGATGAAGGCTCAGTAGTGTAAAATAGTTGATTTTCTACTTTAGACTGTGAGAGAAGTCTGTTTACTGCATTGATAGCTGCTAAGAGAATTTGAAATCCTGTCTGTGGCCAGGATGCCCTTTCTGATGCATTATATTATGTGAAGTCGTGCTTCTCTGTGCCAACCTAGTCTTCAGGATCTCTGACTAGGCTATAATGTCAACGCCATAAATGACATAACTTTTGAGCAAGATGTGGCCATCCAGCGGCTGGAGAATGGCAATTAAATATGTCTTTCTCTGTGGAATTCACTTCTCTGCTTAATCACACTAAGATGGATTTTTTTTTTTTTCCATCTTTAGCGCTTTGAGATTGCTGCACTTCCTTTAATCATGCAGAAAATATAATATCCATTGATATGTAATGAAATAGTTGAAACAAAGAATGAATAGCAGTATTTTAGCATACATCTGCATATGGTGCAGAAAACCGCAGGGCCTCCATAGGGATTGAAAACAAAATGGACTTGTTCGGACTTTCCTAGAAACATCGCCTTTCCCCTCTCATATTCAAGTCTGGTACAAGCTAAAAGGCATATGGGCCAAAAATTAGGTCTGTGATTGATTTAACTGGAAGCTCTTAGCTTAGGACTTAAAAAAAAAAAAAAATTGAGATACAGAAATATGTAGAGATAAACTTTGGGACCTTATCCTTGTAGAAGTTTTTCTGATTCTTCATTTCTGGTGCAGTTGTTAGATAGCATTTTACAGCTCTGCTTAGTTTATTGTCAGTCTTTCAGGCTTTAAGGTTTTACCATATTTCATTCAACTCACTAAGTGGTAAAATACACAACTGAATATCAATATATAAGCTTTCTTCCTCATGATCTTTTAAGAAATTTTAACCTAATTTAATAGTGAATATTCAAAATCAGGCAATTCATGACCAGTAATGAATAGTATTACTCATGACTAATGTATTACAATCCTCCTTTCCACTTTTGATTTCATATTGTGACTACCATTGGGTAACTTAGAATAAAAGTTAATATTAAAAAGTTATTCAGCTATAAACAGAGAAAAAAATATTTCATAGTGTGTGAGCACTACATTTATGTTTAGCTTTCACCAACACTTTATCTGTATTGGTCCAAAAACTTTTATTAGGCACATTTGGGAATATGACTTTTAGGGTAAAATCTGGAGGAGTTAAGCTGTTTAAAACCAGACTAAAATGAAAGCCTAAGAAGTACACAGCAAGATGTTAGCGAAAGAGCATATCTATGAACTATTCACACAGCAGTTTCCAGCATACCAGAACTGTGACGATTTTCCAGTCCAGGCTACTTTACCTCTGAAGTACAAAGTACTTGTGTACAAAATGCTGCTGTAGGAACTCTTCCAGATATAGATAGGATTATTCATATCACTTTCATGATCTGCTGCCATTCTTAATGAATCAATCTGTATTACATTATACCATAAAGAATATTCAGTTCCATTCCTTATCTTTAAACATTTCAACTTCATATGCATGTGTGTCTAGAATTATGGATCTGGACATGCATGATGTTCAAAAAGAATATTTGAATGCAAAAATTCATGCTGATAGATGGGTATATAGATCTTCATGTTTTTTTCGTGATCTGAAGAGTGATTATCTTCATGTGGGTTATGACATGTTCTGTGTTAGATGACAGCCTAACAAAAAAGAAAGAATGAAAAACTGAAGTCTATAGATTTAACAAGCAGCAACAGGACAAAGATTCATCCTTTAGGATAAAGAATCCACCAGTTCATTCTTGATTCTGTATCTGTAAATTAAAGATATTTGTGTTTCTTAAATATTGATTGACTTTATCTCAGGCTAGATATGTTGAATATAGCGGGTAAAATTTCCAAATTCAAGAGAAATGATCTCCAGACTTTTAAGATATGACTGTATGTATTCAAGCGACTCCTTATTTGTGTGAAGCACTGCTGTGTCTGAAATTGTGCCCCCAGTATAAGAGCTATTTTTCCCTAAATAAGTCAGGGAAAATAAGCTGATACAAAATTTGTGGATGTGTTGGATGTATCAGCTAAGTAAACTGGTATGAGATCTGACATTTTCTATGCATGATCTGACAGTAGATTTTTTTTTTAATTATTTTTATCTATTTTTTTTTTTTTAATCCAAGGAGACTACATGTTAAAGAAGAAAATATACGAAAACAATTGAGGTGTTTTTTTTTTAATCTCATGCAGCTTTCTCTGGCATGTTGTGGATTTTGAACTACAAGACATATACATGGGGTCTTAAATCCAGTCATAGGTATCTGTAGCGTTTATTATGCCCATATGTAAACACTCAGAGAACTGACAAGATTCAGGGAAACTGAATGGTATAGAAAGGTGACTGTTCTCCATATCATTGTATCTGAAACTACTAAAATTTTATACATTAAAATTAGCATCTTGCACATCAGAACCTGAATGGATACCATACTTTTAATGAAGATTTGTAAATCTTCCATCTTTTCATTTAAATGCCACCTCAGTCATGACAACACCACAATCTGGCAAAAATTAAAGGTAAGCTAAAACGAACTATTTTCTGCTGAGCTTTATGTTTTATGTTACTTCCTCCTCCAATTCTTTAGGCAACTCTGTATCTGCTTCATATACCCCAGCAGTCTGCCTTATATGTAATTCTTGCAAACACAAGGAAACATTGAAAAACAGTATCTTGCTTTAATTCATTATGCTTCAATAGTGATGGGATTTAAAGGGCTGATTTTCTGAAACATTTCTCAAAGTTGTGAGTTTTTTTCTGATTGATTTTTCTTCACAATCGAGGCACCATGTTCTTGGTAGATATCGGAGGTCAATGCTCTGTTGCTAGGCAGTGGGGATTAGTGGCTCTTTATCATGCTGGATTATAGAAAAACTTGTGGAATCGGCTGCAATTTGGGCCCTGGAGTCAGTCCCACCATTCCTTCCACTCCATTGCATAGTTGCCTGGTTGCAACACTATTTTCAATTTTTTGTATTTCAGAAACATATTCAAACTGCCGTCAGACTGGATGCAGGAGGAACAGCTGAGCACTATTATTCTGGTGATAACTACTATGAAAAGAATATTTCATGTGTTTTGGCAATTGTTCAAGTTACATGCTTTTGAATCAAATTAAACCTCTTTACTGTTACAGTTTAACCCCAGCTAGCAATCAAAACCACAATAGCCACTTGCTCACTCCCCACCACCTTCCTAGTAGGGTAGAGAACTGAAAAGAAAGGGAGAAACATGTGCAATGAGATAAAAACAGTTTAGTAAAACAACAACAACAACAACAACATAATATACTAACAATAACAACAACAACAATAATAATAATAATATATAAAATAACAAAGATAAAATATAAAGTAAGTGATACTCAATGTAATTTCTCACAAACTCCATCTGTACTAAGCAGACAATACCAGGGAGAACCCTGGTCCTGAACAGCCAATCCTGTGAAGAGAGTGAAAAAGGGAAAAGGCAGAAAGGCCCAAAGGTCAACTGTAAAACTGCAGAACAGCAAAAGGTTGACCTACCTAAACTAACAGAACTAACGGAATGGAATCAAATGGAACAGAACTGGAATGGAACAGAACCAGAATAGAACCAGAACGGAATGGAACTGGAATGGATTGAACAAGCTGGAAAAGCCAAATTCAATTGTATATGGAGCATGATGCTAATGGTATGTAATATTTTCATTGATCAGCCTGGATGTCAGTGAAGGTCTGTCCCATCTATGCCCTTTGTCCTAGCTGCCTTGTACCTGCAGATATGGAATTCAGAAAGACCTTGGTCTCCCAGACAACAGCTAAGATATTATTACGGTTCTTACTGAGATAAGTTAGCTCTTTTCAGGCAAAACGGAGGGAACTTAGCATGTTATCACAGTATTCTCATACTAAATCCAAAACATAGACAATGCTAGCTGCTACAAAGAAAAATTTCTAACTGCATGAAGAAAATTAACTTAATTTCAGTCAAACTGTCACACTTACTGTCATAGCTACTCTTTAAGACGGAATAAAAGGATGGGCTAGACATCTCCTTCTGCTTGCTCTTGAACTTCCTTTCTCAACATCACAGATCAGGGGATTGCTGCACATTTGGGATGATTAGAGACAGATAGAGGTCTTTAAGTTGTTTATTTAAGGAAACAGCTATTGCACTCTCTTTTTGAACTACAGCAGTTAGCATCAACTAGACAGGTATGAGCACCATTATTTGGAAGCTATTAGTCAATGGCTGATCACTTAACAGTGAAAAATGAGCAACCTGTCAGATGTCTGGATCTTCAGCATATGTGGTATGTGGCACTGAGCTAGCAAAAGTATAAAAGGCTTACTACATAGGGACGGACAATTCCGCCATCCACTGTAATATTTTAGCATTTACCAAACACATTTCCCCATAGCTGTTACTATGGACAAAAATGTCCTTGTTTTGTGTTCTGAGGATAACAGAAATATGTCTCATTGAATGACAGTGACATTCCTGTCTGTGTGACTTCATGGTAGATCCAAAGCTGCTTCTCTGGGTGTGTATGTAGTGTAATGAGAAGAGCTTGACCTTACAACGTAATTTCACCTTGTTTACTGAACGCTATTACCTGTGCAGGCATGCACTGTGGTGATTTATTGGGGAAATTTTTATTTAAGGATCTGAGAGCATGTGTATATGCTGGAAACATGACCGAGAGGCTAGTGTTTGCCTTTAGAGTTTCTATAATAACTTCACTGTCACATTTCCCAGGAAACATACTTTCTTCTTTGTTTTTCTGCTAGCAATTTAGAGATATGGATGTCTTACTGGCAAGTGGGTATTTGGAGTGTGGTGAAAGCAGTTTTGAAATATTTGTTCAAAATAGAGGTGCATCAACAAAAATCTTATAGTGGATTACAAATTTTGAAATAAGGCTATGGGCTGAAAATTAAAACTGAAGATAAAGTTAGAGAATATTATCCAACTTCACATAAAGCTGATACATATTCATACTGAAACTAGCTTTCTTACATAAATGTGGCTCTAGATTGTAGAGTGTATGCACCTATGTCTCTAGAATCAGATATGTACTGTTTACCAGTAATCTTTATATAACCAAAAATAATAAAGGACTGATACTTGACTAGAGTTACTGAGAAATATCAGAATCACAGAATGGCTGGGATTGGAAGGAACCTCTGGAGTTCATCTAGTCCAACTCCCCTTCTAAGGCAGGTACACCTAGAACAGGTTGCACAGGATTGTATCCAGGAGGTACATTTGAACAGGGAAAGCAAACAAAACCAAGGTGAATGTTAAACAAATGTAAGAGATTCTCCAAAAAAAAAAAAAAAAAAAAAAAAAAAAAAAAATTTATCTTAGAAAAGGATCTGCTTGCTATTATTTTTAATTTGGGGGATGATTTAGGTATATTGGATGTATATACATAACACAGGTTTGCTGTTCTGCTTTTCCCTGTTTTACAGTGGAAACAGCAGCTCTGATGTAATAATCCTACCCATGAGTTATTTTTCCTGTTTTTTCATTGATGAAATTGCATCCAGGAGCATTGATCAGCCACAGTACATTCTATATAAATACAGATGGCCAAATTCACATTCACTGGAACTGAGTTTTTAACCTCAGTTTGGATCCTGAGAAATCATTTCTGCTACTTGCCTGTTATGCATTTTATTAAACCGATAGCCAGTAATGAATTTCTAGCCTAACAGCAGATGGATTGCTGACAGAAAAGAAGTAAGGAGTAGCTTTACAAGGTACAAGGAGTAATTTTCTCTTCTGTTTGTCCCACTCAGTTTCAATCTACCTCTTACTGTCATTTTTTAGAAAAACTCAATAAATAGAGTTATTACAATTCTTTATCATTTAATTGATAAGACTATTTCTATAATTCCAGGAAACTGTAATTCAGACAACAGTAGTTTCAGGTAATCCCAGACCTCCAGCTCCCCACACGGGCCAATGTTCCAGGCCAGCTTTGTCCCATCCCCTTCCCCAGGGAGGTGCCTGATCCTCGAGGCTGGGACTACTACTCAGCTGGCTTGCTGCTTGTCTGGGGCACTGGGATAGAACTGGCTGCCTGGCCCTTCCCTACCAGCCTGGGAAGCCCCTACCACTCCTAGTCCCCAGGGACACCCTATCCCTCACAGCACCCTAAAATGATATGAACATGAGCTCTTCTCATTGTAGCAGAATGTCCAACTTTAATCTGACATTCTTGAAGTTATGCTCAAAATAGGAGTCTCCAGGATCACCCTTTCTTGGAAAGTCCAGATCAAGCAGCTCTGGGCTGGAAGAATGTGCTTGAAGCACAGCACACAATGAAGTGCTGTGGCAGCAGAGAGGATATGTGAGCACCTAACTTGTCTCATCAGTCCATGTCTTCATAGAAACAAAGGAATGCTAAAATAAGGTAAAAATATTATCTATTCAACTTTCCCAACACAAATTTTTATAATCCGTTCTTATTCTCAACAGACTTTTTTTCTAAGAAACTCCAAGTTGTAGTCCCAATCAACCTGACCAACAATTTTTCTGTTCACAAGTGAGAAAATTTTCTCAGTATATAATTTGTATGTCCTTTAGTGGTTTTGAAGTCAGTTGCTCTTTATCCTACTTACAATTAACTCCTTTGGTAAGTCTGGTATTTCTACCATTGGCAAACATTCATCTTGCTTCGCTACAATACAACCAAAATGACAAACAAAGCCTCTAAGTCCCATTCCAAAGGTCTAGAAAATAGGCCATGTATAAGCTAAAATATAAAATGTAGACATTTTACAAAATATTGCTTTACCACATAGGCAATCAGACAGTAAGAAGCATGGGGAAGAAACCTGAGTAATTAAAACGAGCAATGTTTTCTAACTCATCTTCCTACTGGAAGACAGATCTTGCTTACTTTAATGGAGATCACATCAGTTCTCATAATCATTGCACTGCATACTAAACTCTTTACTAGGCAGTTTCTGCATACCTCTAGGGGCCTGCTACTACCCTTGGCTCTAAGGTTATTTCCAGATATTTAATTCTATTAAAGTGAGAGGAAAGGCAAACAGGCAGTGCAAAGTATCAGGGAGAAAAAAAGTCTTACCTGTAGGGCCAACACATCTTCCCGACATATGTCTCCTTTCTTTCCTTTTCTTCCTTTGAGGAGTTCTGCGCATTTTCAGATGAGCTTCCTTGTTGGTTTTCTATTGGAAATTTATTTTTTTTTGTGTGTCCCTGCCGACAGAACCATTTTCTTGGTCAAATTTCTATATCTCCCTTCCTTACTCTTTTTACAACTTCAGCATAATGAACATCACTATCCCCATTAGAAAAGATGTAAACTTTTTCAATAGAAGATTTTCAGTGTAGTGGAGCATTCTAATTTTAATGTTGCAATCCATGGAACTTTGAATTTATCAAGAGATTTTATCATTCTCTTACTTCTTTAACTATGCTCATTTGTGTTTCAGCTTCAGTATTTCCTCTACATTATTACATTTATTCCTATGATTTCTCTGTGCTATGAATAAGCCCAAAGTGGATCCTTTTGACCATTATAGAAAATATCTGTTAAAGTCTTCTAAATTAAAAATATTTTTTGTTTTAATATTATTGTGCTCTTTCTCATGAATATAATTCTTCCTGTTCAGATTGTTGCTGATCTGCCTTTAGTTTGGCTGGTGCATGTTTGCAAAATGTGGTATCTTTTCTCTCTCTTAATTGAATGGTCTATGAAACTAACCAATAACATGTAAAATGCAAAGATGGGAAATTTATGCAGAAGATACTCTGTGCTATATTAAGTTTTAGGTAATATTGCATGTGCTAGTTCTACTGTTTCGGCTTGCAAGCCAAATTAATGAAATATTAATGAATTTCCCTTTTTTTTTAAAAAAAAAAAATTCTTGCTCTTATACAAACCCTTACAGCTCAAATCTACAAGTGATGTAATCTAAAGCACATTCTTTGACTTGACTGAAACAGTGTGTGCTTGTATCAGCCAATGACTCGACTCATGTCTTTGGAAATTCCCATTCTGGCAGAACAGTCAGATTTCTCAAGAACTTTGTAACAATTGCTTCTCTTTCTTGAGGCTTTGACATTTCTGTTTAATCATTTCCGTGCCTTTCTGTAGGACTTCAGTAGGATGACTTCTGCAGCAGCTGTCCAGTCTTCACATGGACTGCTCTTGCTGTAGTTATTCTTTGCCAGTACTTGTATCACAGAGTCACAGAACAGTTTAGGTTGGAAGAAACATCTTGAGATCTTTTAGTCCAACTCTACACTGCTCAAAGAGGGTCATCTGGAGCAGGCTGCACAGGACCATGTCCAATTGGATTTAATTTCTCCATGAATGGAGTCTCCACGACCTCACCGGGCAACATGTTTCAGCATTTTTTACTGTGCGCATTTTATACTCTCACAATAATTTTGGTTGGTTGGTTGGTTTTTTTTGAGTTCACATGGATTTTCATGTTTCCTAATTTGTTGCTATTGCCTCTTGTCATGTCACTAGGCAACACTGGCTCCCTGTTCTTGATTCCCTCCCTGATAAGATCCTCCAAAACTTTATCTTCTTCAGACTGAACAATCGCAGCTCTGTCAACCTATCCTCATATGAAAGATGCTCTGCTCCCTTAATCATCTTCATAGCCTTTTCCCAAAGTGGTAATTTTCTTGTCTACAGTTATAAACCCTGCCTAAAAAAGAACATCCTACTTGTTTACTTTTTGGAATCAAAACTTTAACAGCTTATTTTATTTTATTTTATTTTTTTCCCTCTGCAGTTGATTCTTTGTTTAATGTGTTGTCTTTTTTTTTTTTTTTTTTTTTATGTTTGTGACAAAATCCTTGAAGCATAGACAACTATTTGCATGGAAGTATATTAACAGCAGTGTAGACAAAACAGTGTCCAGAGATTCATAGTACGTACAGATGCTGCCAGATTTTTATTTTTCAAGGTAAAAAGTAAAATCACATTTTATATCCATTAATTATTTGATTACAACCTCTCTCTATCAAATGTCACATGCCATCATCAATGACAAAAACCTAAAGCTTATTAGATTGTCAATTTTTTTAACTAGGTGATTTCAAGACGTTGTACAGCAGAACACGCTCTTCAGGAAAAAGAGGAAAGAAAGTAGTTTAAAAGCCTTGAAAGTTCTTTGTGTTCCCTGAAGCACCCCGATCTTAATTAAACTCACTTTAATTAATTAAATCTATTATTAAAATGTGCTATCTTGCAATGAAGTTAAGAATATAGACTGCACCTCTTTTTTTTCCCCTCTTTTCTTCAAAATGAACTACTATACTTGGGTTGTACTGATCAGATAACCAAGCACTGTGCCCAATTATAGTGAGATCAGCACTGTGGGTTTCATTAGGGATGTACTGTATTTCTGCTGGAAAAGCTATTATTGCATGCCTTGAAATGGAGTGGCATCCCGAATAATGCTTGGCGTAGCAAGACTCTCACAGATTTTGAGAACCATATGAGCTGTAAGTTGGTCATGTTCTGCTCAGACTGGCCACTTGAGAACAGCCTGTTCTGCACAGTGGGCTGCTCATCACTGTCAGTGAGAAATCTTTAGCAATGGGATGATGCCAAGGTAGTATAATCAGACAAGAACAGCTGCAGGGCTCTGATGGCAGTTTCTACAGATCCTCCTTGTTTCTTCATCAGGTTTGGGGTATTAAGAATCGTGCACAGGGAAGAGCTTAGCATAGGAAATTGCACATTGACATTTAAGTTTACTTGTCAGAAATGGGTGATTTTGCTCTGTCAAAATAGGAGCATGTGCAATAATCATTAACAGGAAATAGCTATTCTCCATCTAAGTAGGCTTCCTAATGCATATTCTGATGGATGAAGGGTAGCTACTGCAAACTCCATTCAAAATGCTGGAATAAGTCATTGTAACTGGAGATGCATGTAAGTGTCTGGTAACTGTGATTTCCTGGGGTCTTGGGAAAGACTTCAAGCAGTGAGATCTCAATGCCCTTTTTTAGGAGAGGGGAGGGAAGGAAAACTGGCACATGCTACACAGACTTTCAGGAACTATTCTTTCTGCAGCACTCAGTATGATTTCAGATTTAACTGGGAATTAATAAATAAAAGTGCCTATTATTTGATAGCTTTACAGTTTGTGCCAGCACAGACAGAGTGAAACAATCCTTAACTCTGCTCCCTAGATAGTTTCTGTTTCTTTATCCTTTACTCTGGATATCCTCTAAAGGTACAAAATTTCCTTCCAAAGCTCACTCTTCTCTCTGTTGTGTTATTCCTTAGATGCATGCACTGACCAGGTCCTGTTTGGTCTAAGAAAATCTCCCTGACTGCAATGGCTCCAAGCTACAGCTTTCTGTGAGACTTAAAAGAGACATAAATACACACTTGTACACATATTTAAAATCCATTATGACTTTTACGTCAGCATCACTCTCAGTCAGTCCACTCTACTACAAGCTTAGCATTTCTTCACAGCTCTCTTGTTATGGCTTCACTGGAAAGGTTCAGTATCTGTCATTGCCAGTTCACAGTGCAACAGAGTTTAAATAAGCTATTTAGTATTTTCATTGCTGTATTCAAAATTGTGATGCTGGTTTACATCAACTGATTTAAACAAACAGATAAATAAATCCCAGGAAAAATCAAGTTCTGGCAGCAATAAGTGACCACCATACATTGGGATTTGGCATTGAAAACAGTTTGGGGAAAATTGGCTCTCAGACCAGAAGTGACACAATCTTCCTTCTTCTAAAGGTTATCCTGATTACTTTAATTGGGAGTAGACACATGAACTGTAATTTTCTTTCTTTCTCACACTGATAGAAATATACTTGCAGTCAGACACAAGTTCACCTTTGTTAAATTATGAACCATTTAAAATGAAACTTGTCTAATGAATGAAAATAAACTGAGGCAAAACCCACCTGTAATAGATTTTTGTCTATTAATAACAACACAGCAAGATCATACTCAATAATTTGGAAAACACTTAGGGCTCTTGAAACAAGAGACTGCTTAATTGAGTCAAAACATTTATCTCACTTTTTAGGAACCCCAATGAAGAATATTTACATCAAAGAAGATCCAAAAACCTTTTGTGTGCTTTTCAGATGCCTATTACAAGGTAATCCACAAAGGACCAGCTAGACCTTAAAGGCTACTTTTGCTCAGACAGACTGAAACAAAGACATTATGTCCAACCCTGCTTGTAAAAACCATGCAGAACTGGGAATTGGCTTCCTCTAGATGACTGTGGATTTTTAGGCATTGGGTTTTAAGTCATAAGGAGTAAGAGTTTCTGTAGATACTGCCCAATATACCTACACAGCCACTTCCAGAATTACTTTTAGAAACACTTTTACAAAGTGCAACTTCCTTCCTGTTTGCTGTTACTTTATTGATCAGTTATCTTATTGTTCCTCTTGCACAGACAGCAATACATTGCTATTCTGTTAGTAATAAATTTTCATAATAAATGGAGGACTATTAATCTTTTTTTCTAGGTAAAATACACTCAGTTCTATCAACAGCTTTCCAATATGCCACATTTACAAATTCTTTTAATATTTTTGCTCTTTTTCAGATTCTTCTTAATTTCCATACTTTCTTACAGGTGGAGATAATGAAAACTAAAAGTGAAATTCTATCTGAAATCTCACTGGTACAGAATAAATGATTCTTATATTTTAATGCATCCTTGAAAGAGTTCTGTCTTTTTTTTTTTTTTTTTTTTTCTGACAGCACCATGAGCTTATAATTTCCTTCTCATCCAATATACACCCCAGATCATTTCCTGCAGCACTGTTGCTGAAGGAGATGAACATGCTGTCCATTCAGTTTTCACTCCATAACTGCAATTACTGCAATGAAAACAATTTTGTCACTTTCAGACTATCTAATTTGTCAAGATCCTCTGGTATTCTTAGAACATATTTGCACTCTTTGACATTTTTATGCCATTTGCTTATTTTGTAAGCACCTTTCCCAATTCGTCCTCGAAAGCATTGCTCAAAACATTGGCCTTGGGCCCTGGCAGAAGTTCAGTTCTGAATAGATTCTTTCAGAATTCTACTTTGATGTGCCCCTAATTTGACAGTCAAATACCAATAGTAATTTTGAGAGTAATCCTCCAACCAACTGTGTTTTCATTAATTGTAAGAAGACCTAAAATTAGATTTATTATCTTAGTTAGAAAAATATTATATGAGAATATCATGTATCAAAAGCTGTGCTTAAGCATTTACTGCTTCTCCCCACACACTAGGAAGTTTATCCTGTCAAGAAAGGAATTTAGACTAGTTTGGTATGACAAAACCATCTTATCCTTTTATATTGCCTTATTACCTTCTAGGAATCTGCTTTTAAATATTTGTTCAGATATATTTTAGAGGATCAGAGTTAAGTTGACTGATGTCTAATTCGCTGAGTTCTTTCCTCTTTTGAAAGATACATTTATCCCACTCTTCTGGGGCCTTATGTGTCTTCTATGAGTTTTCAGATACAATTTATTGTGGCTCAGAAATTGCTTTGTGTAGTTCTAAGATGGATTTTGTCAGGCCTTGCTGACTTGAACACATCTATCTTATTTGAATGGTATTTAGCTTGTCCTCGTCTTCTAGCTTGAACATCTACCCCTTCATTAAAATTGATTTTTAAAATTCTGGTCACAGTTAACCTTTCTAGTGAAGACTGAAGCAAAGAAACTCATCTTTAACCTTCTCTATGACATTTGCTCTGCCTTTTCTACCCAGTAATTGTGCTAGAAGTCCCTTTTTTTATAGTCTTCCGACATATTTCTAAAACCTTAGCTTGCTCATTTTGCACTCCCACTTTCTTCTGCTTTAATTTGATCTTTATTTTGGTTTTATTTTCGGTTTTCTCCAGAGACCAGATTTTTATGTTCCCATAGAGTAGTTCTGAGCAAACACCTAAACTACCTGTTTCTAGCCTTTTTTTAATTATTATTATTTGTGGATATTTAAATACTTTCCAGTGAAGACACAGTATCATTATGTAGCAAAATGTATACTACTGACTAAGTTACTTTTCATTGACTCACTAGAAGCAGTCCATCCACCTCAGAGTTGAAAATCAGTAGTCTAAAATTACTGTGTGTATATACTCCCAGTTCTTTTGACTATCAGTTCCAGTGACATCTGGGTATATATAGATATATCTTTCTGTTTTCAGTTCCAACACCAGGAAAATTCCTATTGGATGTTCACTATCCCAGTATATTACAGTGCAGTTCAAGCCACTATAAGAGTGGGTTAATCTTGCTTTAGTCCTTAGGCTGCACATTTTTACTACTGGAAAAGTCTTTAAGTATTTCTGGGTAGTCTCATGATGAAGTCTTGCACTTTACCTTCCAAAATGCTACTGCTTGCTACAAGTTAGTATAAGATCTCCTGAGTAGCATTCAGCCTCCTTCCTTCCTTCTTTATTTTTTTTTTCTTAAAAAGATTAAAGCATTTTACAGAGATATTATACAAAAAAAACGCCAAACAAACAAACTACTCAATTTTATTGTTTTGCTTCAGTGGAATTCAGAAGATCAATATGCAGATGTGCTTTTTCCTTCATTGATAAGGTCTGTTCTTTACTGAGAACAGCTCTTTGCAGATAATAATTTATGTCTTCAATGGGATTTGACCACCTGTCTAGATTTTCAAGCTAGCAGAATTTTCTCCTCACAGACTCAGCTCTTACGTTCTGCTTTTGGTTCTAATAAGGATCTGAGAGTGTCTGGAGAAGATTGTGACCTATTAAAAACTGTTCTTCATTAAAATGAGGACACTTAGTACTAGGAGACCTCAAAGATGGGCAACGGAGGTGACACATTATGTGAGGAGTGCTCCCAGGATTGAAAGGAATCCCTTTTTATTCAGGGAAAACTTATAGGAACCCTTCCTTCAGAGATCCTCACCATCTACCTGAATTTAAAAGCAAAAGAGCCCTTTTGACAAGGTATACTTGCCTCAGGAAATGCTGTGAGAAGTGACTCATTACTTCATGAATAGCTTTAATGCTGGCTAAAATGTAGAAAAGAAATTACTGTGCTGATCCTTTGAAAAAATCAAGTGAAATTCTGAAATGTAGCAGGAAAGGTGACAAAATAGCTAATATTTTTGGATTATAACATTTCCTAAGTATGCTATTTATCAAGTGACCCAAGCTGTGAAAGAAGAAAGATTATGTCAATTCCTAGGAAACCGTGCCTAAGCAAAAATGCTAAAATGACATAGGTTTTCATGACTAACAGAGATACATGCCTTTTCTTTGAAGACACTTAGAAGTACACACCAGGAATGGGAAAAAAAGAAGGTGATTTTTGATTTTATTATACAGCGGATTACAGGTGTGTTTCTTGTATTGCAAGGAGACTTAATGATTTTGACTTCAGGAGAGACTAAGAATGTAAACTCTTTTGTTCCCTGCACTGATGCAGTTGTGTTTGAGAGAGAAACCTTTTACCTTTGTGTTTTCTTTTTTCGTTTTGTGTTTTTTGTTTGTTTTTGGTTGGTTGGTTGGTTTTTGTTGTGTTTGTTTGTTTGTTTGTTTGTTTGTTTGTTTTTTATGTATTGTAGGCATGAATTTGGTCTTTCCAGTCTGCCTGCATATGTGCATACCATTATTTACTGACAATAAATAACAACAGTTCATAGAAACTATTATATTTTTACAGTTCAGTTGGGATAGGGATAGTAAAAAGAAGATGCCAAAGGTGCCCCAGTTACAATATGACACTAGACTTTGGTGATTCAGGTTGACAATATAAGCAATCCTCTGCATCTTTTCAGAATCCATCAACATCTCATGCACAGAAACCAGAACTGCAAAAACGTGCATCCAAGGAAACTCTGACTAGTCTTTACTTAATTGAGAAAGTGTAGGACTGACTGATTTTGGAAACTTGTTGCAAACTTCCTTAAAGAGACAGTAAAATTTATTGTCTTTATAGAGGAAAAGGAAGGAAAGTTTCAAGAGTGATATGTTTGAGATTTAGAGGGGCTGTTTCCAAATGTGTTGCTGAAAAGAGTGAATACAAACTGAGGGAAATAAATAACTTCGACTAATGGCAGAATGAAAAAAACATATTGATTGCAATTACATAAGAATAAATCCACCTCACTGTGTTAAGTCTGTATTCAGTTTGCACATATTCTAATTTGGGTATTTTACTTCTTAAAATTTATTCTGTGATGATTGGTAATTACAGCTCTGGTATATGCAATGGCAGCTGGAAATTCTTCTCAGGCTTGTTGAGTTTGAAAGGTAGTTTTCTCCAGCTGCATATTAACATATGATCTGTCATTAAATTATACCAAAAAGGACAAACACTGATCAAAAACATCTGCTGATGCTTAAAAGGTCCTATCTTTCCAACTTCATTTGGTATTCAGTGTAATAACAGTAATCAAAATGAATTTGTGTGGTATTTGTCATCTTTTATATAGATGCCGCATTGTAATTTAGTGTTAATTAATGGACATGATGTTATAGAAATTCCATATTGCACTGATAATTTATATGCAAGAAATAGCCATGAGACATTTGGTCTTTTGAGCTGGATACTTACTACAGGAGCTGTTGTAATGTAAATAAATTCTTTTGGGGCCATAAAAAATCTGAGTGCATGAATAGGAATAACAGATGATTCAAGTACCGTAACATTCAGAATACAGTTGAAGAATATGAATACACTGCTTGGTTGACTCAGATTAGTTTTACCTAAAAACCACAAAAAATGGTGAATTCAGACCTATGTAAGTGAATTGGGACAGCCAATAATGGGAAATGGAAAAGATCGTAGAAGGATTATGGAGAGGTCCTCAGCCTTATGACATAGCTTAGTGTTCATTGTTGAACTAGAATGCTTGACCTTCAAAGAAATAAAAATGTCTGAAATACTGCACAATGTCACATTCCACTCCAGTGCCTTGAGCAGGATAATACGTGTCTGAGGTCTTTAGTTTTTGCAAAGTCCAAATGCGATAAATCTAATAATGGTGGAAGACTGTATTTGTTTTATTCAGTTTTATGCAAGTGTCCACCTGGCTTTGGATAGATGCTGGGAACTATGAAGATTGTTTTTAGGAGGCAGAGAGAACGTATAAATAGGATTAAGCTGCAGGGTAACTGGAGAAGATACAATGGTGTAGGGTATTCCATTGGTGGAGAGGCCCAACATGCTGCATGCTAAATGGATGCACATATCTGTGGGCTAAACCTGAGGCACAATTTTCATGTAGCCAGTAGAAATTTTCTTTTACACATACTAAAGTTTGTGTAAAAATAATTAAATCCACATGCTATACTGTCTTTCTTCCTTCCTTTGTTTACTATAGTAAATGTGTGCTGTTGCTTTTTTACATGTTGAATGTTTCCAAATGCACATAATTGTAATAGATATGGGAATCGAGCTTGTGTGTTTGAAAAATCTCTGTCTGCAAATGACAGTTGAAGACATTGAAATATGTCTTGAAAACTGAATGGGACATCAAAAACCAATTCTCAATCAATCTAGAACACGTAGGAGATCTCCAACCAGTTTGTGTCTAAGCAGTTAGCTTTCCTTAGCTGTGCTGGATTATTAAATATCACAAGGGACACAAATTTTCCAATGTAATGGAGATATTCTTTCTACTTAGTTCCTAAAACATCTTGGATATTGTCTCTGCTGTGATTCAGACTGAAACTGTTTGTCCACCTACTCCCATTCTTTATTGCATGAATAAGACTTTATTAACTTTTCAGTTTTTATTGATAATTACCAAGTACTCCTGTTTTGTTCTCCCAGTATTCGGTGAAACATAATTGATGATGGATCTGCAGATTACAAATACATAATAAACTGGATATTTTTTTTGTTATTAAAAAATTATAACAAGTCCTATTAAAAAAGCCCACATGGTCAGCCATTTTCAAACTATTAGCACAAACAGAAAGATTAGATAGTACGACCTTAATTTTGTTCAAAATCTGAGATCCATTTCAGTTTAGTAAGTAGCCGAATTTGAGTTCTGTGGTTTACGATACCTATTCAGTCTCTAATCTGAATTACAACCCCTTAATCCACTAGAATCTGTGTACTGGGTGAAACAATTGTCATTATTCCTGGGGAATAACAAAAACCTCTCTGGCCATGTATTCAAATATATTAAATCTTGTTTCAGATAACTTTAGCAGATACATCCAACTAAAAGTCTACAGCTGAATGTGTTCTCTATGACTCTGTAAGGTGCTATGGTATGACCTACGGAGAGATGCTTTGGAGCTCAGCTGGAAGTCATGTTGCCTGGTCAAGTGCCTTTCCTGAGCCCTTTTCTCCCTGTAGACTTACTCCACCATCTGTGGTTATGGTCCTAAAGCATTATAAAACCAACAGGCCAAAGGAGTAGGCCCACACAATCAGAATGATCTACTCAGGTAATTATGATACAAATTGCTTGGATGGGACTGAACCAGCTTATCTTTCAAAATAATATGATAGGTAAAAGAGAATTTGATGGACAAACAGTAGAAGCTTACTGTAAGATTCTAAGTTTTTGTCAATAAGCTGGAAAATGACAAGCAAATTTTTTTTTTTTTTTTTTTAATAAAATCTAAGTTTAACCTGAAGGGAAAAATACAACAGTATGGAAATTACAAAACACTCAGCTATGTGTAGCTATTCAAAATTTAATATTTTTTTCTTCTTTCCAAAATCTCAGGAAACGGATAATCTTTGAACTAAAAGTTTGATCCAAGGAAGGAAAACAGATTCTGAAATGTAGAAGTCATGAACTGTTCTGTGAGACAATTGCCTTAACAGAGTACAACGTTACTTAGTGTGAGATCTGCTCTGTCACTTTTGCCGATCCCAGGGCAAGTGGGTTTATGAACATGAAGATTAGTTTTCTGTTCCATTCTTCTGGGGCTAGGTCTTACAGCATTTTAGGAAATGATGTTTTTTACAATTTAGGAATTGGCTGGATCCTGGATTAGATGCTAATCCTGCACACACAGACTATGGGCCAAGCTTTGATAGAGGAATCAGGATAGGGAGACTGTAAAATGCTGCACTTGCAAAAAAATAGTAGAAAGCATTACACGCAGGTTTTTGGGCTGCTCTGGAAACTAACAAACTTCAGTTCTTTCTTTTGACACTAAAACCATTTATATTAGGTCTAAATTTTTCCTGAAGTATTTGTACATCATCCTGGGCACACTGTCCATATACATTCATGACAAAGCAATATACCTTCTAGTTTAGGGATGTCAAACTCATTTTCACTGGGGGCCACATGAGGCTCGCGGTTGCCTTCCTAGGGCCGAATGTAATTTTAGGACTGTATAAATGTAACTAGTCCTAGGAGAGAGCTTGATGTGATTTTACTCATTTCTTCGGATTCTGAAAAAATAGACTTCATATTCCTGACAGGTAAAAAAGACAGCTTGCAAACAGGGTAGATTTTTAGCTTTTTTGTCTCTGTCTGAAATCACTGGCCAGTACTTTTGAGACATATATACTGGTCTCTGGAAGCTGGACAGTTAGACTACTATGAGTTTCCTACATGTGAAATTTTCAGTTTATGTGGCTGCTCTACAAATGACTTAGTCTTTTGTTGTTGTACATTGTGCTTATATGAAAGATTGTTTTACTAGATCTCAAAAGTGTCACCAAGGAGCAGTATTTAAAACCATCAATATTATATCATAGGAGGCAGCTATTTGTATTAGCTGCTGTATAGCAGCTAAGAGCTTTGGGTTATCACGTGACATATTTATGAGTTCCACTGTATGAAATACATGACTCTTTGTGTCTTATGGTGTATACCAGTAAATATAATGTTTCTGTAACATATGTGGTGTTTGTAAGAAAAGTTCAAAAGTGTTGTGGTTCAGTGAGCTGCTGATGTAATATCAGAATTAGCTTTAGTTTAATTTCATAACATAGGAGATCTAATTTATTTGTCTTACAAATATCATAGTTCTTCATAGTTTGGGGAACTACATTGACATTGTATTGGGGGCTTGATATCAACAGGAGGAAGCATCTTCTTTCTTTTTACGAATTCCAGCTTTTACAGTGATTATGTGCATCTTTACTTCACCCTTTTTCCTCCTATCTAATTACCAGCCCGACCTCCGCTCAGAATCTTGTTGTTCTTGTCCACTGCGAGTCAGTGTCTTTGTTATTATAATCCAGTACATCTATAGCTGAAATAAATTCATTCATCGATGGCACATAAACATTAAAAAAATCTAAAACAATTGTTTTAAAATATAAAGGAGTAATGATTCACTGAGATACATTATTAATAAGCATGAATTATTGAGTTAGCTCAGCAGTGTAGCTACAGTTTAGAGACGGGCTCATGGTCCCTCAAGGGACTGTATTCCATGTAGAAGTGTGCTCTGCCAGCTGGCCAAGCAGCAATATTGTGTCAGCTGTGAGAGCAGAGTTACCTACACCAGGCTGTAGAAGAGTGACTAGGAGGCAGCTGACCGTGTGTGATTGTGAGTGCATGATGTACCTGGAGAGTAAAACATGAAAAAAAGTATCATGCTTATTTTTTGCGAAAATGGAAGAGGACAACCCAGTGATAGTAGTTCATTTTTCATGGAAGTGGAATGGACATAAACCAGTATTTTCTGTTTGTGTCTCTGCCTTTTCTCTGTCTTTTCTCCTCCTTCCTTCTAAAAAGTTTGGCATCATCTGCTTGCCCAACTATCCTCATTTTGTTGATGCGATTAGGCACACTTAGAAATGCATTTTCTTGTGCTCCTAAGAAACAGTTTAAACTCTAAGGATGAAATTCTGCCCCAAATGAAGTCAATTGGATTGCTTGTTCTAATTGTGAAGTTGAGACTTTACCAAGAATTATTTCCTTCAGTAGCAACAGCAGTTGAAAAGGAATTTAAAAATCACAATACAGATGAATGGGTCTAATTTAAATGACATATTTAGACATAATCTCTATAGAAGCAATAGAAGGTGTGTTTAGCTAAGGATGGAATAGACATTTCTAATTTGAAGTCCTGCCTTTCAAATGTCACTAGTACAAAGATTGTCAGGCAATTTAGACTAAAGCTGCCTACTTATTTCCCACAAAGACACAAAGTACCTTTTTTTTTTTTAGGAGAAACAAAAATCTCCAACCTCCAGAAATGCAAAATTGTATAACTGAAAGTGTAGTTTCCTTGATGAACCCCGAATTACTCCCATAAGGTTCTTTGAAAACATCGTATTCTTCAGTCCTTCATTTTGTCAAGTTGTCAGACACAGCATCTAACAGCCAGTCCCTGGAATAGAGAAAAGCTGACTTTTGTACATGTACAGGCTCCAGTGACCTCTCTGGAACTGCTGTTATGATCATGCAGAGATTTACAACTGTTAATGAAAGCCATCCAGTCCTATGAGTAGAATCCCATTGTCATTTGCAAACAACTTAAATTCCACTAGCTGCTAATTAATCATTCTAAGTTTATATCAATACAACTGAATCTGGCCTAAAAATGCATGTCAAGTTTGTTGTAGTAAAACAGACAGATGTTTTGCTTTCTCCTTTGAAAGATTGCCTGAGAAGCTGGAATAGTTTTGTTGATGGAAAGATTATTGCGATGATGTGTTTTGCTGCATCTCCTGCATGTTAAAGCAGAATATAAGGTGCAATAGACTATAAATATCTTCTTTGTATTGCTTAGCTATGCATCTATTTCTACTGAAAGCAGCAAATATTGATTATAGGTTAAAGACAATTAAAACAATGGACCTGTAGCTGGCAGAAGCTGCCAAAGGGTTCTTGGCACTGACAGCATTTACCACATAAGCAATGACTGTCAAATTTAACAAGCAATCATATTTTCCAGGAATTAGCATTTAATATTCACTCAACTCTATTTTACACAGCACAATTTTTATTAAATTTGTGAACTGACTATTTTTAAAGGGGAATAGAAAGAATAACAAGGGCTGTAATTACAACTGAAAGTGATTCAATGTAAAGGAACCACATAGCCACCAGATTACACTGTAGCACAAGAGAAGAGAGACTGTCTTAGGCTACCTGTAATGGAAAGCCCCGCTTTCCACAGAAGTCTCAGGATACCAGTGCACACAGCCAAAGCAACTTTTTTTTTTATTTTTGTTATGCCTGTACTTAGGCTAGCCCTATTAAACACAAGCCAAGTCTTTGGGCTGAGCTTGCTGCCAGCACAGTTAATTGCACAGTTTAAAGTGGCTTTGTCACAAAACTTCGGGTGGCACATAGCTGAACCACCTTGGCATAAGCTGGAAAGAAAGTTTCACTTCCAAGAATCACATTTTTTTCCTGCTTTTCTTCTCATGCAGGAGTGAACCCTGTGCCAGAGCCATGTGCTACTCAGTGTGCATCCCAGGTGCCAATGAGGCCACGCTGCCTGTGCTACCTAAAAAGTGAAACTAAGTCTTGAGTAATTTCTTAGTCTTCCTAAACCTGCACTCAAGCTATGTGGGGCAGGATAACTTTTCTGCCCTGAATGACTCTTTTTAATCCTGAGTTGCTGCCATGATACTGCCAGTCAGGAGGGAAAAGGAAAGGAACAAACTATCATTGCATCTCCTGAACATCATGGCAGGTTGACACAATGGGCCACCACCAGGTCTTTACAGAACTGGCCTCCTTAAATGATGACCTGCTGTTACAGCTCTAAAGCAGGTTCAAAGAGAGAAAAGCAGATATTCACAGTTTTGATTTTACTCCTTTGAAGATACCACTGTTTTATGGAAAAGAGAAAGATCAGGGGTTTGTAGAAAGCACTGACACCAAGGGAGAAGAAAAATAGATGGACTGACTATGAAAAATGCACTCTGTGGGAGGCATATTTAAAATCATGTTCTTTTATAATTAATTCTCTTTCTAGTTGGGTAGAGGGGCTAAAGTCTTGGCTATTTTTCCCTGTGTTATGGGAGTACATGAATGGTATCAGTTTCAGCAATTGGTGGAGCCCTGATGAATATAACCTCAAAATTTTACAGCTTTCATTCAAGTACCCCAGAGGATATATTTTCATGAAGTTTCACAAGGATGTAATCTTCTTAAAGCCCCTCTGTCCCTGTTTTCTTCCAAGACCAGTAACTTACATCTGGATTCTTCTTCAAGACTGACAGTTTCAGTGCTTCCTCAAACGAAAGCAGTCAACACGTGTCCTTCCTGCTTGTTTATTTTGTAGAATGCAACTTCTTCGTTCCTTCTTGAATGTCTGGAATATATCTACTCAGAATAGTACCTGATCTGAGAAAACATTAAATGATACTGATTTCAACATGCTGTGAAGGAATTTGGTGTTATCCATGATGCAATAATTGTGTTGTCATAGCTAACCGAACTAGCTGCTGATATTAGGTTTAGTAACATCTTCCTCCATAACTGACCAGGCCAACATACATGGTTTTTTGTGCAAAAGCACCTCATGTCTTTGGGGACAAAAAACTGAGACATTTTACTAAATCAGGCAGCATAAGTTTTATCATTTACTATTCATCTTTGTTTAATTGATTTATGTGAGAAACAATGAAAGTGAGTTCAGATCTGCAGGAGTCAGCAAAATTAAGATAAGATTACTGTCTAAAAGAAACAGAAAGACGGAGGTAGTTCGTTCTGAATTCTTCGACATAATTGTTGATAAGAAGTTTGTCTAAGGCAGCACCATGGAAAACTTTTGAAATTATCTTCCTTAAGGTCTATTTGCATACAAAAATATACTAAGAAGTATATGTAATAATAAAATGACTTCTCAAAATGAAAGAGGTTCTGAAACATGATCTATTAATAAGTGATCAGACTCATTATTTCCATTTAGTTTGAGGATAGGGAAGACCTTTCATATAAAATAAGTAATTCTGTTCAAAGTACTACTGTCCCATATAAGTGTAGCATCCTTGAATTACACTGAAAATAACAAGTTTGAATAGAAGAAATGGATCCCGAGTTCTCAATAGCTTTTCTCTAGGGATAAATTTTGACTGATATGTTTAGGTGATACATGCTACATAGATATCAAAACATGAATGAGAAGCTAATCTTTTTTTTCTAATGCTATAATGAAATGTAAAAGGAATCGTGTAACGAACCTCACCATACTATATATATATAGCATTATTAATAAAATATTGTTCATCTATATTTTTCTTTACTTTGCTATTTAGACTCTATTTAAACAATAATTTTATGCCTATGAAATGTAAATTGTAAAATTATAAGATGCCTCATGAACATTGCAGCTGACAGGTAAATGAGAGCAAAGAAAAGCAGAGCATACATAATCAGAAGATTTGTAATTCAATTATAAATACCTCCAGAAACAATATAGTCACAATATAATAAAGGATGGGGTTTATTTTAAGTAAAAATACATTTGGTTCTCTAAGATACAGAGATGAGAACTGGGATAATGTAATTCAAATTTTATGCTGTCTAATGAAATGTGAGCAGTTGTACTAGATCAGAGCAGAGACAAGCTAACTTTTACACCTGTAAGCTCAAGTTCGAGCAGTTACTTACAAATAGCTGTAATTTAAGCACTTAGCTGGAGTAACTTATCTAGCTGCACTCTTGCTAATATTTGTTGCATTATCGCAGATCTTTGTAACTGGTACTTTTCTATAGCCACAAAAGCTTCTGCTTTAATTTGGTTGCCTAATCATCTTAACTTTCATCTGAAACAGAAAAGGAAGCTGCTTGCCTGCATGCTTTGATAAAAAACTTTGACCAATTAAGGTGAATATCTGTCTTTATATTTTAACTTGGATTTTTTAATCTACTTCTTTTTTTTTTTATTTTTTCAAGCCTGAAATCTGACTTTTGGCAACAGTGAAGTAGGACCTTGATATACTATACCAGACACTGTTGGAAATTAGTTGTTTAGTTGTCGGGTGACACTTTTCAAACAACACATTGTCTTTGAAATGGGACCGAAGTTTTTAACCTTAGCTCATGTCATTTTGCAAAGAGAAAAATGCTACATGCCTACCAATGATAACAAGAAACAAAGAATTCAAAATTCATGAACAGTATAAATACAGAAAGATGGTAGAAAGTGGTTTATATGGAGAAAATTTCATCAAATGGCGTGCATTACCTGCTGGTCTACTGTAATGAGACTAAAAAAGACTTTTATCCCCACAACTCTTTTTGGATCAGTAATTCCATGAGAAAATCAAGTTTATCTATTTATTTTTATTAAGTAAGACTGCCTAATGAAGGACCAATTAATCTGCAAGCCTCTGTGGTCTAATCACTGGTTACAGACCCAGCCTCAAAAAGAACCTGTGCAGAGATGCAAGGTCAAATCACCCCCTCTACTTCTATTTTGATCCTGACCCTGCAGTGGCATGGGACATAAAGTGTTCCCAAAAGACTAGACCCACTGATAATAACAGCCTTGTGCTAGTGCCTGTGGCACAGAAGGTCCTCAATGCAGAAGCCCTGGTTCGAAGCCATTTGTGGCAAGACCATCTCGTGGCTGATGTGAACATAGAGAGATGCTGCCATTGCCACCTGTCTGCAGTTCCAATGCAGGCTTCTGGCAATGTCATGCCTGCGAAATGCACAATTTTGAGGTGGATTAAAAAAGATGTGAAACTGATAAAACCTTAATAGCGCCCTAGTGAGTACAGGTCTACTAAGTAACCTGTGGAGAAGTTGGATGGAGACCTCCATACTGTCAGGACTGAAGGACCTAAAGGAGCTTATGAGAGCAGTTTCTAACACAGAGTCCTTGTTAGGTACTATTGCAACAGCTTTGTAAATAGTCTGCTAACAAAAGACTTTTTAATTAGAGTTATCCCCTATGAAACGACCAACATTTGCCTTCTTTTTCCTGTTTCTCTTACAGTCACACACCTTGAAAAAGGGTCTGAGTGGAAAGGAGGAAACATACCACATATTAATTCATGAGTGAAAATGTACTATCTGTCCTGTGGTCTTCCCTAAAAATTATTGAAATCTTGCACAGTTTTGTCTGAAGATTTTTCTGAATTTGATTTGTCTGAAGGATTCTGTTCATCAAAACACACCATTTGAGTGGCCAAATTAGAGGAGGCAGGTGTGTCGAAAGCATGACTTTATTGTCAGGCAGACCTCCAAAGTCTCTATTTTTGATGTCTAGACTTGTAACTTGCCTATAATAAAATGAATGGCATTTATGCAATTTACTGTATGTGAGAGTGTGGTCAAGATCCAAACTCCAGTTTTCCAGCAGACATCTGTGATTCTGAGCAAAACTTTACACCAAAAGGTCTGAGGATATCTTGAGTGGATTTCTTTCAGTACCTTTGGTTTGGGCAGTAAATTTTCTCTCCATAGGTGGAAAATCATCTCTTTTGAGTCCCACGTGTATTTTGATAAATGTTACAAAAATAAGTTGTATGTATTGGGGAGGAAAAGGAATATTCTACTTGTGTAACATTTGTATACTTTCAAAGGCATTACCAAAGGTCATTCAAGTTGCCTAGTATTTCTGTTGCCATCAGACAATGCTGAATTATATGAAATACATTTAGCAAACAATACATATCAAATTTCTTATTTATTTTCACATAGTCTGAAGGAACCTCTCCCTGATTGTAGTTTGCAAGAAGCAAATCTACTGAAATCATATGCAGGTGAGTCCTGCACATGATGACAGGATTTGCTTTCTGCTCTGACACTAGGTGAAGGGGATTAGGGTGATATTGCTGCTACAGCTAGGATTTCCAAAATGCTATTTTATCATGACGGAAATGTCTTTCAATGCACTGCAACACTTCCAGGACAGGCAAGTTCTCTCTCTTATCCCTGTGTCCTGATTTCCTCTGGGATAGAGTTAATTTTCTTCCTGGCAGCTGGTATAGTGCTGCATTTTGGATTTAGTATGAGAAAAATGTTGATAACACATTGAAGTTTTAGTTGTTGTTAAGTAGTGCTTATATTAGGTCAAGGACTTTCCAACTTCCAATGCTTTGACAGTGATGAAGTACGCAAGAAGCTGGGAGGGGGCACAGCCAGGACAGCTGACCCATACTGGCTAAAGGGATATTCCACACTGTATGACATGATGTTCAGTATTTAAACTATGGAAAAGTTAGCCAAGAGGCCACTGATCAGGAACTGACTGCATATCAGTCAATGGGTGTTGAGCAATTGCATTGTGCATCACTTGTTTTATATATTCTGTTATTATTATATTATTATTACTATTACCACTACTACTAATAATACTACTACTTTTCCTTTATGTCTTATTAAATTGTCTTTATCTTAATTCATGAGGTTTACCTTTTTTTTTTTTCCAACTCTATCCCTGATTCTACTACTGGCAGGGAGTTAGTGAATGGCTATGTGTGGTTTTTAGCTGCCTTCCAGGTTAAACCACAACACTCCATTTCCAGTTGTATGGAAGGAGAATACTCCTCTCTGCCAACATCACAAGTTTCTGGTTTCAATGTCTTCCAGTACTAATGGTCCAAACTTAGAAGAATATGGACATTTCACTGGTAATTTTAGCAGTTATTTGATCTGGCAATTAGTCCTTAGCTGCTTAAAGGCAAGATATATCCTTCAGATATACATAGGTAGAAATCATATGTGAAATGCAACTACTCGTAAAGGCATATCATGTTATATTAATCCATGCTGCAGTTCAGGAGAATTATATCCCTGCTGAGCTGTGCTCAAGAGGACAAAATTAAATTGCAAAGAGATCAGATTAACAAACTTCTTTAATTCCATCTGTCCTTAGAGTTTATGAATCTATGAATGGATGGACACAAAATGATTAGAGCCCTTCTTAATATTCACCACTCAACATTAGATATTACAACAACTAAATCTCTGTTAAACCTGGTAGTATATTGCTTTATAGTCACATTCTAAACCCTTTACAGCTTTTGTGTTAACCAGGAAAAAATGATTTAGAAGTGTCAGCAATAAACTTTCTCCACATCTTTGTTTTATGGCACTGGGTATGTGGCGTTTAGAGGCAAGTAATGTGTGTCAGGCACTAAAATATAGTAATATAAAGTAGATTTATACTTCTGTGAACACATGTTCTTCACTAACATCATTTCCAATGCTGGATGATAATAACTAGGGGAGAAAAATGCCCTTTGTCCCAGAAATGGTGCTGTTTTCAAGCTACTGTAAGCATTTGAAATGGTAAGCTAGAGTTACAGAGCTTGTAGAGATGTCTGTACCATCATTAAGAGTCAAGAAAATCTACATTTCCATCAGGGACTTGACTCTGCAGGTCAGATCTACTCCTCTGCCAGGTGATGAGTGTAGCGAGAAGAACAACTGAATTGACTGAAACTTTGAATTATATTCTTGAACATATCACTTTTTGCTACAGGTTTCTCTTGATAAATATTTCTTGGTAAGGGGTTACTAGCACAGATTTTGAAGGCTATGTCCCGAAACTTCAGTAACATGTTAATACCCAGTTAGATCCAGGATTTTATTTTGCCAAAATATTACATATTTAAGTTATAAAATTATAGAAATCATGGAATCGTGGAACAGTCTAGATGGGAAGAGACCCCTTCTGTTGAAGGTGTGGCCTCAAATGAGGTTACCTAGGGTCTTGTCAAACAAAGTCTTGGAAATATCCAGTGAAGGATATTTCTTCACTTCTTTGGGAAACCTATTTCAATGTTTACTCATTCTCATAGTGAAAAGGTTTTTTTAAAAATATTAAGGTAGGACTTCCTCTGAAACAATCTGTGCCTGCTGCCTATGGTTCTGCCAACATGTGTCCTTGTGAAGAGAGTACATCAGTCTTCTCTACAACTATGAAGTGTTGAAAGACTGTAGTTAGATTCCCTTTGAGACATCCCTATTCTGAACCAAACAAATTTCTTGCACCTTTCTTCATATGTCAGGTCCTCTAAGTCTCTCATTACCTCGGTGACTCTCTGCTGGATGCTATCCAAGTTTACAGTTTCTCTCTTCAACTGCGCAGTCAAAACTGGACACAAAATTCCAGATGTAGCCTAACAATTGTTAATTAAATTGAAGTAATTCATGTTTTGGTTTGCAGTTAGTTATGTCCCTATTCCTTGTGCAACCATGGGCATGGTTTCCCTTCCCTGAGTCCCTGAGCAAGTTATCTTATGTCCTCGTAGAACCTTGATTAAATGACACCTGTGGAGCTCAAGATGGATCTTTGGACATACTTTACTGTGGAATGACATAGGTATGTGGGATTTTGTGTGAATTTGGGGTCAAGAAATAAGGTGAAGTCTCTGTATAAAACCAATGTGTCTTACAGCTTGCTGACTAACTCGTTTCCTTATCTCCCTCTTGGAAACAAAGTGTTAGCGATTCCAACAGCATTTGAGAAACATTAGCTTGACCATTATCTAGAAAAGACAGAGAATTAGGAACCTACAAATGTCTGTGCACATATTTGTCTGCAGGGTATTTGTGAATAACCAAAACCACTTGATATTTCTGATTTTAATTATCTAGCTTGCATATTTGCAGGATAGTTTTGTATTCAAACACAGAGAAAAAACAGAATAGAAATAAATTAACTGAATCAATTCAAATAATGAATGTTTTCAAGAAATACTGACCTGCTGTACTGAGAGCAGAAATAGTGATTATTCACTTAAAACTATTTACTGAGCTCTAGAAGTCTAATTTTCAAAATTCATGAAGGTTCTGAAATACATAAATCTATTCCCTTTCTGTGAGACAAGGCTCCCAGAGTATATCCCCAACACAGTACAATTTGCTTTTCTACATAGGAAAAGTGATTGAAACAAGCTGAAATACAAAATGACATTGCATAAACTATGCTGTCCTATGTCCCCATATAGATGCTTTTGGCAAAAGCAAGGTAGCTTACTCCATTCCAGAGTTTACACAGGTGTTTCCAGGATGAATCTAGCTAATTCTCAAATAGAAGGCTAAAAATGTACCCACAGACAGGTAGTCCATTGAGGACAATGTACCATCTCATTCACAGTTGTCTTGTGATATAGGCAACTCCTGTATGAGCATTACCTTTCCTCAGAAGGAACCTTGACTTTATAGATTGTGGTTCTATTTGGATTGTTCTGATTCTTCTTCAACCTGGAAGATGTCTGGGAACTTTCTATACCTACACATCTGGCCTTCATGATTTTTAAGAGGGACATTCTACCATGCTGCTTGGGGTATGCTCCCATTAAGCTATTAAGGAATTGGAAAGACTCAGGTTCATGACACCATTGATCTAAAACACTTAGAGAGGATTCATCTAGCACTAGAGAAGTAATAATCCTCACCATCTCAAAGCTTCCAAAAATTCACTAGTGTGCAATCATAGTCACCCTTTTCCTACAGTTACACTATGGCTGGCTTTCGAGGGAAATGTGAGGGAATTAGTACTCAAAAAACTACCCACTTTACCAAGAGTAAGAAGCAGGATATAAAAATGTCAAATCTTTTGAGGAAATACCGAACTCATGATATTCAAGCAAATGTTAACCACAGTGCATTCCTGCCATCTGTATGGTAAAATCTTTGGTTATTAATATAAATAAACATTTTTTTCATAGCATCTGTACTCTGACCTCTATAGTATTTTCAAGGAAAAAAAAAATCATTTTCACCTTCATATTTTGTAGCAATGCATTTTTTTACATATTGAAAGTACCTCCAGTGTGTGAAATGAGTTATTTTTATTAGTAGAAGACTCTCAGAGAAGAAAACAATAAACCGAGCTCATAATCTAAAGTGTTAATGACGTTTAAGATGTAAAGTAGTAACAAACACACCTTAAAGAGCTAATAACTCACAGCAGTCATATTAAATTTGCTGCTCATATTTGCCAAATATGCCAAGAGCTGGTTATAAGTGAAGGCAGGTAAACAGTTGAGGATACAGTTGAACATGTCAAGAAAGATCTTACATGGCTCCAGAATGCCTAAAACAACCCCAGCCTTTTTTCTCTTGCCTCGCATATGCATTTTTTTCCCTTAATTTCCAGCTCCTTGTTCAGTCAAATTCAGGACATTTTTCCAATTTTGTATCTAATAGGTCTTTCTCCTTTATCTCTTACTTCTCACGTCCCACTTGTATTCTTGGAAGTGGAGTTTCTTCACATGAATCTGTGTTATCTCTTTGTCTGGTTTAAATATACAGCATGGCTCTTGCTATTACTATCTTTTTTTCCAACAAGTCTCATTTACATCTCTAAAAGCTCAGTCTTCCTTCAGCCTCCAAGGTTGCATGCTTATTCTCCATGAGGCTTCTTGCTCTGCACCAGAATCATGAGTTTCACTCTTGTTTCCACTGTGCAGGATCTGGGCAGCCAGAAGACTGGGGTGCAAGGTCCTGGGGCCAAGGAAAGGGATGTGCATCCTCATCATTCATCTGGTGGAGAGCTAGAGAAGTCCTTGTCTTTCTCTGTACATTTTTACTAGCAGCATATTTGACCCTCAGTATTAGGCTAACTTGCACAGTAATTTTATTTCACCAGGAAAAACTCAACATCTGAAGGACTGGTTGTATTGATTCAACTTTGACATTTTTCTCCCTGTAAGCGTTCTTTGTGAAAACCGTAAACATGTAGTGTGTCTCTTATGTACTCCAGGAACTTGGATATTTTGGAAAATATTGTACTTCAAACACCCACAGGGACTGCGAATACACTCTGCCCTTTCAGAGCAGGTTGATGTGTCTGCATGAGCTTGTGGAAATGCCAGCATTAACATCTCTATACATCAAAGTTTGTCCATTTGGAAGGTAAACATAATAAAAAATACCTCCCAGGGGGTTGGTGAGACTGAGTTCACACTTGTAAAATAAATTATGTTAAAAGTAATAAAAATAACTGCAAAAGCAAACCAATATCTATATAATTAATTTTCTCTACAATTCCTCTGCATTTTAGAAATAAATCTCCATTATTATCTGTATTTTTGATAGAGAAAAACTTAGACACAGGGAAGATATCTGACATGTCATAAACCTAGTAGTAAAATGAAGAACTGAACCCTGAGACCAAAGCCCAACCCACAAATTAGTCAAACTATTATTCCTCTACAGCCTTGTTTTATTGTTTTATATCAGCAATCTTCAAACAGAATTAAAGCAGAATCATAGCCAAAACAAGAGCTGCTGTGCTCTTGCTGTCTCTATGAGTGTGGTGGTAGTACTGGGGAGGTAAAAATATTAATTGTATAAAAACCTGATGCTCTTTCCATTTTAAATTGCCAGTGCAGACATACTCTTATGAATTTAAAAGTGGAATTCAATCTGACTTTATAAAAAATAGTGACAAACTGTAACTCCCTTATGGAGAAAGATCAACTTTTTCTTTTTTTTTTTTTTTGCTCTGTTCTGTTTTGGTTCAGTTTGGGTTTTTTTGTTTGTTTGGGTTTTGTTGTTGTTTGTTTTTGTTGTGTTTGGTTTTTTTATGTTGTTGTTGTTGTTGATGTTGGGGGTTTTTTGTTTGGTTTTGGTTTTGTATTTTTCTCTGATAGAAACTTAAGGGGAATGATCAATATTTTCTTGTTTTATCTCTGAAAGAAGGTCTAAAAATCCCTATTGCATTTCCAGGTAAATAACCAGAGGAATTCTAATTTCTCCCAGTGTTTTCATGTTGATGCTATTCTTTACCTCTGGTTTGTTCTTAACACTTCTAAAGTGGATTCAGCCATGTTACAAATACGATTGTGCAGGTAATTTTCATGACTCAAAATTGAATGAAATTATTTGCTTTTCTTTCTATGTCTATATATTAAATATAAGATTTTCAGCATAAAACAGGTGCGAATTAGTCAGATGTTTCCAAAAGATAAGATTGCATATTTTTAAGTAAGCAAATGATAATCTTCATTGCTATTGTATCAAAATTTTGGTGAATGTTAACACTATTCACTATATGTTTGTACCATGGAAAGTAGGAAACACATGTTAGAAGACTACAGTATGACAAAAGTTTCCTTGTAGTGAGTGAACAAAAGTGAGTGGATTTTAAATCCTCATTTTGCGATAATTTAATTTCAGTGCCCTCCTAGATGAAATTCTAAAGAATTATACAAAAGAGAACTGAAGAAACATTTTGGAGGATGAGATTCAGGAGAAGGAAAATACCTGCTCTGATTCAGGATTTTTAACACTTGGTATGGTGTGGTGTAATTGCTTTTCCTTTACATGACTCCATGATGTAATGAGGAACAGTTCCTTCTTCATTATTTCTTTCTCCTACTTGTCAAAGAAAGCTTTTCCTGCAAACATTTACTATCCTTTAGCTCATTAAATTAACCTAAAAGAGTTTTAGGGCATTTTATTATTCTTGAATACAAAACATTCCCTTTGCATATCAGATTTCTGCTGTTTTTTTTTTAAAAAAAAACCACTTCATCAGAAGTTGAACAATCTGCAAACTACAAAACAATAAAGAACTTGATACGTTATTTTGGTGGCAAATTTATGAGAAGCAGAGTGGGAGGCAGTGAGTAAAATGTCAACTATAGTATTTTTCAGCTTAACACTGATGAGAACCACATTTCCCAAGTATTCTTTTTACTCATCTCTATAAACCATCAGCTTCCAGGTTTCTCTCTGAATGTAGTAGAAATTTGATCAAGCCCTACAGAGAGATTTAATGGTGTTTGCCTTTTAATGGGCATGGTACTACCATAGAAAGCTTCAGTAAGCCTGAGACTGCATCTTTTAATACTGAATGGGTTGTGTCTGAGATACATACAAAGTGACATGGACAAAGTTGTCACAATTTTGAAGACAGAATGATAAACATGGAAATAAAGATGGTTAGTCACAGGGATCTATTGTCCCTGAAATTTGCATATTTTGCAGATCAAACGATACAGAGAAATAAAGTTATAGAATCATGAAAACATACAACAATTCAGTTTGAAGGGACCTCTGGAAATCTTCTAGTTCACCCTGCCTCTCAAAGCAAGGACAGCTTTTGTCAGATCTGGCTGTTCAAGGTCATATTCAGACGACTTCTGTAAATCTTCAGGATGGAGACTCCAGAGTCACCTTGGGCAAATTGTTCCTATATTTGATCACTCTCATGCCAATAACTTTTTCCTTATATCCAAGTGGAATTTTTCTTTTGCAACTTTTCTCTGTTGCCTCTTGCTCTGTTGCTGTGTAGCTCTGACAAGTGTCTGGCTTCATTGTCTACAAACCCTTTCTAAGTAAAGGAAGACTGTAGTTAGGTTTCTTCTCAGCTTTTTGCTCTGCAGGCTAAATAAACCCAGTTCTCTTGGTCTCCTGAAGGCTCCAGCTCCCTGCTGATCTTCACAGTCCTCTACCAAATTCTCTTGAGCTTATTGATATAGCTCTTGTACTAGCAGACAAAACTGAATGCTTTATTTCAGGTTTGGCCCCCTGATGGACCAAGTTAAGAGTAATAATATCTTTCCTTGACATGATGGCTATGCTTTTGCTAATGTAGCCCAGTATTCAGTTAGCACAAATGAATAAAAACATAAAAAACATGCCAGGTCTATCAGGGCCCTCAGGTCTACTGTGCTGCTTTCCAGACAGTCAGTTCCCCAGAGCACCAAGGCCACTGCCGTCTCAGTGTCTCATATTATGCTTCCCAGGACTTCTATATCATGAGATAGCCAACTCACAAATTGGTTTATTTCTGCCTCTCAAAGAACTCACATAAAATGTTGTTACTATTTTATTCCATTTGTGTTTGGAAGATGAATTTCTGAAAAAAAGGAAGGAGATAGAAAAATGAAATATATATGGAACATATAAAACAGATATCACAGCAAGTCATTATTACTCTGTGAAGAATGCTTTTCTGTGCTTTGGAAGGACATTGCCAAGTAATTTTCCCAAATACACTTCATGTTTTATTGCTATTTTAGGCAACATAAAAAATTAACTTACAGCCATACAAAAGCTCTTAGATTCTAAATTGCAAGCATTACATTGCAAATGATAGATGAAAGAACTTTGCTTTAAATTGCCTGTAATATTCTCTTAAAGACTGAACTTCACTGTCAGCTCAAGTCTCTCTTTGTCCCTAGTGAGCAACATCTGTAGGTTTGTTTGTTTATTTGTTTGTTTTTCCACATGGTAAATTTTTGTTATCTAATTTCTAATAAATCTTCTTTTCTAGCACTTACTATGCAGTACCAGCAACCTTTACAGCCTTTTATTTTAACACTCAGTTATTTTACAGTTTATTGTCTAATTGACCTCTAAGGGGTCCAAAATAACGTATTTCATGCACAGCTATTTTCTTCAGTCTTTTACAACTGTAAAATCAATATTCAGTTACAATATGGTCTTCTGAAGAATGTGCACACGGTGGTTGCCCACCCTCCTGAAACATGCTGTCACTTAGAGCAACTGTTTCAGAGATCTCACTTTCTCTTTTTTCCCCTTATCAAAGAAAACCAAAAATACAACCATGAATATGTTCATTGCTGTGCTAGACTGCATTCTGACTGACTTCTTATTTCCCAGCTTTCCATTCAGTGTGTTAAGATATTGACATATTTTTATTCCAGAAGACTGATGTTTGCTTCTTAAATTGTTGTTCAAGTCCAAGAAGCCTTGAGGGGGAGTACTATCATATGCATTTATTGACCCATGTTATTTACATTTCTGCAGTCTTCCAAACTCTCTTCAAATGGTCGCTTCTGTAATGAACTGACTCTCTTAATTAGCATGGCCTTAGCCTTACAAGGATAAAATAGAGCAAACAAAACATGTCTGAGCACTAAAATGTGCATATTCCACATTGTTTAGCTTCTAAGCATGCTCACTGAAAGTGTTTCAGACCACTTGCACTAAATCTTTCTGAAACAAGGCCCAGGAACTGACAATTAGTTCCTGAAAGATTGCACATGGCTGAAACTACACCAAGCCTGAACCTCCTTGTTGTGCACAGTCCTTGAGCACAACCTCAGCAAAGCCTGTACCTTAGCACACCCTGACAGACACCCAAGCCGTGCTCTAGGGTGTGTGTCGCATACCTTCCATTTAATGTCAGACCAGTACTGTGGTGGGTTGTAATACAGCTGTCATGTGCTTTGAACTAAAAATGCCTTGAAATAATAATTATACTTCAGGGTTACAAGGTATTCCCTGGAGAGAACACCCAGAAACAAATGCTCTGGGAAAAACATAGGGGGCATGACTAGTATGTTATCATGTGGGTTAGCCCCTGGCAGCATGGACATGAGGCAATCTGTACCGTATGACCTGTGACCAAAATCTCTTCCTCTCTTTAGTTTTATAGCCCAGGTGCACAACTAAAGTACAGTTTTGACATACTCAGGTTTCATACATGACTTTCACACTATCACAGTCTTACATAACAAAAAGATCACTAAGCAAAAGCAATAAACCGATTTCTACAATATGGTTTATTACTTCCACGATAACTGCCTATAGGAAAGGATTCTTTGCAAATCAGAGTTTACAGTGAATCACCTACTGAAGCCACAATTTGCTTTAATTGTGGAGATAAATTCATTGCAAGCAAACCTGAATTAAGATATATATTCTAGCCTGCCTTTTCATTGCAAACTTTAGCAAATGACTGTACTGTGCAGTTGTATGTCGATTTGCAGATCTCTACTTCCAAGTCCTCTTCCTTGTGTTGTCTTTTTTTTTTTTTTTTTTTTTTTTTCAGTAATTCAAGCAGGATGAATATATAGTACTAGGTGTTCCTCTTCAGGACGTGGAACTACGCTGACCCTTCAAATCTCAACAGTTTTGCAGAAATAGTTTTCAGTGGTCTTATCTCTGGATTTGGAGGCATGATGCAACACCATAATATAACATAACTAGCAAACACTGTGTGATTGATTGATTGATTGATTGATTTGAAGTTTAGAACTAGATATCACAAGATTTCATTCGTCTGGCATAATATAAACTTACTTAACAGATTGGAAGTTATTATCCTTTATTTATTTTTTCCCCCTAACGTGTTACAAAGCCTGTAGTTATTGAGTCAATTTGTTATAAGATACCATGTTTGCCTAATATTAACTTGTCTAATATAAATTTGTTTATGTCCAACAAAATTTGTTCTTTTTCCTTGGAGACACTGTAGACCTCATTGTTTGACTCAGTTACAAAGTTTGTTCGTCATTTACTACCTTTTAACCACACACTGCTCTTTATTTTCTTTTTTATATTCTTGTCTTACTTTTACAACTATTAGAGTTGCCTGTCTAGCATTATTTAATGTGCTATTTCATAGCTAATCAGAGCTGATTATTGCAGTTGAGAATACCCTTACCAGGTTCTCTGATTACCTAAATGAGCACTCGTGTTGTTTCTCCTCAGATGCAAAGTATCTCTTTCAGAATAAATGATTTTTAAAATCTAAGTATTTTTTTCTAGTGGGTACCTCCATACATCACATATTCAGTGTCTACATATTCAGCAGCTGTGAATTGTTTCTTTCCTGTAGGTTTTTTCATAAACACCTCTTAGTTCTTATCATTAACATTCTCGAGAATGTTACTTAACAAACCTAAACCTTTATCGGGTTTTAGATTCACAAATTTCACTCGGGCTACAAAGAAACAAGGAAAAAAATCAAAAGAACTAGGAATACATTGTAAATGTCAACAGGTAGAATTACTTACACTAAATATATTTTAGACTACCTAACTAAATTAATATAATTTACAAATATTTATGGAAATATTAATTTAACATTTAAAAAGCATGTTCAGAAAGAATATAAACTATTTTCCCAGTCATTACTTAGGCACACAGTACATTTACTATGCTTTATCCCATTTGTTAAAGTAGTATTTACTTGATAGTTTCACTAGAGACATAGTGCTGTTGAAGATCAATTCTTTTGGTGTCAGTGTTGGATAAGATACATATATGGTTTGTGCTAAAAACCTGAGACTTAAAATAAACACTTGAAGTGGAAAAACATCACCATTTATCTTTTTTATAAATTATTTGAAATTACCTATACATAAAAAAAGTAATTTTTGTTATTACTTCAGTTGTATAAATCATTGAATCATAGAAATTAGGTTGGCAGGGGACTCAGTAAGTCAGTCCCCAGCTCAAAAGAGGATTAATGAAGTTAAGTTAGATTGATTAGGGCTATATCCAGGATCATATGATATTGAATTATTCATAGAATCTCTACACTGAATTACTGTATGATTATGTCCCTTTTCTGTCGAAGTTCCAGCTAATCACCTGTTTGTTATATTAGCTCTGTCTTATAAAACCTGTACAAATTTTTAGCATATAAAAAACCATAATGATAGAATTGGAGATTGCTATTGCTAGGAGACCAGAAACAGGCTTGGAATTTGGATCCTGTAGCACCTATCTGCCACCACTGGTAGCACATGTACTGCTGCTCCACAGTATCAGAAGCTTTCTTCAATGTATCATTCTTGAAAATATGAGATTATGCAAGAACACCTTACATTTATTTTTACTTTTGTTTGTGGCATACATCTTACTGTCAAAATGCTACCAAGCAACTTGAAAATAAATTCACACAATTTTGTTATATCTTGTTTGTGTGTTTTTTTTTTTTTTTATTTAGGCTTAATTAATGACTTAAGTATTTGACACTGACACACAAAAACCTCCACAGGCAATAGGGAAATGGTGCATTCTTACTCTAGTTTGATATTGTTTAAGAGGCATTTGAACAATGCCCTTAATAACATACTTTAACTTGATCAGCCCTGAATTGGTAAGGCACTTGGACTAGATGGTTGTTGTAGGTCCCTCCTTCCACCTGTCAATAGTCCTATTCTATTCTATTCTATTCTATTCTATTCTATTCTATTCTATTCTATTCTATTCTATTCTATTCTATTCTATTCTATTCTATTCTATTCTACTAAATGGATTTTTTTCCACTAAGGAACATTACAAGAAAAATATACTTAGTAGGAAAACTGACAGATAAATGAAAAACTACCAAACATTAATTTTTCAGTCCAAAACATTTCTAGAACCTCTTAGTAACTTCAAATTTTGAAATATTGTTTTTATTTTGACAAGTATTCGAACAATCTTATACCCTCTGAAAATACATTTTTTGCAATTAATTTTGCAGTTAAATTCAGTTATCAATATTTGACTTAAATTAGAGCCAGAAACACTCTGACAGTCAACATTCTCTGAAAGGCAGGGGCAAGCATGGCTCTTCTATTTTGATCTAACAATGACTTGAAAATATTTTTAACTTTTCTCTTAAGGAACATCAATTCAGGTGATACACAAGCTCAGTAATAAAATTTTGTGCAAGTTGGGGGAAAGTAAAACAACTCATTTGGTGTCTTTTGAGCACATTCGTATTTCAAACATGTCTGTACAATTTTTTAATAAGACTTAATAAAATTATCTGACTTTCTAAAACAATTGGTTTTGCCTTGGTTTTAGTCTGTATGCTCATATCTAATATTTCTTTATGGCCTTATGGGATGCTATTTCAAATCCATGGAGATAATTTGACAGATGACAATGAAAATTCTTTCAGCCTCATGTGGAAAATAATACACTGCCTTTAAAATATTATTCAGCTACCTCACTGTCAGCATGGACAGACATTTTAGAATCGAATATAATTTTTTAATGTTTTATTGTCTACATAAATGAAAAACATATTTGATGATAACTAAGTTAAGAGGCTGCCCACTAGGCCAAATCCATATAACACTGCAATCCAAGGGAATTCATCATTAATTTAAACCAAGTAGTCACAGCATGGAGAACTACCAACGAATGCTGAAAAAATAGTATTACATAATGCCACCTTGTGGATGTTTCATAGACCACTGAGGGAGGGGATAGAATAAGAGACAAAGCAACAGCTTCCAGGTTGTTCAGCTTGCTGACCATTTAAAGGTTTCCAAAGGAGATAAGTAGGAAATTTAAATAAATTCATGCTTGATTTTCACCAAGGAAGACCTCTCAAATACTTCATCAACATCTTCAAGTTTTGAAAATAAAGGAAAGATTGAAATATTTTTAATTTGTTAATAACCTTCCAAAAAAAGTTACAGCATGATTCAGTGTTTTGGTGTGGCTGCTTGATAATAACGTTACAAAAATTAAAGGCAGGGAATTAATATTCGTGGCTTAACTTTGGTCTGACAAGGAAGAAGCATGTGTACTAATGACTTTCTCCTTGGCTAGTCAGGTGTGTAAGCTTTGTGATGGTGTATTTCCTTTTTATGAATGATATTTCTGATACAATTATATTGTAAAATTGTATGTATTCATCCATAAGATTCTGTCTTTCATTTTCAGATAAATAACTTGTCATTTGTGTCTGTCAGGGAGTCTCAGGGCAAGGCTATTTAAGTTGTCAGCACCAGTGACATGATAAAATCCTAGTATCAAACACTGGCAAATTTTCCATGTGGATCTAGAAGTACAGTTTTCATGCTTATTAAAACCTGAAAGGTTTCCATTATTTTCAGTATTTTATCTTGTATTGTTTCATCCATAACTGGTGATAAGGAATGACAACATTGTCTCAATACTCAAAAAGTGATGTTGATATGAAGAGTTGGCTGGAGAGTAGTGATGTGATCTACAAATGCAGATTCTGCTCTTTGATGGCTGCTTATTTTTCACTCAGCCACAACTTTCACTTTTCTCATTAAATAAAGTGACCTATACAATGTCTTTACAGATAATTGAGAGATTTATAGTGTTCTGTTGCATGTATCTGCAAATATTCAGGGAACTGTGAACTTCAGAGTTATTGTCTGACAATTAGGAGACTGCTGTTACTGGAGTATTTGCCATGCTACGATATCCACTCATGGGGAAATGCTAGCAGTCATTGATTGCACTGATCACAGTTTCCACAAAAGTCATCATCTTAGTTGTGGTTTCGTTGAAACTATATTTCAATGCATGAAATGCAGATTTTGAGGATGCTGAAAAACCTTCCAGGAAGAGAAGCTATCAATTATCAAAATTAGCAATTTACAAAATAAAAAGTGTAATGCATATAAATATGAGTTATCTATCTTCGCATGTTCTCAGACTACATTATAGATTACTCAGCTTCTCAGTTGTCTTCTGAGATAGGCATATTACTATTGTTATCAGAAAGAGAAGAAGGATGAAGTACCTAAAGGATAAGGAAAATTGCCTCTAGTCAAAGAGCATTTGAAAAGAGAGAAACAGTATTTGAATATTGAGTATTTAAGTTTTTTCTCTCCAAGTATTCAATGTGATCTACACTGTACTTCTAAACTTTTGAAGAATCACTCCAAATTGTATACCTGTTTGTATACTCTATTGTAATTGTGCAAAGTGAATATTATAGTACTGTAAACCTAATGATCTGCAAACATAAAAGGGAGCTCAAAATAAATTTATTTTAAATCACTGTGAAAATGTGGTCCTATAGCTTTCATTTAATTACTGTAATATCTGTCACGGAAAACTGATTGTTTGCATGAGATAAGTGAACATGGTGAAGGTGTCTACACAAGCCCCGTGGTACTTAGGAATTTTACTTTGTGGGAAATAAAATTTTTGCTTCTTTTAGAGTGACAATATTATTGAGGTCTTATTCACAGCTGAACTAGGCAACTGTTCCATGTATATGGAGCAGCACATATAAAACACTCACATGATTCATCCTAGTCCAAGTTTATCTATACATTATTGAACTTGATTAGGTTTTGATTCTTCCTTTCACATGAGGAATTTATGGAGCCAGTTCAATTAACCAGATTAGGAAAACTGCACAGTCAAATGATCTGTCCCTATAAATACAGAATGAGCCTGAGAGGGAGCTCACATGGACCACAGCCCTCACTGAGTTACTTCCATATCAACCCTGTTTTTCTGCTCATGTTCTCCAATATCTCCTCCACCACCTCCCTTGACAACTCAGTCTAGGTCTTCATTTTCCTTACAGTTAGACTGCTTTTCCTAACATACCTTAATAATTTCCTGCTTTGCATTCTTTTCCTCCTGTTGCTGATGGATAAACAGAAAGAGCTTTGTAAGAATCTTCTTCTATCACTCTTTTTTTTTTTTTTTTCCCTAATAAAGCAACTGTCATTCTTTCAAACTTCTCTGAGGTTTCATATCTTCTAAATGTCTCCTGTTACATGTTCTCCCAAGTAATTTCTTGATTTTCAATCTTCCTGAAACTGAATTTCTACATAAAGGTCTTTCTACGTAATTTCTATACAAGGTCTTACTTGGGCTGTCCATAGCAGGGGAGCAAGCCACCTGTCTTTGTACGAATTCACACAAAGTATTGGATATGAGCAGCCAAAATGAATTGTTGACTTAGCTTTTGATACACATATAAAAAGAAAAAAGAAATTTTATAGCAAACAAAAGAGAAACTCCAAGACTACTACTTTGCAGAACTGGTACAGTCTAGGAGATTAGCTGGTAATCAGGGAATTTGGTAGCAGAACAGATACAAAATAAAAAAAAATATTTTTATAGAGGAAAGGGAAAAGCACACAGAGAAAAATACACAGGAGCAGAAACAAAAACAGAGAGTTCTCTCACCTTCCATTTTCCAAAAGTGTTAATGTTTTTCATCAAGTAGAAATATTTGTAAAGTATTCGTAAAACATAATGCCTGGAGGAATCAACAACATGATACAAGAATTCAGGAAGATTTGCTGCTTGTATAAGACAGAGGACTCTTAAAAGCATTAAAAATATAGATTTTATATAACCATCTAAATATTAATATTAATGTGAAAAAGTGACATCATTTAGTGATACTGTAGAACTAAATCACTTTGCTACTCTCTTGTTTTGTCATCCCCAGAGTTCACTCCTCAGGCTTTCCAAAACTTTCCTTCACTGTGGCAACAGCACATTAAGTTGAAAGGTCTGAAAGTTTTCAAACATGAATGATTCCACTGCCTCTGATGTAGCAAATATTCTCCTTTTTTCGGCAGCTGACAGTTTCAAGTTCCGACAACTTCATCTGAAGTGGAAAAAAAGTTAGTTGAGTACAAGAAGGCATATGACATTTGCTCCCTTCTTCTAACTGTAATAATTTTATAATTACTTACTTTTACTGAAAGAAGCTCTGGCTTTCTCCTTTTCTACCTGAAAGAGTTAATATCCATAGTAAAATATCTTCAACAGGGAGATTTCAAGGGTTTGTGGTTTGCATTTTTTCTTGAACTTCATCAATTCCTTTTACATAATCAAATTTTCACCCACATGTCCTACCATGTAGGGTATGAGTGTATAAGAACTATCTTACTTTTGTAATAGATTTTTTAATGGGACTGAGATGTGAACATGTAGTAAAATTCTCTATCTGTCTTCTCAGTAACCACAACAAAGAAAAAAAAATCAAGAGGCAAAAATATGTTAGACCAAAATAAACCAAATATAATTATGATCAAGTTTACTGAAGAAAACTTGGCTTGGGCTATAAATGTTACACAAGCAGGAAGTATGAATAAGCTCAGAATGGAACCATGTTCAAAATACTTGAGCAAATAATAATGTTAAGACAAAGGAAATATTAAGAATGAAACAGCATTAAAGCAAGAATTTTCTGGGTTTTATATGTAAAATATATGACTTTGAATTCCCTGGAACTCTTAGAGTTGATGTTATTTCACAAGGCAAGAAGCTCTTACTCTAATGCATTAACCTAGGTAAAGCAATATGTAGCACTCATATTTATCAAAATTAAATTAACATTTCATTTGTTAAAATTATCTAAAAATATACTTTGTTCATAGCTAATCATATCATTTTTTTCTGTATATTTTAGAAACCTTGGAACACACTGCAGTGTATGATGATGAGCCATGAAATGTTTGTGCTTTCATTATCTAATTTCTATCCCCTTATGCCTGAGAAACAGAAGAAAGCACTTCCTAAAATACTTGTGAAAATAATGGAAACAGAAATGCCCACCCTTTTTCTGCTTGATCTGAATATCTAGAGATGGCTAATTCTTATGCAAACAATACACAAATGGACATTTTGCTTCAGAGGATTCTAAATACCATGATACCAAAGTTTGTATTCACTGACTTGAGTTTTCTGAGTATGAAAACTTCCTATTTATCTCATCTAAAGGGAAACAGAGGTTTAAGAGGTACTTTGAGAAATATTATTCTCTGACAATTTATTTACTTGAATTTTAGCTAAAATGTTAGGAAACCTCTTAATTATGGTATTTTCCAGGTATCTAGAATGAGAAAAATGAGACTTGGCAAGATGTCATCCTTAACTATATCCCCAACCTGAAAATTTTGATCAATATGTTCGTTTCAAATGTTGTCTTTTAACTCTGTTTCAAAACAAATGAGACATCTTTACATAGGGTGCAGGGCAATGCAAGTTTATTGCGGGTATGGAGATTTTTTAAAATATATTGTGCAGAAAACTCCATTTGGGAATACAGAAGCATTCTGATTTCTTTAATGTAAAATTTTGAAAATCTGAACACCTCATGTCCCCGGGAATTCTCAGTTGTACTGTGGCACTTCAGCCAATGAGAGATGGTCCATGGGAAAAGCAACTCAGCCACAGAGACCTCAGGAACAGGGAAGACAGAAACAGCACTGAATTTATCACATTCATGATACTCAGCTTGGGCAGTACCAAACTGGCCTAAAATCACTAAAGCAACCACACAAATGTACTTAGTTTAGTTACTGCCATTGTCTAAACTCCTTGCAACTTAATTCATCTTCTGAGGTGCCACGTGGCAACTGTTGCAGCACATACTGATTCTCCAAGGAGTTTTATTAGTTTTGCAGTTGACTGCATTGTTTTTTCCTGAGGACTGAAAAGTAGTATCATGTGCTTGCAGTTGACATTTAGAAACTCTATGCAGCTGCTATTTTGATCATATTAGAAGCTATTCGAGAGCACCACAAGAGACAGAATGACTCTCAGAGGTCTCCTCTGAAGAGATCTAAATCCCTTCAAGAAATACAACATACTCACTGATCCATGTTCAACAGTATGTGCTCTACTAAATGTAGTTGAGTAGGATGTTTATATTTCTACCCTTCTCTACATTCTCTTGAAATGGATGATTTAAACTAACATGATGGACAGTAGATTCCAGTGCCAATGAAGTATCAGATGTGTGATAAAAATAGGCATTGAAGGACAGCTGGATTGAAAGAGCTGCAAAACTGACCAAACCAAGAGATCAGTATTATCTTACTTGTTTGTTTATTTATTTATTTAAAAATATGTTTATTTATTTTTAAAGGATAAGTCTGTGAAAACCATTTCTGACAAAAAATATGGCTCTAGGTACATGTTGCAGTCTCTGGATAAAATCTTGCTCTAATATGAATAGTAAAAACTCAACCAATAATCTGTCTCTTAGGTCTGAAATGCACTTACTGCTCATCATTCACAGACACCAGTCTGGCTTTATTAAAACCCAAAACTCAGCCAGTGTATTCAGATGACTTCTTAATTTTGTTTTGCTATGAAATACAGAAGTCTGTATTAAAACTAACAGTGAATGTCAAGTAAACTTCTTTTGATTGAGATTTAATGTTTCCAGGTCTGAAGGCATAAAATTAAATTAAATTAAATTTTAAAAAATGTTACTCAAATCAGTATTTTTTAGAATGACATATGTGGATTCTATAGATTTCTGACAACATTTGTGTGAGGCCTCAAGGTCCTGTTTTCATGAACCACTTAACATTTTTAAATTCCTACTTTGCTCTGAAGTCTGGCTGCTCTCGCCACTTTCTGTAATCACATAAGTGAGTTTTACCCTGGAAGGGAACAGCCGTCTGCGTCTCTGTATGACTGTATGGGAGGATGCAACACTTGTTTCTCCACATAGCTGGTGCATTGTTGAGCCTCATAAAAGGTCATTTCCACAGGAACATTGGGGGCTGACCTCTCTAGACCAGTGCCTGGGTGACCATGGGTCATGCAAATTAAAATGAGTCAAAATACTGCTTGTGGCATTTCAGTTTTTGTCAGAAAAAAACCCAGGTACATTGGATGAACCCCAGTTCCTGTGTGGTTTTAATTCAAAACTGCCCAATTGATTTCCTAATTATACAATTTCTGAAAGAAAAACACGGAGGCCTCCAGGAATGTGGTGAAGTCAGTCCTGTGCATTGTCCATCACTGCCATGCTGGTGGCCAGACCTGGCACATAGCAGCATCATGGAGCAGCTCGCCTATCTGCAGTGTTATTTGCTAACCCCACGTCTACAGCCTCTTTTCTTCATAAGGATAAATTGCTGACTAGTTTCATGGGTCCTTGACACCTCCTTCCTTAAGATGTGGTTATACACAGGAATATGTTGGATTTAAGTGTATTTTAAGAAAAGAAAGGAATATAGCTACAACATTGTGCTATTTTCTGGTGTAGGAGAATTCACATGTGTAACAAGCCTTAAATAACTGGGGTCCGAGTGTGAGGGAAGATAACAGACAATACAGACAGCAGAAAAGTCCTGGAAAACTGACTGGACAGAAGACTGAGTGGGAGTTTCCTGTATGATTATGGTAATTAACAAGGGACTGGCTTTATTGCTAGCTGTTATCCAGACATCCTCCTTCATACAGTATAGTTCCATCAGGCAGAATTCAGAACACAAATTTTCTGAAGATCCCTTCAGTCAGATTGCTTTCTAGTAAATCACAAAGTAAATGAGAAGAAACAACTACCTTGGAATGGAATATCAAGTTAATATGCATCTTGATTTTGTCTGCAGCAATTCCTCTCCTCTTACCCCACCAAAATCAACCTCCTTTTTCTCCCTTTTGACAAGAGAAGGGAATTGGTTTACAGCTTCTGTCTCACATTGCCAAAGAAGCAAAGGTTATAAGGGTACTTCCAACTGTAAAGGTGTGACAGCATAAATATCCATTCTATGGATATGGAACTGTACTATCAGTTTTTCACATTATATGAAAACTATGACATACACTTGTTGATTGGAGTGGGTAGGATGCTGGACAGCCCTTCTTTTGGAAACAGAATGAAAGCATAGAGTGTCAAATAAGAAAAGCTGCCGGTTCAAAAACCGCAAGAGAAGCTTACCTGTTCCACTATGGTGGTTTTGTTGAACTGAAATAATGGTAAATGAAACCAATTCATTGGTGTTCAGGAAAATATTTTAAATTTTGAGGTGCATATGAAATTTTTTGAGGCATGTGTGTGTATTCATGCTCTTACACAAGTATGTAGTCCAAATTTCTTTGTGTGCTTGTGTTGAGTAATTCAATATCTTAGGGAAGACTTTCAACACCATATAATTCTTTGTTGTTTCTTCTTCAGCAAGTCTATTATGGACAATCACATGCCCACTGAAGAATCACTGGATGAAATTTAAAGTCTAAGTTCAATCATTAAAGCGTGAAATATAAATGATAAACCTGCTTTTTGCGCAATTCTCAACACAACTCTTCTGATGCAATTACCACATAAATATTCATAGTTATTAGGTTACACAACTGCAATCAATTTCATTCATTTAACATAGCTAAGTAAAAAAAGAAAAGAAAAAAAAAAAAGATGACTTTTTAATTAGATCTCTAGATTTACCTATCTTTTCAGTTCATTCGTACCTCTCCTCTTAGGTATTTAAAGAACTCTAGGAAACCTCAAATCTTTACAAAAGTTTGTAAACCTTATGGGTCACAATCTAAAATCAACTTTGGGGGCTTTGGGGGGTAATCATCATTTCCAACATGGCTAAATGTTCAATTTTGTTTCTGCCTAGGCTTCAAGAATAGTAAACCCAGGCAGAAACAAAATTGAACATTTATTTTTCTTCACAATGGAGCCAAGTGTCTACATCCAGCTTTTCAGAGCAGTTGTGCATAAAACTACTCACATCTGCAACACAAGGAATAAGTTCATCACTGAAACTTTGTCTAACAAACTGAACTCTCTGAGGCATAGTGTAACCATCTGGAATTATTCTCAATGTGAAAACTGCACACAGCAATTAAATTAGTATCTTTTTCCAGGATTTTGTCAGCTTGCAAGAGCAAACTGGCAGTTTTTCCTTACCATGGGCTTGAGAAGAGCTAACTACATTTTGATATCACAGGATTTACACAGACAAAAACTGGATTATAATTTTAGCTGGTATTATAATTTAGCTGTATTATAATTTTTGCTGGATTATAATTATACATCTCTTTACTTACATCTGACGTTTCGGCCAATTCCCAGGCTTTTGAAATTTGACAAATCTGTATGTCAACAGAAGAAAATTGCTATGGCGTAACCATTGTGACTCTGTAGCAGAAGTAAAGATACCTTTGCCCACAATGTTTAGCTAAAGGTCAGCTTATGAATCCATATTTTAGCAATAGGTAAATGTTATTCACCTATAGCCAGAGCTTGCATGGATATTTTCTATTCATCTTCATTCACTAGCCATACCAACAAAGGAACTTGAATTCATGGAAAGTTGAGGGAAAAGTACTCACTGGATTTTTGAAGTTTTCTCTTCTTAGCTCTGAAATCCTGCCATTGCTGAACATTAAGGTGTTAGGAGAATTTAAAATTGGGGCATAGAGAATGAAATTATTTCTCTTTGCTGACAATAATTCAAGTGTAACTGACTGAGAAAAAGAAAACAAACAAAGAAACATGCAAAAAAACCCAACAAAACAAAAAACCCACAAACCACACACACACAATAACAAAAAACACACCTCACCCCCTCACCCTCCCCCCCACCACCGAGAATTTGAAAACAAAACCAAATAACACCCAAAGTCTACTTAACAGAAGTAAATGGAGAGTGTAAAAGAAACTCCTCAGCCTTTTTTGTTTGTCTGACATTTCAGCTGCAGGAATTACTTTGGTTACAAGGAAAGTCAGTCTTGCTGTTTTTTTTCAGAAAGCTCCTGCATATTCACTGAAATTTAATAAGCAATTCTATTCCCAAGAAGACTGGAAAAAGAATTCTTTAAAGAGGAATTGGACTACTGCTTTGCCAGATTGCACCTCAAATTTAGGAGGAGAGGTCAAGGTGACATGGCTCTGAGAACCAACATCTCCCAGGTGATGCTCTGCATATTTCTGCAAGGGGAGTAGTCTGAGGGCAAGTCATAGATACTTCTCTTCTTGAAATTTCCCCTAGATCATGTGGCAGGGTTCCCCATTGGGTTTATAATTACATTTCTCAATGCAGGAAAATCCTGCTGGATTATGAGATCATTATTCCATGAATCAAAAGTACAGGATTCCCAAATGAAGATGAAGTTATGGATTGCTTGAACATTTTTTATCTCAGTGAAAATATTTACCATCTGCATGAGTTTATTTAGACATCCAGATTTGCAGTTGGTTTCACTTGGACAGCAAAGGTTGGCAGGATTTTTATATAAAAATATTTAAAATAAAATTATATTGTGTAAAGCTGCCTTCAACAGGCTTCAGTCTTGTCCTAAAGTGTGTTTTATTTCACATGTTCTTTATATACATAATTTTGATGCCATTAGGCTTAACTGTAAAATTTATCTCAAAATACATCAATATTCATATTAACATTGACCCATACCTAAATTATCTATTATACAAAATATAAATTTACATTGAATCTCTGTCTCTGACCCCTATGGCAATTCAATTTTCTTGATTATTTTTCCTTTTTTTTAAAAATTATCTGTTAATACAGCACAGTCCCAATCAAGGTATTAGATCTGTCCAAGAAATACCAAGGTGCACGATATTGAAAGCTACTATCAATGAGGATTCAATTGCTTTGGAAATGAAAATATCACTTAACACATTTGGAATAGAAGGAATCATTGCATTATACCTTGTTTGCAATACCATTTTTAAGTTTTTTTTTTGTTTTTTTTTTTTTTTTTAATTCCTGAGCAGTGAGTTCATGAAGGTCAATACATTCTACAAGTCATTGGAATTGTTCACTAAAAATAATTTTGCTGTCTTAAAGAGTTCACAAGAGACCAAAAGAAAGGAGGACATCTCATTTTAGGACCAACAGTGATTCAGAACACTTGTTGTAAGGCTGCCCAACACAAAATTATCTTTCATATACAGCTACTGTATCTGGGACTAAAATATATCCAGCCTCCTATTATTGAAGCTTTCTTTTGTCAGTGTTTTACACTGTGAAAATATAAAGAAGAAAAAAAAAACAAACTGTGAATAGTTGCATATCTCAACTATTGTTTAGAAAAATCTTTGTTATCCTAGAGAATCTTGAATAGTTGAGTTTCTTGTTTGAAGGGAAATTTGTATTACCGAAATTTGATAAGCTCTGAATTAATAAAAAATAGCCTATGCATTTCCAATATCTTAGTATATTATTAGAGTATATATTACATAAACTCAGTAACAATTATTTGAGTCTCTCCTGACAAGTCAGTATTCAGATGCTGAGGTATTTATTTATTCAAGGAAGTGTCCTCCCAACCATACTTTTTGTTTCCAAGGGTATCCCAAGAATAGCAAATTCTTTAAAGCAGAGGCAGCAAAGAAGGCTTCATTGTATTCAAGACCTTTCTCACAAAAGTCAGCAGCTTACACCAAGGAAAATTCTCCAGCAGAATTGTTATTACTTCAGCTTTGTCATTAATGTTGCAGGACTTTGCACTCCTGTAAAAGCATGGTATGTAAGGACTTCATCCTGTTGTCTGATGCATGTGGAACTCTTTGTAGAGGGACAGCTGTTGCCCCAAATGCTATACAGATCTAGTGCTCCCTCGTGCATGGTTTTGGAAGCTGTGACCCCATTTCTCAGCCCAGGCAATAGCAGAACAGTGCCAGTCTGAAGGCAGCAATCCCACTCACGAGATAACAAATCTGCTCAGCACAGGCACGGGTAGGACGTATTTTCTCCTATAATGTTTTCCCCTTTATTTGTCATGCAAAACCAGCATAACCACCTCATTTTCTTTTTCTGTAACCTAACTGGGTTTTAACATGTGATAAGAAAACAGCTACAGGCTGTGGGCTGGCTGAGTGACATCACTCAGTTGTATTCTTCTAATGAAGGAGCTTTTACAAAATTTCTAGCCAGTGTAATACATTTACCAGTTCTGCTAGATCTGGATATCTGCAATGCCTCGGTTCCTGACAACCCCACAGTTTCCTTTCCCGGGCCAGGTGTCATTGCTGGCAGAGGGAACAGACCTGTCACAATGATGAACAGCATCCTTTTACTTACCGCAGCGGTCTCGGCTGGTGCACAGCCAGTAGCCACCAAGGTCTTCCTCAGGAAAATGTGAACTGCTGGAGCAGAGCAGCACAGGCACTGCTCCCCATCTCGCTTGTGCAGGGGTGTCAGTTTACACCGTGGCTTTGTCTGGACTGGCTGTGCTTACGCTAATGGTAATTACAGAGCAATAGGCTGGTAACAGTACAAAAAGACTAATTCAACAAATGGAGAAGTATAAGAAAGAAATTTATAAAACTGTCAACAAGGAGGTGTCTGTGAAGGAAGAGTAAAAATGTGGAGCGTCAGACTTTCTGTATCTTACATTTACAAGAAAAAAGTTGTTCTTAGGGAGGAATCACATTGCACAGGTGTGAGTTAGAAGCTCTCTTCAATTCCCCTCTGGAACAGTTTTTTGCATTGATTATCTCAGTCTGACTCTGCTGGGTCCTGCTACAATTTCATATTTCTTCTGAAAATAATAAGCCACACTATGAGAACACTTAAAACCTTGAGGAGGACATGAAGCTAGAGTTTGATGGGGTAGAAGGCCAGGTTAACAGAGGTCAAGAGTGTCATAGCTGACCTGTTTGAAAAGCTGATTGAAAAAATGGATGTAAAAGTGATACTTTGTGACGGGAGGCAGTTTGCAAAGCCCCAGCACCAGAAAGGAGAAGACACAGATACGAAGGGTCAGGGATTTGGTTGTGAGGTCACTGAAAAAAATGAAATATTGGAAATCACATCTGAGAAATGAAGAGGTGAGGAGCTATGAAGAGGTGGGGTACTGCAGAGGAGGAAAAAATCGTATATAATCAGATTGCAAGATTGCAGAGAGATTGCCCACCTGACTAACACTTGTCCATCGATGCCTGATACATTGCACTTACAAGCATACACATTAAATAAGACCATCAATAAATTTCACACCACGTTTCAAAATAAATTCTTGCTCAAGCTACGGTATGGTTTGCATTGCTAAATTATGACCTAAAGGAAGACCCTCAATTATTAATTCTTATTTTAGTGTAATATGAAGAATACGTGCTGCAACACTGTTCATCACTGAACAGCTTGGGAAACTGAGGATTGGGACAAGGGTGATCGTTCTGCTGTATCTTTTATTTTAGGACTATGTTCCCTGTAGTCCTGTATCATAATTATATGAAGGTTTGTACATTTGCTACTGACTCTGAAGCAGCAATGCCCTGGTATTTCATGGGCAGACTAGTTAGCTGTGGAGAAATAAAATTATATTTCAGCTGAAGATATAACTCTTTTCTGCATTCCCCCACCACTACTGGTTTAAATTCCTTTATGTTTATTAATGTTCTCTGCTTTGAAGTAAGCTATTTGAAAATATACTAAATAATACATTGCTTTTTTATAAAAATATGAAGTAATTTACATTCATGATATCCAGCAGAGCTGTAATGCCACAGTATTTTTCAAAAATATAGAGTTACAAGATTCTAAAGTATCTTCAGAGGTGATCTGAAGTAGAGTATGCTGTCCCTCAGTTTCTCTGCTTAACGCCAGTACGCAGGAAGGCAAGCTTTCTCAGTAGGTGGTATGACACAAGTCCTATGGATTTAAATATAACTCAAGACTTTCAAGGAAAACTTTAGTACAATAGTCAGCTAATACTTTTTCCAAACCAAGACAAAATTTTGTGTACATAAGTACCAAGCAAGTAAACAAGAAAAAACAATTGCTCATACCACCACAGATTCAAATAAATGCAATTCCAGATCTGAAGAGTCGTGTCTCTTTTGACAGTTCAGTTAACATTAAGCAACACAGATGTAATTTAGAACCAATATTCAGCCAGGAAATGTGAACAGGACTATCAATATGAGAAATGTCAATAAGTGTTTGCAAAGTCCAGACCAAACATAATTCTTTGGATTCTGTTCCACAGGTAAGCACTCAGTACCTTAGATCAATAAAACCCATGAGATATTTTGCTGACTAGTGCCCAGTTTTCTGTTTCTGTGAGATTTGATTGTGTTCCTCTGCATCTGTTATTGTGTAGGGGTAACAAAAGAGAAAAGACACAACTAATACTATGCTGTGTATGTGGTCAGATCTTTAATCATTCTGTTCTGCTACATTTCAAGTAAAATTCCCCATTAGAATGGTCACTAAATTGACAGCTATTAAGTGTTACACCTGCCCAAGAAGTACCTCATCTTTACTATCCTAATAAATTTTAAGATACTATTTTTAAATTTCTATTCTTGCCTTACATTGGCTTTTGTACCCATTTAGATTCAGAAACTAACATTTTTTTATTCCAATAAAGTTTCATGGGTTTGAAAAGTGACTTCTGGGCTGACCTCACTATTTTCTGTCTCTCCTGCACTGGTAACCTGGATATTTACATGACAAGTAAAATGTGCCACGATGCACAAACTACACAGTTCTGTATCTTCCACACCTACAGCAGCAATCTATCAGGGACACGTAACAAACAGTAGGAATATTGTGACCCTAATGAACCATGTCAGTGAAAAATGTAATATTTGTGCACTTTCACACCTTCAGTACCTTTCTAGCTTTATCGCTTAACTAATAAGTTAGGAAAGTCTCCAAGCGGTAAAACAATGTAGATTTAAATATTTCTGGAGTAGTTGACTCAGTGGGGGAAGGTCCCTAAAATTGTTTATATAAACAAACAAAACCACTTTAATATACTTCTTTAATAAACCTGGTGAATAATATAAACACTGACACCTTACATAGGTCATTACAATCTTCTTTCTAGTCTTCCTGCATTTCTGTCCGTTGTGCATTTTGTATGCCTAACCATGAAAAATTATTTCTAAATTTGTTTGATCTGTATTAAGACTTTGTAAGGTTATGCTTGATTTAACACAATTTATTGTGACTCTTCCTGCTGAGTTTAATCATAGCGAGATGCAGATTACTTTCTGCTGGTGACAAAATTCAGCACAACCAAATTTGTCCCAGGCTATGCATATCTGCTTTACTAATCTATACTCTGCAGAGTGACAAATATGTCATGTCAGTCATACCTTTTGCCAGCTCCCGTGAATATACGTGATACACCTGAAGTGTTGTATGACAGACAAATGTCAAAAGAGTTTTTAAAGTCTAAGATATTATCAATTCTCTAATTATTTTTATGTTGATAATTACTAGCTTTAGAAAACTTCAAAGGATTTGGAGAGATTTATCCAGGTCCCCACATGATTATACACACAGGCGGATCCTCATTCCAGTTGATTTTTGTTCCTTTGGCAGCACTGACAGCCAGAAAGGCTGTTAAGCTGGACTGGTCACGATTTGGTGGGTGATGTATTGGTCTTTGAAGTTAAAGCTTCTCTATAACAACTTGCAGAACCATAAGACTCTTTAAATTTTGATACTGATCAGACTATCATGGAAACAGTTGGGGGAATCACACAGCAACAGGGTATTTAGATCATGATAGGCCCTGTCCACCACTTGATCAAACAGGCCACATTTCTTTTCAGTTTTCTTAATGGATTTTTTCATGTCTAGTAACCATCTCAGTTGTAACATTCAGAGCTATAGATATCTCCATGTTTCAACTTCAGATTGAACAAAATGTTAAGTAGGGATAACTTAGATGTGTTTTCTCATGTTAACTGTGAAAAACATCTGGATAGAGAGGAAAAAAATAAAAAGTACAATAATTTTCACCCAAATATAAAAAGCTCTTCAGAAAATGCAACTTTCTTTTTTCCTTTCATATTTGCTTGCTCATTTACTTTATTGCTATTCTTTACAAGATTTGGATATTTAATTGGCAAGGTCAGTTTTACCATGTCAGTCACTGAGATTCTAGCGTTTGTTAAAAACTTGAAGATATGTCATAGGAAATCCTTCTTAAGAATGCCTGTAGAGTAAGCATCTGTCCCATTTCTTGAACAGAAAGATAACCACAGAAGATAACAAGGGTAGAGGAATTATTATTGAAGCCTTTTATTGTTTCAAGTATCTGTTATTACTATTCTGTATCACTAAAGTATGCAGCAGTAATGGTTAAATAAAACTGAATTATTTAATCTAATTTGTGAAATTTCTGCACAATTTATACTGTTAATGAACACTGAGGACAACTTATACATCCTTCTTGATTCTGTCTACTTCTTTATTAATCCTCTTTACATCTTCAACAAGTCTTATGGGCCTGAGGGTTTGTCAGATTAAAGATTAGTGAGTGTTTTATCTACAGGTTTACTGTCAATGAATAATTAAAACAATACACTCATATGAATGCAGCTTTCAATTATTCCTTCATGCACACTATTTTTTCTTCTGTTTACCCCATGCAATCTGCTTCTATCGGTTTTCTATGTAAGCCTGAGGGTACTAAGTAACAAGTTGTGGTTTGTTTTTCTTTTTTCTCTTGTATTACGATCATCCATTAATTATCTACATGCTGTTACACACAGTGTCCTCTCCTCCTACGTGTACAGAGAAGTACATGATAAACTTCTTAAAACATCTTGTTTCAGCATTTTTATGACAGATGCCTTTCATGTAACACCCTATGATCAATATCTTCCTTACAGCTGTAAATCTGTTGGGTTTTTTGTTTGAAATTCTTATCTAGTACCTGCAGAGTAGAGTAGGTTTCTCTAAAGTATTACTCATTTTAATATAAAACTAAATGAAACTGAAATACCAGCCTTGGAATTGTATTCACAAAAAACATACTGTATAGTGCCTCCACTGTATGTCTGTGAACAGATAAATGAAGATGCTGAGAGTACTCAGTGGTCCGACTGAAAAATGGCAAAATAAAAATATTGATTAATCCATCTTTATATATATATATATGTAATTGAAAACAAATATCAGAATTTCCTATCAATTATTGCCTGAAAAAACTGTACACTCTCCACCAAGCTCAGAATTACCTCATGTAGTTCATGATTTTGCCCGTAGAATTCTCTGCTGAATAAATACCATACTGCATTGGAGGATGTTTAGATTCAAACAAACTCATTTCCTTTTCTTAAACCAAGTCATAACATCCCCTCCGAGTTTCTTCTCAGCTGAACTGCAGGTCACTTGCGGTTTGGGTGGCTCATCTTTCCGCTGCAGGTCTGGCCATTTCCTTTGCCAGGTGGCTTCTCTTCCCTCGTGCTCGAGTGATGTGATGCGTCACGGGTAATGAGTTTGGCTGAGGAGTCTGGCTCAGGGACAGCATTACATGCTGTAGACTTCATGGGAGAACAAACACTGGAGAAAAAACAATTTATTGGAGAAGAAGAGTTTAATGATAAGTGAAGTTAAAACTATTTTTGCTTAAGTTAAAGCAGCCAACTGAACAGCCAAAATGATCATTTCATTTCAGAAACAGCTGTAGTGAAAGATTTAGCTTTTATTGGAAGCAATGAAATGAAATGTTTCAAAGGATAATTTTTGGGAAACTTCCATGTTTTCCATCATTATTTAGAATGAAAACAAATGCGAATATTTCCATGCCATAGGATTCTCATCACCTAAAATTCTTCTGAAAAAATAGAGGAAAGTCTTGAAGTATTTTTTTTTTCCTGAGACATACTGAAGGATTGTTAATTTGGGGTCTTTTAGAAATAATGCAATAATGTTTTAATTTGTAATAAGAACAAAAAACCACTATACACACATATAAAATAAAATAACATAAAATAAAATAAAATAAAATAAAATAAAATAAAATAAAATAAAATAAAAACAAACACACACACACACAAAAAAAAAAAAAAAAGAGAAAGAAAGAAACCCTAACTGAAGTTTCCTATCTCACATTCAGGGAGTGTGTATTTGGTGTGTTTGTGTGTGTGTGTTTGTATGTGTGTTCATTTTTATTTGTTTTTTGTTTTTTAGTTAACCATATTGTTGTGAACTTGAAAAAGCTTTGAAGTTTGTTTCAGTTTTATATTTTGGGTAATGCTTTGCATGATTTTTCTTCTTTAATTTTATTCTCTCACAAAACAGTGATTTTGCCATTAGGAAATACTGTAATAGATACAAACAATGTTCTCCAATTCTGAATATAATGATTTGGAAAAATCCTTATTTGTTTTAACACTGAAATAAATGTTCTGGGCTTGTGTCAGTAGTATCTTTGTTTATGGATTCACATGGAACAGCAGTATAGTGAACCCTCACCAGCCCAAGTATATGAGCTATGGGACTCTCATACTCAGTTGTATAAGTTTATAATATGGCTTATAATACAGCAGGGAGTAAGGACACAGAGAGGGAATCTAGTTCGAACATGGTAAAAAAAAATCTCTTCTTTCACATGTGTATCTGGAGATGACGTGGGTAAAGAACTTCAGAACTGGACAATCTTTTCAAAGACATCCCTTCTGTGGATGGTATTCCTGTAACTGTACATTACAACTCTGTTTCCTTGAAATTTTGGAATTTGTGGAGTAACTAGCAGCCTCTTTGATTCTGGCCTGAAAAATTATGAACCCCAAGGAGACACTAAAATGTGAGTTAGGCCACATAATGTCACCCATATCTGAGCAATAAAAATCCCTTCTATCTAGATGGATCAAACATAGCTCCATGAAAGTTTTGTATCTAAGTGACAATTCTATATCAGGAGGAATCCTTTGGTTTTTAGATTATCAGAAGAATTGGTGGAGTGCTGGGACTTTGTGATAACAATATACAAGGACCAAATCTCAGCTGGTGTGAGTTGACATAATTTGGTCCTGATTAAGCTGTCAATGCAGCACGGCCTGAAATTAACTGGAAAATAAAAACAGTGATTTCTTAGTTTTGAGGTGAAGAGAAAATGTAATGGAAATACAAACAGAAGTTTACTAATGATCGGGAACATTGGACATTAGGAATTTGCTTAAAACTAGCAATAATTTCACAATTTGGTAGTGATTAGTATTGTCGCTTGCTAATGTTTTTCTGTTTTGTATCAAAACTTACTCCATTTCTACAGTAGCACTGAGCCATGTTTCTACAAAACAATTTTGTTTCAAAAGGTATGAGATATGACTGAAGGAAAAAAAAAAAATTTCACTTTCTGAAGAAATAGAAGAACATTTGTTATGCTATACTCTGATGTTTAAATGCATGAAAACATACGTATTTGAAGAGTAGTTTTTTTTCTCAATGAAGTTCACAAGGCAGTTTATGTGACTTGAATAACTATTTATCCAAGAAAAATGAATGGTTTATTATAGACAAAAAGAGAGCAGCTAGCAAAGGCTTATGTACCCATAGATAGCAAGAGAAAGACGTAGGTGTTTAGTGGTGTGAAAGTACCTTGGAATCACGGAATGGCTTGAGCTGTAAGGGACCTTTGAAAATAATCTAGTTCAACCTCCCTGTCATGAGCAGGGACATCTTTCACTAGACCAGGTTGCTCAAAGCTCTGTCCCGCCTGACTCTGAACACTTCCAATGACGGGGCATCCACAATTTCTCTGAGCAACTTGTTCCAGTGTCTCACCACTTTCATAACAAAAAAAAAAAATCCTCCTTAAGTCCAGTTTAAATTTACCTTCTTTCATTTTAAAACCATCGGTCCTTGTCCTGTCACTACAGGTCCTGGTAAGAAGTCCTCTGTCTTTCTATAAGCCCCCTTTATGTATTTAAAGGTTGCAATAAGGTCTCCCAGACACCTATCTTTTCCAGGCTGAACAATCCCACCTCTCTCAGCCTTTTTTTTCACAACAGAGATATTATAGGGGTCTGACCATTTTTGTGGCCCTCCTCTGGACCCACTCAAACAGGTCCCTGTCTTTCTTGTGCTGTGCACCCCAGAGGTGGATGCAGTACTCTAGGTGGGATCTCGCAGGAGTGAAGTAAAGTGGGAGAGTCACCTCCCTTAACCTTCTGGCCACGTTTATTTTTATGCAGCTCAGGATAATACTGGCTTTCTGAGATTTAAATGCACATTGCTGGCTCATGTCCAGCTTTTCATCAACCAACACCCCAAGTCCTTCTCCACATCACTGTTCCCAATGCCTTCATCCCCCAGTTTGTATTCATACTGGGGACTGCCCTAACCCATGTGCAGGACCTTGCACTTGGCCTTGTTGAACTTCATGAGGTTCACATGGTCCCTCACCTCAAGCCTGTCAAAATCCTTCACTCAGTGAAATTCCTAAACATTGCAAGGGACACTTTCTCCAATAAGGGAAAAACAATATTAGGCCCCCTCCTGGCAGAGACAGAGGAAAGGATCAGAGAGCTGAAAATATATCGTTTAAATGATCATGACTTGCTCACATTTCCTATCTAGGGAGAAAGAAAATGCACATATTTATTCTTCACATGAATTTGCTAATGTGCCTGCATACATTTGCTGTTTAAAAGCATTGGTTTCACAAGACTGAGAACAATTATGAGAAAGAACAGGAACATGAAAAAACTGCAGTAAATGTCGATTTGACAGTGGTTTACTGCATATTTCATCCTCAGTCCTGAAATGGAGAAAAAAGAAAACAGAGAGAAAGCTATGCGGTAGCTTAGAGTCTGCAAGTACCTGTCTAGGGAAGAAATATTTGACAGCTGGAAGCTACGCAATCATTCAAAAATAATACAAGTTCTGGTACCTGGAAGGTGAAGAAAGATAAGTGCCGAAACAGGGCATATGCTCTTGCTTTGTTTGCTTGTTTGCTTTGTTTAATGGCATAATTAACAATTGGGACCGCTTTCTGAAGAGATACAGTAGGTGACTAAGTAGTGCAAACTTTTGAACAAAACTCAGTGGTTTTCAAAAGTGCTTCTCGTATCAAGTGAGAATTAATTCAACTATGTGGTAAAGTTTGTGTTCTACACAAAGTCAAAACAACAATTCTTTCTGACTTCACAATATATGAATCTGTCCTGCCCTACACCTACAAGAATCAACCCCTTCATCATCACCTTAGTATATTCTATTTCTTCATTGTCTTAAATTGTATATTACAAGATAAAAACAGCAAAACCCACAAATGAAAATGGGATGGCTTGTCATTTGTCAAGAGACATAATCTGAGAACACAGCTTTATAACACCTTTTGTTTCATTTTATGATCTCTAAGAGTAATGTAGCACTTTTTATAGAATAGAAGATATGACACAGAAGAGTTTCTGGTTAATGTAAAATAAGTCATATGTATTGTTCCATTTCACTCATTTATCCTGCTGTATTTTATGCAGTCAGTATATATTGTTATGTTTCTACTTTTGCTTCATTTTATTCTGAAAATATAAAATGAAATTAATAATATATCAGTCTGCAGGGATTCATATTAAACTCTCATGTAACCAAACAAACATCCAGCTCTGACACACTTCCATTTGTATACTAGCTTTGTCCATGCTAAAGATTGAACAGCAGTGAGTAGCAGGTCATGAAATCAGATGAAACGTTTGTCCAGTCCCAGAAGATGGGATGAGGGATGAGTTAACTCTGAATGTGACACGTGCTCTGACTCAACAGATGAGACCAGGTGTGAGTTAACTCTGGGTTAATTCTGCACAGTTATGTGAAGTGAATGACAGACAATCACTCCAGGGGTCCAATTCAATTATGAGTTTTACTAAAAGTACGTGTTGGAATGTTAGTTACAGCAAATAGTGGCTTGGCAAAAGTATAACAGAACTTATCAACACATTAACAGCAAAAGTCCTACTACGGGTGATGTATTGGCAACCGTTAGTAGCTATAACACAAAATTTAACAAGAATCCAACAACAGAGCTTAAGATGATGTTACTCTTATGTGTTCGAAATGAAAAGAGAGAAAGAGAGTGGTAGAGAGAGAAGGGAAACTAAGATATAAGAGAGAGAGAAAGAGAGTAATATATCACAGAAGGAGAGACAAAGAAATAGGGATATAGAAAACAAAAAAAAGGAGAGAGGGAAAGAGCAGAGAGAAAGAAAGAAAGAAAGAAAAGGGTGAGGGATCCAGTCTTTCTTAGCGCCCCACAGTGTGGATGACAGGACTTGTATGATGATGTATGGCCTTGGTGTTACTCTGTGAGGATTCTGGGGTTTGCAGTTCAGGAGTGCAGCATCCTCGGATCTCTGGTTTGGTTCCCGAGGTGAGGCTGGTGGGCTGAGGGTCCTCAGGGTGGTGGATTCCCTACCAGTGCTGGTTTTGGTGAGCTTTTTTATAGCTCTCCGAGTAGAGAAAAGCCTGGAGGGGGAAAGGAGTGATTGCAAAAGATCAACAAGTCTGGACAAGTCTTGGGCCACGTTGAAGGGTCTCCGCTTTTCCCCTTTGTGTCATGCAGAAGTCCAGGGAAAAGGGGTGATTGCAAAAGATTGACAAGTCTCGACAAGTCCCAGGCCATGTTAAACGGTCTCAGCTTTTCCCCTTTGCGTGCCAAGCTGGGCATATCAGAAGATGGGGCTATGTGCCCTCTGGCACATCCTCCACCTCCAGTGTCAGTCAGCCGGCCTGGTCTGTGGCTCATTAGCCACATGTCGTTGATATGTAAATAGCCGTTCCTCCCCTACACTGAATGTGTCATCTCCTGTGGCTGGCTGAACTAGTTTTGCCACAACGTTTTCAGCCATGATCCTTATCAATACCCAACAACATTGAGTTGAATATGATTTATGGGCATTGCAGTTGCAGAATATAATAGAAGTTGCTTGAGTCAGTGATTCTACTCAGGTTAAATCCTGCTCTCCCTGCCTTATCTCTTTTTAATCCACAGAATACTCTTCCCTAGGCCATAAAGACCATAGGTTTTCTTGGAGATATCTCTATATTTGCAGACACTCAATAATGTAACCCACCATGGGCTGAATTCTGGCATGTCATCCATAAGGAGCCATCTGTAAACAAAGCCCAGACTTCAGTTTTTCCAGGCATCTGTTAAGAGATTTGCTGTTCTTCTCCAAACTATCCTCTGTCTAATGGACTCATAGCATCTTGAATTCAGATGCAGACTTTGTATATATCTATCTTTGTAGATTCTATCTCAATCAGATGCAGAAAGATTTCTGTATCTAGCTTGTCCATACCCAGAAGGACCTATTAGCTTGCTGTGACACACTTATTTTAAGGTCTATTGCAGACAGAATGTCTGCTCCTGCAGAGCTAACATACTTTTTATTACATTACATTTAAGCAGATTTTCTCTGCACAGGAACTAAATACTTCCATGAATTCCCACTGAAGAATATCTTCCTTTACACAGGAAGCAAAGGCAAGAGTCAGTTCCTTAGAAAGGACAGCTGCTTTACAATTTAAAACTGTTTGGATGGTGAGGGACTGAGATTTTTTAGTTCTCTGCATAGGTGGAAAAACACAGACATCTGAGATAATAGTCACTGTGTAGGTCTCTGTAGCTTTGTTACTCGTAAATGGTGTGGTTTGTAACAAAAGCCAAATAAAGCATGATGCAAGAAGGAGTGAAACCACAATGTCTCACCTTTGCCACAATCGTTGTCACCAGAAGCACAGAGCACTGATCGAACAGGAGTCATAGTGATGTCTAGGGACAGGGAAGTAGTACAGTAGACTTTTACTATTTCCAATATTTTTGCTTTATATTGTTGTCTTTTCAGCAACATCAAATGGCACATAAAGACCATTTTAAGGCATGACTACACAGAGTAAGAATTTGGGATGACATCTTAGAGTGACTGATAGCCAGTTACTATAGTGAAGCAGATTTATGTGTGACTTACTCTTCATCTTTGTGTGGTATACTTGCATGCAAAAAGTTAACTTGTGTTATGTGACCACACTACACCTGAGGATCCCCCAGGAGCTAAGTTTCTAACACATGATGAAAATACAATGAACCAATGACACATTGTCTAGTCAGGCTGCATTCATGGAAACAATGCTTCAAATACCATTGTCATCTCAGCAGCAGGTCACAAGAGGCCTATTATTGTTTCTCAGGATTTTAATTTTTAGGCAGTTAAAGAGAGAAATTTCTGGAGAAGTTTGGTTTGGTTTGGTTTATGTTGGGTTGGGGTTTTATCTTTTGGTGTGAAAATCAAGTTTTTGTCATTTGATTTGCTTGAGTAATGTTTTCTAAAATAAAAACAAAAACCAAAACAAGGCAAAAAAAATGCACAACATGTTTTTTTCAAGGAAAATAAATTTGTCTTTTCTTTGGAATTTTTTTTTTTTTTTATCTTGCTCTAATTAACCTCCTTTAAAATGATAAAGTTGACCAACAGTGTATCTACGGTAATCAAATTACTTGAAGGAGCTGTATGTTAAAAGAAAAAAAAATTAATATGAACTGCCCATTTTCAAAAATATTCTTCTTAAAAACGTAAAGCAAGTCCTCAGAAAAATCTGTTTTCTCTTTGTTTTATTGCAGCTTGTTCTACTCACCTTGCTACCTTTTTTTGTCTACTCTTTTCTTGTCTAATCTGCCATCATTCCGGTCTCCCCTGAATCCACTCAATCAGCTCAGGATTCCACAAGGAGATATAATAAAGAGAGTGATAAAACCTTGGTAAAACTTGTGTGGAAGTATGGGACAGGAGCCTTAAACAAAAGAAGCAACACATGAAAAAAACAAAATTAAATGCAAAAGTGATACTGAGCAGATGAGGCAAGGAAGTGGGTGTTTAGTTTTATTTCTGCCAGTAAATTAAGACTGAGCTACAGAAAGACATACTTGGGGATTAGAGGTTATAATTTCTGTGCCTTGTCAATACCAGTGTGAAAAAAAAAAAAAAAAATTAATGAGTATGCCATCTCCTGATTCTGATCTCTTCCACCTTGATTCTGATCTCTTCCACCTTAAAATAAACTCAGGTGTTATCATACAAGAAGCTCTTTAACTTCAGTTGATGGTGCTTTATGTGGAGCTGCAGCAGGGCTGAGCCCTTTAAAAATCTCCTGTTTGGAAAGCCATCAATGGAGCCCCTTTTTTCCACTCTATTTTGAGGTATTTGTGTGCTGAGGGTGAGAGAGGGGGAGTTGTAGGAAAGTACAGTGAAACGGAGAGTGGCTTTTTATTATTGGCTGGTCCTGCCATGCTGTGACAAATGGGCAGCTGAAGAAAAAGATTTTTTTTTTTTTTTGGCTGTGTTACTTTCAAACCTGTGCAAATTTTTACTATGTTAAAATCTTGAGCAAAACCACCTCTTTCTAAAATTTAAGTTATTAATATTAATAATTTTTATTAGAAAAATATCTTGTATGTACAAGTAATATTAGGTCATTCTGATTCAGAATCAAAACATACTTGCTTAATACCATATTTGAATAAATTCAGTATTGGGCATTTTTATTTGACAGGCCTTGCTAAGCATGAGGTTATGTTGGCATTATACCACAATGATGAGAAAAGAACTCTCAAATGCAGTAAAACAGTAGAACAAGTATCTCAAGAGCTCTCTGGGGGTGGCAGAGAGTGATAGCTGGCCTGCCATGTACTATACATGGGCAATGACAATGGCCAAAGGCAGAAAGAAATCTTGCAGAAATACTCCAACTAAAAAAAGTCTTCAAGAATAAGCATCCATATATGTGTCCCTTGATAGCTAGAATGAAATTCATCCAAGATGAGGTAGGTGAAAAGGAGGTTATATTATCAGTGCTGTGGGAAATAAGCTGCTAGAGTAAATCTTTTTTAATAATGTATTTTAATATTTCCTGGCAGAAGGATAAAACAGCAGACAGAATATCAAACATTTTCATGGAACAGGACTCTCCTGATTCTCAGGTGAGGTTAAGAAATTCAAATGCCATGGGGAGTTATGGCTACTTGGCTTGTTGCTTCTATCAAACCATATCACATGGCCATTAGAGAAACAGGTCTTGAAGTTGCCTGTGAAAGAGCTACATGTTGGTGTCTTCCAAGATCTGAGTTTGTATTCTACACTGTATTAAAAATGTTCCACTAAATGGCCACAAATCCACACCATGTCCATAGGCCCCAACATATGAAGTCAATACAATACTGTGACAGCAATAATGGTTTAAATCAAGGTGTATTGGTTTCTTATATATTCCACTTACTTGTTTGCACAGCTGATTATAATATAGCCTGTCTTCTTTGAGCCAAACCTATAAAATACGTATACTAGGAAAGGTGTTAGGCTGTAGCCTGGTATTCAATGCACAAATCTTGCTCTTACAGCTGTTCTTAAACAAGATCATTCAGACACACTGCCTCTCACTGTGCCTTTACACCATGTACTGCACAGTCCGATTTTGGTCACAGCAGCTCTTCTAAAGAACTCCACTACTACAGAAAAATAGTCAAGAATTAGTTTCTGAAAAAAAAAAAAATGTCCATAATGGAAATCTTCCTTTATAGGGTGAAATTAGTTATTGAAGAGTATAAAATGTTGGCATACATGATTATTTGGTAAAAACCAGCACCTCGAGTGAAGCAAATTAAGTTAAAAAATGCTCTTTTGTGTTTCTTTAATATCTTTAAAATTGGGTTGCAGTGAAAGTGTTATCCCTACAGTTTAGTCCCTTTATCACCTTATTTCAAGATAAATACAGATTTAAAACAAATGTTGTTTTGAATGATTTGGATTACAGATAATAAAAAGAGTAGCATAGTTAACATTATTATCCAATACTAATAACAAATATCATAGGGCTTCATCTTTCATTTACTGTAATTTTATGTCAGAACAACTTCATTGAAGGACATGCAAGATGTCTGGAGAGTGCTGTTTGTAAGGGCAAAGGCTTTGCTAAAACATTAGTAAAACTAGTAACAGACATGTTGCATTGGTTTAGCTCTGATAAAGTGCTGTCAAAGTCCCAGAATTGTTCAGGGTCAGACAGTTGTGATGAAAACAATTATTCAAGTTCATCCTGATGCACAGATATTAGTGAGGAGCCAAGGAAGAAACTTTTAAAGGTAGATCCTACTGCAAGCTGTAAGGCTGAGAAGGTCCTGCCCACACACACATTGCAAAGTGCTACAGGCTGCTTCTTGGAAAATTAATAATTAAAAAGGAAAATTTAGAAAAGTTCACCACATAAAGACACAGAATTGTTAAATAACTATATTTGCTTTCAGGTCTTCAGAAGAAAAGGACTGGTAATATGGCTCATTCTTGAGACTAATAAGCTGTTGATGGCAGAGTAGTTAATATATCTTCATGTGCAGTAAATGACAGTATGTAATTAAGAGCTTTACCCTGAAGCAAATAAAACAAATAAAGCACTGTATGGCAATTTCATTATTTCACTGTCTATAATTAGTGGCTATTGTGGTTACCTTAAAAAAAAAAAATAAGCATTTACCAACAATTACTTTACCACATTATCTGTGATACCACAGTTATTTCCTATTCTAAGGGCTGAGAAACTTTATAGTATCCTAAATATCATGGCTTACTGAAAGTTTCCAATAGCTGACTTTTTGATAGCAATCAGTGTAGTTCTTCCTTCTTCCTAAAGATGTGGATAGCTATTAGAACTAACAATTAAAACCATACAACAAATTGAGAGTAGCAAGACGAGTCAGTTTAATCTTCTACAGCTTGCATTATGGAGCCAAATAAGCTGCTAAGCATGGCCCTTTGGAGGCGATCCTTTCTGAAAGCTTGCTGCTGAATTTGTGCAGCTGACTGACTTCAGGCTTGGCCTAACTTAGGAGTTATTCACCACAAGCTGCCAAAGCTTTTTTTCTTTTTTTCTGGCCTGTACCACACTTTGCTCACCAAGCTCAAAAAAGTCACTTCTTTCAATTCTGATCAAGGTCTAGAAAAAGATACTCAAGTCCTTCAGAAAACTTATTCCGTATAATTGTTTTCTTAGAATAATTTTCCTCTTTTCAGTCTTCCTTGTGCATCTAAGTGACAGAGGAGGTAGAGACCTGCCATTAGCTGATGATTCACAGAAAAAGTAAAAATTGCTTGAAAGGAATCAAAATAGTGTTGAAGTGAAACAGGCCTTGAGATCTCTGTGAAATGCAGTTTCTGAGTTGGTTAGTTACACTTTGAAAGACAGCCATTAATTACTGCTAAAGGGTCTTCATAATCTTAGTAGTCCACCTCTTAGAGAAGTGTTTCTCAACCTTTTTAAATTCAAGGGTCACTTAACCTTTCTGAAAAATACCTGAGCATTGCTTTTTAGAGTGTTGCCCCAGCCCATATATTCATTTATTCATTAAATTCATATATTCATTATTCATATATTCATTAAACCCTGTTCTTTTATTATTTCCATTTTTACCATTTGTCTTCCATGTTTGCTAGCCTGTTTGGATTGCTGGTTTATGGTTTATCTGTATTTTATTTTTTTAATCTTTGAAAATTGTTTTGTAGGCCACCTTTACTAAAAACAGATCACTAAAGGATCTAGAAAATATGGCCAATTCTCAATTAAGAACGGAATTAATTTTATTTAAGTCTGTTTTTGAAATTCAGGGAACAAATTAAAATATCTTGCAGAAAAAACTCCCCAGCATTTTCCATAGAAAACAATTTTTTGACTGATTTTTCAAAAGGATAAAAAAGTAATCACATTTTACAAGTTCCACAGTATACTGGGAAAAAAAAAAAAAAAAAAAGCTTTTTGTTTTGTTTTGCTTTTGTGTTCATTTTTGGGTTTTGTTTTGTTACAGTAGATCATCCATAAATGATTTTATAAAATCTAATTTCTGAGCAAACAAATTAGCCACGTTGGAGTTCCACATAGCCTCTGGTATTCAAATTGCTTGTCTAAATCAATCCTATTACCTGTACACAGCACTATATCTTGTCCAACTACACATAAGGAGGTATTCAATTATAGAACTGCTGGTACCATCAAGCTTTCAAAAAACTAGAAGCCAAAAGACTAGGAAAATTGTGAAAGGAAGATGACAATACATTGCATTGTTCAAGAATAATAGTTCAAAAGATGACTGATGACCATTGGCAAAAGTTGTGATAATTTTCTTTCTATAATTACTTTCTGTATATCTTTTTATTATTATTGTCTTCTAGCAAGGTTTCACATATCTTATTCTAGAATTTTGTGGTGGGTTGAACTTGGCTGGTCTCCAGGTGCTCAACAAGAAAGAGGGACAAAATGTGACAAAAAGCTCATGAGTCAATATAAGGGCAGGGGGATTACTTACCCGTCACAAGCAAAAAAGACTTGAGGAAATTAATTTCATTTTTTGCCAGTTAGTAAGAAAGTAAGATAATAAAAAATCTAAACCCAGCTTACCTCCACCCCTTCCTTCTTCCTAGGCTAAACTTCACTCCCAGCTCTTCTACTTCTTCCCGTTGAGCAATTTAGGAGAATGGGGAATGAGGGTTATGGTCAGTTCATAACTTTTCCTCTCTGCTGTTCCTTCCTCTTCACTCTCTTCCTCTGTTCCAAAATGTTGTCCCTCCCACAGGCTACAATACTTCATAATTTTCTGTAATGTGGGTTGTTCCCTCAGCCTGCAGCTCTTCAACAACTACTCCAGATTGAGTCCCTTCCACAGAAGCCACCTCTGCAACCCCTCCTTCCCCCTGCTACCAAAACTTAGCCGCATAAACCCAATACAACTCTTATCAGGTCTTTTCACACAAAGACATGGAAACACAAGCTACAGAAGTTGAGGGGAAAGCATATCTGTGCTCCATAAAACTGCCAGCAATTTGGTAAGAGAGTGACGTGCAAATAGCAGCTGTGTAAACACCAACATGTTACTAATATCCACTAATGTATCACATTAGGGCACAAGCAAGATTAGGGCCCCATTGAGCAAAACCTATGGAGACCTTGCTGCTCAAAGAGAGACTTGGTTCTAACCTGATAAAATAGAAAAATATTTTGCTAGAAGAGGAGTGTTATTACCCTGATTTTGCTAAGGAATTAAGAAGCTTTCCCAACATTCTGGCAGATTCATAAAGCTACTTTTTAAAGCAAGAGGGACAGCATATGTCCCATGACTGGGACAGTGTTCCCAGAGGAGATGAGGGATGCTGGATACTTGCCTGTTTGCAGATGACTAAAGCCCCTATGCTAGGTGACAAACCTATTCTCTGAGACAACTGGCACACATCATACTGCTGAACACTTCCTCCCAAAAGAGGATGGCATACTCAGACCAATCTGGAGGCCATTCTGTCTTCCAGGCCATGCTTCCTTGTTGTGTCGGGCTCTCTTTGTTGATCTCAGCCGAAACACTAGCAAGGTGTATGCCAACACTTGAACAGTAGAGTGATGTTTAAACTCATGTCCTGGTCCTGGATAGTTTGCAAAGATAGACGCAAGCACAAAATCTGAAGGTCTATGCAGCCACATTTACCTATGAGCAGGTAGTGGTGGTTGTCATGTCCACGTCTATCACATGGTGCCAGTGAAGTTCATTTGCACTGATGTTGATACACAGAGTGACAGGTTCATCCCCAAAGTAGTCACTGGACTGTGTCCAGCTCACCCAAACACCTGACCCCCAAAATGACAGTTTCAACAATCTCTTTGTGCAGAAACGCATTAGCTAGAGGAAGGGATTATTTGGTTCTAAACAATAATAAAAATATAAAATATAGGAAATATCATGAAGATTTTAGGAAATCATTGTAGTTTCAAAGAACTGTGTCAAACAATATATTGAACTATTCCGATCACATTTCCCCAGAATCAGAAGGCAAAATTGTCACATCCCACTTCACAAGTCTCATGGGAAAATTACTGCAGGGTAGAATGATCTGCTCAATGGAATTATTTTTCACTTAATCCTATAAATTGTATGGGGGCTCAGAATAATGATTACCAAGTCCTCTGGCATGTGGCCACAATCTATGTAACATACACAAAACATAGAACTTTAAAGGAGTGTCTCCCCCTCATTATCCAACTTCAGATTTGTTAAAAACCTCTTGAAATCCCCTTCCCAGAGCACAAAGTATTTGCAGAAGGGACCTACTAGACACAGAAATTTCTTTTGCAGACCTGAAAAGAAATTACACCTCTATGCGTCTGGTGTCTGTGTTTCATATTTATATCTGCAAAGAAAAAGAAATATTTCTGGAAGGGTTTCTTGACAAATAACAGATACATTATTGGATAGCTGACATCCAAGCCCAGGTTTTGGTGGGTAATTGAAGAACTGATAATTGTGGTAGGTTCCATGTGTATTTGTCAAATAATTTAAAATGAGGTTGGTGTGGGATTTTTCTTCATAGTGTCTTGAAGCAGAAAGCTGGACTTAAAAATAGTTTAGGACAGAGTGATACATGTGCAAGCTGTATCCAGTGAAAGTAAATGAAGAATTAAATATTCTGGGATCAATCCCTATCTTATTAAATCACCACATGTGTTTATATATTGAAGTCAATTAAACTGACAAGTCAAAACATTGAAAGTTTGTATTAAATATAAAACAGAAACAAAGTTATTTATAGAAAGAACAAGAGGGAAGTACAGTTGATTAAAAAAAAAAAATCCAGTTTTCTTAGTTCTTTGATTCACTGATTGCCTTCCAGACAGATCTGACATACTTTTTGATTAACATTTCATAAAAGGGCATACTTCTATTGACTATGATTAAACCTTCATGTTGCAAATACAAATTTTTGCTGGATGTCAAAAATAGGCATTTACAAATAAATATGAATTTTTAAACGCTGTAATGCTGTGTACTGAAAACCTGAAAGTTTTAATTCCATGTTACCATAAAAATCAGACCTAAGCCAATCTCTGAAATTCACTATAATTTACTAACAGAAAAATCTGTGTCTTAAGGCTGAAATAATTAAATTAGAATACAGTGGATGGCAATATTAAAACTAAAGTTGCTTTTGGAGCCATAAAATATTTCTCCATGCAATTTGTTATTTGTGATGCAGGGTTGAATTTGCGACTTTAATGAAATTAAAATGCCAATGCCATTGTCTCCAGCAGAGCTGCTAGTTTGGCTTACGGGAAAGACTATGGATTACTATTCTTTAAGAATTAGGGACTGTATGAAATAAAAGGTGTCAATTAACACTGAGGTAATGAATATTCATTGCTAAAAACAAATTTTCACAATCTCTTGGTTTTACTTAGTCCTGGTATGGAAAGGTAAGACCTACTCCCAAAAATGTAGTTCATTAGCACACTTGGCTTTGGTTTTTGCTGAATCTGCTGCTAAGTATGACCAGCATTACCAGCAACATGCTGGCTATGGATGTTTTCCCTAATCACTGACTTAATATATGTTTGTTATCTACTTTTTATTTGCACTTGTAACAGCACAGCTCTCACAAAAGCAACCAAAGGTGCCCTGGCACAAAAGGATCTTTAGCAGAGATCCAGCTCTGACAGGCAGGATTCCCAACCTACTTTGTGACCAGAAGAAAGGAGCTGCAGTTCCCCTCTTTCTGATCCACAGGCTTAACAGGAATGACTCAAATTTCCACCTTTTGAAGCCTGTTCTAAGAGTGTGGCAGTGCTCAGTGCACTGCTGTGTAGGATTCGTCTCCATCTACCACAAGTACAGAGCTTCCCCCACAGGGATGTAGCAGACCTGGCACCACATCCGAGCAGTGTGATATATCCTTTGGGAAGAAAAAGTTACTGCTGTTAACACTGTGCCCTGGAAGACCAAGGAAAGGTTTACTCACTAAATTTTCAATCTATAAAAATGCTTTTTAACACCCCTTAAAGTAAACAATATAAATATTTTAAAAATAGAGACTAATAATATTTTCTGACCCTTCCCCCAAGGTATCTGCAGACTATTTCAGATAATTTTTCAGCAATGGCTTTCATTACTGGCAAAGAAAATAATGCTAAACTTTGGAGAGTCATGTTACCTTGATTTTCACACTCAGACACCCTTATTTGGTTTTTTTGCACAAGTAGAACTATGCCTAACTGTCATTTTGTGGGGAAGGCATTATAGCCATTCACCAAAGCACCCTCCCGCCTGTCATGACTGAGTGGCCTGCAGACTCCACAAGTTAATAAATATCAGTTTAACAAATCCAACTTGCAGGCAAAATGTGTGGTGCACAGACACTGAATCACAAAGAAGTGCTGGCCTACTCAATACATTAAAAGCAGTAAAGACTGTCATTTTTTAGAGGCCTGGAGCTGAACTGTAGCTGTCTGGAGGGAAGTAATGTCAAATACATAGGTGTCTCCTCACGGACTTGGATGCAATTGAAAGAGTCTTTTCAAGATCTGAATTTTGGACACGTTATTTGTGTGGCAGTTAGAGGATTAAATCCTACTTGTGTGTATTTGAGATGGTGCTTTCTATTACATACTAGAAATCTTTTTCTTATGGGAAAACAGTCTTAAATAGAAAAAAAAATGCCTAGGAATAATGTATTCAAGTAGAGCAGGACTTCACTTCATGTGCCCATGGGACAATTTGGCTGTGATTTTCAAATCTTGTTCTCCGCCTATGAAAAGCAATCTAATTGAAGAAAAGTTGATTTAAGGGCATTTTTTACACATGACAATTATATCAAATTCACTAGTTTCTCATCAAACATGAATTATCTGGAAAGTCCTGTGGATTCATTCAAATTGCCATTGTTAAAGAGTGAATTTATTATGTTCTTGCTGAGTTGCTTGTGTATTTTTTTCCATTGTTTATTGTCCGTGTCGATGGAAAAACAGAAAACATTCAGTTAGCATGAGAATTATTACTGGTAACTTCCTCCAAAGGCATGACATATTTTACAATAGTCCTATTTTACTTCATAGATAAAACAGCTCTATTGTGAAATATCAGTGTGTAGATGGAGGGTTTGAGCAGAATTTTAAATAAAGAACATTACTTTGTCTATTTCAGCATTTGCTCAAGTCAGGCTTCTACATTTTGTTCTACATTAAGCTAAGTTTGTAGGGCTTTTATAACCTGTTGTCCTTATAAAAGTTAACGAAAAGTATTTTTTTCCTAGTGCCATAATGTCAAATCATCTCTATAACCACATACACAAAACTTTCTTTAATGTAAGTGTTGGCTTATGCTATTAATGTTTCATAAGCTCTGCATGTAGTTACAGGTAAAAATGTTAAAATGCTCCAAGAGAAGTGGTGGGTTGAGCTGTAAGTGAAGAGGATGTAAATGATAATATGTAAATATATACAAGAACAACATTGCCTTTCTGAGGTCACCAAGATTCCTATCAGGCAAATAATTTGAAAAGTACGTTTCAAGGTGATTCATCTGAAAATCAGTCATTGCCACAGCACAGACTGCCTAAGAGATGCTGTTCACTGATGGAGCTTTATCTGTCTAAAGTTATCGCGACCTCTTTCAAGGTTAAAATGCTCTCTGTTATTTATCAAACACTTGAAGAATAGTCATATGAAACATAGTTAACAAGTGAATCCTATCAACAGTGGGTTTTTTTTCCAAACAAACATACAATGTTTACTTCGGGTCGGGGTTTCAGTCAAAACCTGCACCAAACCCTGTTAAATTCAATCAAGACACTCTTTTGACTGAACTCTGGAGGTCTTCTGAAGTGCTTTACCTTTTTCATGTTCAATTCCTGGAGTTCTTCCTTGTTTTGTGTCCATTTGTGTTGAGAAAATGCAATTTTTCTCCTTGTCTATCTGCCAAAGCACAATTAGAAGATCAGTCACAAATCTACATGTCAGGATATGTCACCTGTTTCTTGCCTTGCCTATTCCCCTGCCCTGTATTTCTGTTTTAATCAAATGATTTCTAGAACCCAATGTGTAATTAGTGTATTAGACTCTCTGTGTTGTTTTCAGTAAAATGCAGCACACAGCAGGAACAAGATCTGCAATCAGTTTTACTCAGTCTTCAGTTAACATTGTTTTCATCTTCAAAATCCCAATGACAGGAGAAACTAAAAACCGTACAAAGAAATATTACCTTTGAAATAAATTGTGAACCACTTCCTTCAGCATTACAATCTCTCTAGAGAATGCCTTTTTCAATAACGATCCACTGAGAGGAACATGTACCTAGTATAATGATTTTAGGTTATGTTACTGTTGTTTTAAAGAGAAACAGAAAATTGTTGTGTTTCATCCTAGGAAATCTATGGGTAATATATTTTTAAACAATATAGTCCAACTTTTTAGCAAGTCTGTAGAGTACACAACTTATTCAGGAAAAAATAATTACACTGATTAGCCTAAATTTCTACTTATGTATACAGTTTCGCACTCTGAATCTAAACATTAAGACAAATTCTTTAATTAGTTGCACTAATTATGTTAAAGGACTGGCTATATGAAGAAACAAGCCAGCCCATGTCAGAAATGAACACAATAGCATTCAGGTCCTTGGGAACCTGACATGGTGACTTCCAGTTCTGTGTTCCTCCTAATGCTCAATATAACTTCTATATCAAAAACAGAGTCTATTATAGAGAGCAAAGATGACACCTTGGTTTCCACTATGATCAGTTAATGTTGCCACTGATTTCAATGGGTTTGAAAGAATACTTTCTCAGAGACTGTCAGGTTGGAATGTTCTTTCCTCCAGTTCAAACCCAGCTTTTGATACTGGATTAATCTGGTAAAACTTTCACTCCCCTGAAGATAACTGGAGACTTGCAGGTCGTTTCAGCATAGACAGAAATTTATTAACCTGATTTCCCTCAAAGCTGGATGTTACTGTGTGTGATTTATAAAAACATTTTTGGGAAGTTGTCTTTTTTTTCAATTAAACATAAAACCAGATGCATCTGAAAGTTCTCCTAAAGTTGAACTGAGATGACTCAAAAAAAAAAAAAAAAACCAGGATACTTGACCTCTCTTTGAATTTCTCTGCTGGCATATTGAGTTCTTAATCACTCTTCCCTGGATGTGGAAATGGAGCTTCCATCTTCTAAGTGTTACAGGCTAATGATATCAACAGATGCAGAAGAAATGCCAAGGCTGCAAGAAATCAAAGTGGATTTAGCATGTTAAGATCCAGCATCAGAAGGACGCTTGAAAAGGGAGTAAATCCTGGATATATGTTGAGTATCTAAATTTTAAATATTCTTACTTTATAAAGGATTATATATAAGATATTACCATACGGAAATGTTTAGGTAACTCAGAAGAAAATCTAATATTCACATATAAATAAAATATTTAGGCAGTTGTGCTGTTTCTAATATCATACTTTTTATTTTAATTTTATTTTTAAATGTTTTTAAGTCTTCTGAAACTTAAGCTCATTAGAGAAGGTTTTTGCATTTCCTCAATGGTTTTACATTTAGATTTAATTAGTAGAATAAACTTCTAGCATAATATCCAAAAGTTATCTGATATTTTTATAGTGTATCTGGAAAATTATAGCTGTTTCTATTGTTACCTTTTAAATTACACTTTTTGGCATCTAATGCATTAATCCTGTATAAGCTATCAAAGAGCTATAGTTTCTACAGAGTTAAATCTTGGAAATCAATAAATATATTTAAAAACTTGAAGTTTCTGGAATTCTCATCAAGGCTACTTCCTGTACAATAAATAGAAAAATAAGTAATACCCATTTTAAATATGAAATTTTAAAAAATCATTTGAAGTAAAAAATGTTACATCCTTCAGCTAAAGCACTATCAAAGAACCAAGGAAAAAAGGTCTTTATGATCTGAGACATGTTCATACCATGAAGGCATTTTGTAGGTTTGTTAAAGGAGAAACTTTTAACCTTCACATACACCACTGCACAAGAAAGAGTTTAAATTGAGAGCAGTAAGTAATTTAATATAACTACACGTTTGTGAAGTCACTGAGTCCAGTCCAGATGAGGGATAATAAGCAGAATCCATTCAGGTCTTCATCCGTTTCCCACCATCATAACACAAATATACCGACACAGGTCTGAGAAGCAATACTAGACAACAAATCCCTATTCAGTCTTAAAACATTGAAAATATATACTTCACAGCATCTCATGTGATGACCATAAAAAGTCAGGTTACAAAGGCCCAAGTCCCCAAGTATACAAGACATTGTACACAGTTCCAAGATACTGTAATACATATGAGAAGTGACTAAATGTAGCATCAAAAATAGCAGCTCTGATTTCCTGATCCCTTTTACTTCCCATAATTTCTTATTTAAATCAAAAGACAGGCTGAGAATTTATTGCTAAAGCCGAGAGTTCAGAGCTACATCTGCTTACTGATCTATAAATGTGCATTCTTGTTTTCAACAAAAATTTTTATACCCATGTTCACCCATCTTTAGTGTTTATAAAGGTGGTAGGAACAATGAACACAAGTTTCTGAGGACAATGCTGTTCACCCCATTCTCATTTACACTAAATCCTGCAAGCACTTAAACCTGTCAAGCTTCTATAATTGTAGGTCCAAAAGTTTGTGCATCTGGGCTCTTGCACATGTGTAGGAGTGCACCAGCTGTTCCCTTCCTCTGCATAATTTTCTCCTTTCCACTTTACATTGTGAAGTAAGGTTTCCTGAGGCAGCTGATAATATAACTGGGATCAGACCAGAATTAACTTTATCACCCAGTTCAGAACTGAGTCTCCCAAATACATGTAGAGATATGCCAAGCACTGACAAAACTATGATTTCTGCTCTGATCCTTCTGATTACTTTGACAAGCAGGAAGAGGGCAAGAACAAGGGAAGAACAAGACAGAAATCAAATTCAATATGGAGTGGCTTAGATTGTTGTTATGGGTTTGGGAGAAGATCAAAGAGGAGACAGAAGCACAGTTAAAACCACCTGATGTAGCCAAGCACAGTGGGATCAGAGTTGTGGAGCTGGAGAGGATAATGATGGGTACAGAGATAGTCACAAATCGAGAAGACAAGCCAGAAAAATCAGTGGATACGCTACACTTGGAAATAGTTGTTTGGTGAAGGTTAAGAAGTGGGACAAGGAGCAAGTAAAATAACATTATGAACCTTGCATTTATGTTCATGTGCTCCTTTATGGCCTCAAGTTGCTGCAGGGATGCACCACTACCTCAGCGTTTGGAATAATTACTTATAGTATTACCCATCCCAAAAACACTTCAAGGATCTTTTTTTTTTTTTTTCCTTGGTATTACTTGGGAATTAATTCTCTTTTGTAACAGCAACTAACTAGCAAAGCAGAGCACATCTGGGATAAATCCATGTAGTCTCACTGCAGACTACCTCGTTATCTGTCACAGCCCCAAGTGCATCAAGAAGCTCTACAGATGGTTTCCCTGCTTCCTCAGGGTTCAAGTGTGGAGCTCAGTGCTGGGACAGCACAGTCAAGAGGCAGAGAGTTGTGCAAAGCGCCCTGCGAAGGGCACTGAAAGGACCCTTGTCTGGGGCTCACTCAGGCCCCCTCAGCCTTCTGGCTCAAGAGCCTGTCCCAGATCCGCCCCTGTCTCAGGCCTTCACCTGAATCACCACACAGGTGTGTCTGAGCCTGGTCCTAGCTCCTCTGGCCCTGACCTGACCCTTCTGGATTCTCTTACTGCTTTCTCCTCAGTCATGTTTGGACACTACAAATTTGGGGGTGATTGGGCTCTCGGCTGACCCTGATTCCCTTCACTGGATCTGCTCTGCTCTCCTGGTGTGAGCACAACAGGACTGTACTCATGACAGTGAGGGCACTGTCCTGCCAGCTCCTTTCCCTCAGTGTCCCAACAGGATCAAGCAGCTTGATGAAAGGGCGCAAATGTTCCCCCTAAATGTTAATGACCACCAGAGAATTAACGCAGACAGACGACTTTTGTTTTTTTGACAACACAGGCTGATTTGTTCTGATATAGTGGAGGTTTACACTGAATGCAGCTTTAAACACAGTGTAAGAAGAATACTCAGGATGTGTATAGTGTAGATTCAAGATACTTTATTACAGTAAAACACAAATTCAAGACATGTATGTAATGGCTTACAGATGTAAAGTGTGTCATTACATACTCATGGTAATAGCAATAATAACAAATGTGGTAATAAACACAACGATTATAACATTAGTGCTTAATATTTATTGAACATTCTGAGAATAAAACATCTGGGTAATATTTTGCTTGGGATTGCATAAACAGAAGAAATAATAACTCCTTCCCATAGTTCGTGGTGTAAAATACTGGATCAACACAGGTTTCTTTAGGTGACAGTGAAGATGGGGCAATAACAGCAATACATTGTGAGGTTTTTGCAAGAGACTTGCAAGAAAACTGGAGCTGGTAATGAAACTGATTGGTAATAAAGCTTGGCAGTTATATTAACTTTTGAAAAGCCCTTTATCATATCTGCCTAATTAAGCTCCAAGCCCCCAAGTAAAGGTGTTATTTCAACAGATTAAAAAGAAAGTATAGCAAAATACTCAAAGGGACAGACTCACTAAACTACAGGAATAAAGTCAATCTGCATGACTTTTAGGCTTCTGCTTTCCAGAAGTAACTTGTGCAGCTATTAGGTTTTCACTTGTATGTTTATCATAGGGGGTTTCTATTAGTTTAGTTAAGAGCCATCCTAAAGGTAATAAAATCAGAGGAATATGTTTGAATATTTGTCTGTATGTCTCTTATGTGATATGCCCTTTCTCTAAGACAGACCATAAAGAGAATGGCCTTCCATAGAAGCCTGTTGAGCTCACCGTTTAGAGAAAAGCAAGTACAAGGAGGAATGTTTTGTAATGTGTCCTCAGTGTAACTGAATCTGGATTCCAGCTGGACTAAGCTCAAAACTGAAAAACTCAAGATAACTATGCCTGCCTCACCGTAAGATACAAATTTCATGGGGAGATACTCACTCTCATTCCAGACGGTCTCGACTGAGAGCTTGGAGCAGGTTCAATGCATAAAAGGCTTTACAGAGCAGAGCAGATTCCTCCAGTTGTGTTGGGAAACGATCTGGTAGCCTATGTAAACCTTTGGGCACGGGGACCATGTATCATATACTGCTGCTACAAAGCAGGAAGCCCTAGTGTCTTCTAGAAGAAAATTCAGAGTGATTTTTCATGAGAGAGCTTTCTTGCTACAATAATTAGAAGAGGAACTGGCAAACCAGTAACTGTGAATTATTCACAGTGGTAAAGTAACAGTGCTCAAATCATCAGCTTCCAAGAAAAGGAAGTAAAACCATAATTTTTTGTTTGTTTGTTTTTCTTGTAACTAGTTAATATCAATTGCAGAACCTCCTCCTTTCTAGAGTTATGCTGCTTACTGTTCAGTAGAAATCCTTGCTGTTCTCAGTATGGATGTAGGTTACCTCCTCCAGTTATGTAGTCGACTTTCCATTAGCAGCAGTCGATTCTTTTTACACCCTAATAATAACTATTTCTAAATTCAAATGGTATTCTTGGGTAAGTAGTTTGAAAAATCTACAGCATTTCAATACACAGCCATTGCATTGTATGAGAAATATTGGTATAGAATACTCACCAGTCTTGACAGAACAAATAAATATATTTTCATACTTTCTCATGTAAACATGCCTGTATTTGCCCTATTACTTTCTTATGTTTGTCCATGACTCCTAGTCTCTCATATCTGCCCATTTCAGTAGTGTTGCAATCCTATTTTGGTCAAAACTGCCTCTATATTACCCTTTTGTTTATTTTATGCTTAAGCTAGTCTGTCAGATAAAACCTTTATTGCCCATATGCTTCCACATGCTTCCTACAACTGGTAGGCTGTATAAGAGATGAATATGTAAACATCTTCATTTATTTGTTTGATTTATTGGCAAAATAAACCATGGAACTGTTCAACACAATCTACCCTGCTCTTAGTTGAATAACTATTTAAGCATATTACAATCAACATTCATTTTCCCAATATCACTACTTCTTTTATCGCTCCTTATCTGAATTTATTTTGTAAGCAATTCCAAAAAAGAATCGCAATTTTTCCTTCTCCTGCTGTCAAACATATCTGGGGATGCAAAATGAAAGAATTAGCAGGCCAGAGTAGCACTGCACAACAGGAAATGATAAATAGCATCTGCAGTTGAAATTGTAGATGAAAACATAAGTAGGCAGAATGCAATTATTTAGGCAACCTGGAAAGTGTCCAGAACACTATAACCAACAGACAAACTACTGGAAACTTCATATAAAAGATAAAGAAAAGGAGTAATTATGCTAAATATTCCTGTCATATTTCCATCTTCAAAATACAAAGTCAATGAACTAGTCATTATTACTTTTCCACAACCGTTCAACACAATGATTTGACAATGTGATCTATAGTATCACCTCAGAAAAACTCTTTGCTCCCCTGTCACTGTCCTCAAAAATTGGCTAAAGGCTGAATCAAAAGAAGGGAAATCTTTGCTATGGAGCATACTATGTTTTACTTAAGTCTTCTCGGGAAACACAGTAATCTGAAATTTTAGACATGAATAATGGGCTTCAGTTTGAAAAAACAGAGATCTCAAATCTTTAGACAAAAACTAAACAGAAACCAAATCCACAAACAAACAATAGCAACAGCAAACTACAACCAATTAACCAACCCCAAATCATTTATTTCAAATTATAACATAGAACGTTTCTTTTAGACCTGAAGTTCCATCTAAGATTTCAAGTTCCAAAGTTTCTGATTCAGCCTTTTTTTTCCAGGATTTCTGAGATGTAAGAATGGCCAAATTTTGGTTGCTCCAGTTGAGACCAAAGTCCAGATGTCAATTTCCCTGACACTGTTAATAACTGTGCTGAAACTCAGCTTCACCTCCCCGCACCAGATGGCTTTGACTATGGGGTAGTGCTTGAGCACAAGTGACTCTCTTCCACTGCTTTCATCTCCAGATTTCTCCATCAGCAGATGTAGCTGGCTTGCCCTGGATTCAGAAATCAGGTTGTGAGTCAGCATGAAGGAAGTGTGAACAACCAGGGACAGTGGCTCTTGGGTACACTTAAACGTTAAAATAAAAATATAAAACTCTCAGAGTTTCAAAGATTCAGAAGTTTCCAAGTCCATGCCGAGAAAGTTGGAAAAACATCTGTCCAGGTCCAGCACTGAGCACGGAGAGAATTTGCTACGTTGGATCCATAAACCTACTGGACTACTCAGAGCTGGATGACCTTAAGCCATGTCTTAGGGCTTTCGAGAGAAAGACTGGAGTGGACATTTGAAGTTTTTTGAGAGATTACCATTCTCTGAGAGTAAATTAGTCTCCGGAAAATTCTGACCAACTCTAATTTTATCTAAAATCCTTTCAGTTCCATCAATACTTAACTGACAATATCACAAAGCTGGAATCTTTATGGGATGCCTCATTTCAAGACTTGTTGTTTACATTCAGCAGCAGACACTATTTAAGGAGGTGTCTGTAAAACGTGTTATGCATGTATGCATCTTTCTTAGCTGTACAAATTGATCTCTAGAGCTTACCATAAAATTCTCAAATGCAAAGAGCTAAAAACATGAAAGAGTAGATGGAGAATGACTGATGTGCTTCATTAATATCATGAGATAGTAAAGGAATAACATTAGTTTGTATTAGTTGGTTAATATTTGTAAAGTTCTTTGAATATAGAACATGCTCCATATAAGCATTAAATTATTATTAATATTAGGCTGTTGAATCTCTCTGGGTTGTACTGCTTTTGCTTGCTGGGTGCTATAGAAATGAATACATGTTTAAGAGGGTGAGAATTAGACCAATCAATTCAAATCAAATCAAGACCACACCTTAATGAACATTGCTGAATCTGTAATGCTTGTGCACCTGCTGCTGTAATATTCACTGACACTCCTCATTCTGATTTCAGGTATTTTTTACTTTCTTTTGGTACAAATGAATCAACACTGAACATATAACACCTGTCTGTGTACTGGTGCTATGCTACTATGTTGGTAGCATTTCCATCTATTTGCACCCAGTTTTGCATTTTTTGTCAACAACTTATTATTATTCCAGATGCTATTTTTGTTGGAAATCATGATATCTTCATTCTAGCAGTAATTATACAAGTGTCAAGAATTAATACTTACTGAAATTTTGTGCTGCTGTCCTGATTGTATAGACTATGATTGGCCTCCTATATATGACCATGAAATGAAAATAACTTGTCTGCCTTTTTATGACCATTCAAGGTATTTATTAATATGAATCACTGAGTTAAATTTTATATAGTATATGAAGTTAATATGAATATATGCAGTATCCATATCAGTGTAATACTGACAATGTAGTATAATTACATTTGCAAGGTCACCTGACTACAGCCTTGCAGTATCAAATGAGGTTTCTTTCATAAAGCACCTGGCTAATAAAAAAAAAACAGAGTGATGCCCTTTTTGGGGTAGGCTGTTATTTTAGTGTGGTTAAACATATAAAAAAAGAAAAACAGTGAGACAAATCACAGTAACAGATATAGAGAAATGAAGAAAAAAAAAAAGGACAGGAAGAAAAAAAAAAGAGAAAAAAGAAAAAGAGAAAGAAAAAGAAAAAGAGAAAGAGAAAGAGAAAGAAAAATCTAAAGGAAAAGCAAAGAGAAAGAGAAAGAGAAAGAGAAAGAGAAAGAGAAAGAGAAAGAGAAAGAGAAAGAGAAAGAGAAAGAGAAAGAGAAAGAGAAAGAAAGAGAAAGAGAAAGAAAGAGAAAGAGAAAGAGAAAGAGAAAGAGAAAGAGAAAGAGAAAGAGAAAGAGAGAAGGAGAAAGAGAAAAAAAAAACCAAAAAAGCTCTTTTGAAAGAGCTGAGAGAACTGATATGAAATAATTTTGAAGTTAATGTCAATCATTTTATAATGATTGATTTCCTCAACTGCAGTGTTAAGCACTGTTTCCTATGCCTCATGTAAATAAGAACAGGATTGTATCAGAGTAACCTGGCTTCATCGCTATCTTTTCCTCATAACCAAAATAGCTCAGAAGACCACAGACTTTGACTGAGCCATTCAGTTTGAAAAAAAACAACTGTATACATTCCTGCTCCTTTGAATTGTGACTTCTTTGTACAGAGTCCGGAGTGCTGCAGTAATTTCTCCTGTGCTTGGTCTCATTGCGTATTATCAGAGGAGAAGGTAACAGTGCAACAGAAAAGAAACCACCTCAAAAGAAAAATGTACTTCTACTAATTTCCTACCAGTGATAGGTAAAATTTATACTTTTACTCTTCACATCTGAATGAAAGATTAGCCGTTCCTCAGCAACTACTGCCATGGAAATGGATTCATGTGCCCTGTAGGTATGAATCTACAGCCCAGGATCAATTAGGTTACTTTTACAAAGTGCAGACTTTTGTAAATAAGACTAATTTTTAAATGAATTTGGACTTTCTGATAAGTATCAGACTAATGTCTTGGAAGGTTTTCTAAAGTTCCTGCTAATGCTGTGTTGAGTTTGCTTAGACAAGACTGGCATTCGGGAACATATATTCATTGCTCATGTCCATGAAGGCTTTGGCCAGCCTACCAAGGACTGGCAGAAAGTAGAGGTCTGTGCAATGGCTGATGTTATGCAGTGGCCTCACTATGGTCTTACTCTGAAAAACTGTTCCATAATTTTATTTTTTTTTATTGAGGCCAGTGTACTCAAAGAAACATACACTCTGTTCCCATCAGTCATAAACTAATTCATTCATATCATACGTATCATAGTATTGTTTTATACAGAGTTATTGAATTGGTTTTTATTCTTAGGATCACAGAACTCTCTTAGTTTTCTGAAAGTATTTTGTAGCAGCAGAACCAAATTCTTTGCACTCATCTCCAGATATGTGTAACTATATGGATGTATATCCATATGCTATGAACACTGAAATATCAGTAAAATCTAAAAATTAAAAAATAGTTCTTTTACAGAAAGTTTTCCATTAAAATAATTGGGAGTCATGTTAAAATTAACTTCATTGTAAAACTAGACTGAAATTCCCAAATCTCCCTCTCCAACGATTAGAAGAAACCAAAGCAACCGACTTGTTCACACTCACACCTTGTTTTTAGACAGTTTAAGTAAGGAGAGGTTAATCTCTCCCTCAGTCCCTATCTGAGTATCTGTTGGCAAACAAAAGATCTGTAGGACATTATAAACTTGACCTCAACCTGTTCCTGTCTCTCAAAACCTAAGAATCCTTCTTGTGCTGAACCTTATCACTTCTGGGCTCAGAGACTAAGAGCTGGCCTCAGGTGACCTACCAATAACTAGAGAAAATTCAGTAATGATGTTGAATATATATTTCATGTATTGAAAGGAAAGAATATTAACAGTTGGTACTAATACTCTTTTTAGGAGGACTGCAGCTGAGAAAATGTTGTAATGAGATTGACGTTTTATGTGAGAAATTGGTACTACTTTCCTAAAATGCACCACTGGTCTTTAAGTTATATTTGTGCTTGAGAGATAAACCAAATGCCATTACTCTGTCCTGCAGCAGTCTGTATTTTTAGAAAAGATGAAATAACCAACACTTGCATTTTTTACATCTGTGATGTGAACCAATAACCCCATGAAATTGGATGAGCACTAACCTTCTGTGAAAAATGATTAGCCCTATGTTCTAAGATAAAAATAATAAAATATGACAAATTTTTGAATGACAAGAATTGCTCCTCCTGAGCTGAGAATTAGATTTCTTTAGATGCTTTTTTTTTTTCCCAGAAATGTATGGGGTGGCAAGTAGTGCTATTTATTAAGATTTAATTAAATACATAAAGAAGGTTGAGTATACGGTGCATTTCTCAAAAACAATGTGGTAACTGAGATTTCTGTTCATGCCTTTCACCTTGATCTGCAAAAACAGTGTGAATGCATGCAAGGTAGAATTTACCGGTGCTGCTATCAAGGAGACATTAAGCATGAAAGAACTTGTACTGAGCTTGATGCTTTACCAGGCGTATGAGTTCATTCATTTCAAGTCTTGCTGAACTCCACATAAAAACCTTACTTTTTGTATATTTTCAATTATACTTCAGGCATAATGGATTTTTTTTTTTAACCTGAAGAACAATATTTGATATAGACTGCATTTGAATTTTCTAAGTAGAAATTTGAAACAAATCCTTAAATTTACTTTAATAATTATATTTTTAACGCTTCTTACTTTTTTAATAGCACATTTTCCTGGTTGTCATGTGTAATTCAAAAAAGCAAAGATAAAACGTTCAATGTCTTGATTCTACTGATTTGGTCAGACTTAAATGTACCTCCTTAAAGAAACTGAAGACCATAATTACAGAGAAAATTATTAGAAATAGATGAGATAAGATTTTGAAAAATAGCTACATGATTTTGTAGCTCAAGTTCCATTTCAAAAATAACGCAGGAATTTGGGTTTTATATATTTCATTGAACATCAATATATTTCTAGCAATTAAGTGCTTACATCAAATTTGACAGTTCTACGCATACTTTAGGAGAAAGAATAAATTACAGCAAAATATAAACTCATTGATCTATTTTTCATAAAGTATTTGTTACATTGACTGTCTGCAAAGAGAAGGCTGTTGAATAACTTACAGTTTATTAATACTTTGGAAGTTATATAAAAGATGAGACAATAAGAAACGGTAGTGAACTATCATATGAAAATGATGTGCTAAGGACAAAGAGAGGACTGGAAGCCCCTCTGTAAATCAGTAGTGCCACAAATTGGGAGGGCAAACCTGGCAGCTTCTTGAGAGTGTGAGGTGTTCCTGGGAGCTCTTCTGGTAGCAGGTGCCTCTGTATCCTCAGTCTCAAGGCAGATGGGTCCTGTCTGGTAGAGTCCAGACCTTTTCCTTGTCTCACCTCTATGAGAGAAGGATGCTGTATACATCTCTTGTTCTGCTATAAGATGAAACAGCCTGAATATATTAATCTCATCCAAATCTTTATGGATGCTTGTGTCTGCATCTGTTCCAAATCCAGGACACTCTGGTATTCAGTTATCTCCCTCTTTCCTTCAGTTGCACTGAATTCTTATCTCTACCTGAATACTTTTCTGATAAGTAAATTTAGTTTTTCCATATAGCCAATATTACTGGTACCTGCAGAGAGTACTTGAAAACACCAATAAGATTAAATTTTAATTGTAAAAGCTGGGAAATTAGAAAAAAAAAAAAAAAAGGAGTCTGCCATTCATCTACAAAACATAAAATTGTCTGAGGATGGCAAAATGGGAGTGTTTTGATAACAACCGTCCATTAGGAACTTATTCAGATGCTTTGAACAGGGCTTTGTTTGCCCTTGAGTTTCAGTTCTCTCAGGCTAGAAATAGGATGGTGAATGGGTTGCTGTGCTCCAGACTGAAGGGGATGATAGATGTTTTTATGCACACAGAGGATACAGATACAAGGAATGGGATAAAGTTCTTCCTCAGCTACAGAGGATTCACATTTATATTTAGTCCAACAATTTTGTTTAATGACTGGTATCTTTTTATTCTCAAATTAAGTCAGGTATTTAACCCTGAATAAATGTGGATGTGGAACCTATAAATGACCTTAAGGCAACAGAGGAAAACTGCTTATTTTAATACTAACAGTAAAGACATGATTTCTTATTATATACTTCACAGCCTGATTTGATTTGCTGTATGGCCTTTCTAACTGTATAGCCTGTACAGTTTGTCCATTTAGTAAACCTGTAACTGTATAGCATAGAGAAGAACTACATAGAGACATCCAAGCTAAGACATCACATCAGAGTTAGTCTGGGTTCCAGAGGAGAACAGTCTTGGCTTTGATGAACTCTGTCTATGACCTCGTACTCTGTTCCTCTCATTAACATCAGTGGTGTAGTACACTAATGACACTGGACAGTTTCTGGTATCATAATATACATGAACATTCAAACCTAGTTGAATGTGATGGAACTTAGTCAAATCTTTGAATTATATATGCCTAGAACTTAACCTTTATGTGAGCTCCTCTAGACAAGCTGTAATATTGGCTATAAAAATGGAAAAGACAGGTTTCATTGGAGTATATAAAATTACTGTGTCTGAATAGCAATAAAAAGTTTATAAACAGTTCTTCTTTGAAAGAACATCCTTGCATATGGTCTTGCTTTGAGCTAGCTCTGTGATCTTCTGCCACCTCTGTGGTCTGTCTGCATGATCCTCGTTCCTTTCTGCCATTTCTCTTTCCCTCTGTATTTGAGCTGAAAGTTCTCAGGCCCTTGTTGACATGAACTGCTTGTCTTCTTTTCCCCTCTATATCACGCAACCTAGAAGCCCGTCCTTCAGACATGTTTCAAATCATTCTCCCCTTCCTCTTTGTCTTTACAGAAAGGCTGACATCAGGAGAGATGAAACATGAGCATCCATTGCATGGAATTATACAAATAGTGTGGCTACTCTGTGCCACCACAACCTGTCACCTACAGACTTGCCATTGATTTCACAAATGTATCAGATGCTATCTGCTCAGATCATATCCTTGCTGTTGCCCTGGTTTTGTTTAAAACAAGACCAGTTCGCTTTTAGTTAATTTTCCTTTCAGCGGAGTTCTTCTAAGTAACTGCACTTTTCTGAATTTTGCTGCATGTTTTTCAGACACTGTTCACTCAGGAGCTGATAATGGTAGCAATGGTATGAAGAAGAGGCCCAGGTTTAGACTTATTGCTATAGCAGCCAAGGTTAATGATAATTTTTGTGAGAGTTGCATATTTGCAAGGATGGGTGAACAGAAAAGGTGACTAAAATTGATCAAGTATTCCATCCCATACATGTCATACACCCTATAAATATGGGAGTTCACGAGGATCTCACTCTCTTCGACCATAGCTGGCATCTGAAGAGGACTCTGCCAGCTCTGCTTGTGATCATAGCCCCAGTTTCAGGCCCTGAATCCAGCCCAGTTTACTCCTCAGTCCAACTCAGGACTTCCAGGTACCTGCGCGACAGTTGCAGAGTAAGACCAGCTCCACCACAGGCCACTGCTGTGCTACCCTGGGAAATTCAAGATTGGTTTTGTATATTTTGTATTATTTTCTTTGTTTATTAGTAGCATTAGTGCAGTATTTTTAACTTTCCAATTTGTAAGTCTCTCTCCCTTTTCCTTCTATTACCTTTCACAGAATCACAGAATGTTAGGGATTGGAAGGGACCTCGAAAGATCATCTAGTACAATCCCCCTGCCACAGCAGGAACACCTAGATGAGGTTACACAGGAAGGCGTCCAGGCAGGTTTGAATGTCTCCAGGAGACTCCACAACCTCCCTGGGCAGCCAGTTCCAGTGTTCTGTTACCCTCGCTGGGAAGAAGTTTCTTCCCAAATTTAAGTGGAACCTCTTGTGTTCCAGTTTGAACCCATTACTCCTTGTCCTACCATTGGTTGTCACTCAGAAGAGCCTGGCTCCATCCTCACCCTTTATATATTTGTAAACATTAATGAGGTCACCCCTCAGTCTCCTCTTCTCCAAGCTAAAGAGACTCAGCTCCCTCCACCTTTCCTCATATGGGAGATGCTCCATTCCCTTAATCATCTTTGTTGCCCTGCGCTGGACTCTCTCCAGCAGTTCCCTGTCCTTCTTGAACTGAGGGGCCCAGAACTGGACACAATATTCCAGATGTGGTCTCACCAGGGCAGAGTAGAGGGAAAGGAGAACCTCTCTCGACCTACTAACCACCCCCTTTCTAATACACCCCAGGATGTCATCGACCTTCCTGGCCACAAGGGCACAGGGCTGGCTCATGGTCATCCTGCTGTCCACCAGGACCCCCAAGTCCTTTTCCCCTATGCTGCTCTCTAATAGGTCATTCCCCAATTTATACTGGAACCTGGGGTTGTTCCTACCCAGATGCAAGACTCTAAACTTGCTCTTGTTATATTTCATTAAATTTTTCCCCGCCCAACTCTCCAGCCTGTCCAGGTCTTGCTGGATGGTAGCACAGCCTTCTGGCTTGTCAGCCACTCCTCCCAGCTTGGTGTCATCAGCAAACTTGCTGATGCTGCACTCTATTCCCTCTATTCCCACTTTCCTTAGTGAGGAGGGTAGGGCGTTAATGGAGAGCATGGTTTATTGTCATCCTTCAGTAAACGGTTGTTCGAGGAGAAAACCCGAAAACCACTTTAACTCAACTGCCTTACCTGTTCACACATGGAATTTTCTTCTTTTATACAGAATAACTGAAATGATAGCACTCTGTATATCATAAAATGTGTATATCATGAAGATGAGAGAATTTTAGAAAAACAAACATGAGAGTATGTCTTTATATTTATTTCACTCACTGTTTATCCATCAACACATTTTGGAAATTAAGCCACATATTATTTGTTTACATTAATAGTCTGAAAGCACCTGTTAAACAACAATAGTTATGATTTGATCGTTCTATTTGATATAATGATTATGAGAAGAAAACATATTTCATTTGATATGGATCATCTTCTGTGATTCCGAAGAAAACAGAAAAATGTATTTATACAATTTGATTAGGAGTAAGAACAAAATGAAACAAATAATATTGCAGTCATTAATCAGAATCAAGTCCTTGCTGTGCAAGGCACATTCCAAGCTGATGCGAGAGACATTCTTACTTTACTACAGAGGGAAATTAACCTCTGCATAGAAAGTTACAGGTCTATATATCAGCTAAACCTCACATAAATCCAACAGCTTTATGTAGAGTTTCCAAATATGGTAACATCTTTGTCCATAAAGAAAACAAGATTACACAGGAGAAAATTTACTTTTTTTTTTTTTTTTAAGCTGAATTTCACTTTTATCGCCTACAAGACTTAGAACAAGTTTATGTACTTAAGTACCATTTATGAAGTTCAATGTGGCAATAATAACTGAATTTTATAACCTTATCTACACTAAGGTAGTCAAGATGAACACAAGTCATTTTTCTGAAAATTTGATAGTTTGCTCTGAAATGAACGTAAGGAACCACTTATGAGCTGGGATTTATTTAAATCCTGGTGTTTGAATGAGTGCTAGTTAAAAAGCAAGACAGTTCCAACAAACAGCAAATACCTCAGCTTCCAACACAAACAGAAAAAGAGGTCTGTAAAACATTTCATTTTAGATGTTTTCCTGCAATAAAACAAATTTGATATTCTACCTTCAGGTTGTAAAATCAGTCATTCTGGATCCAGCGTCTTCATAAAATTCATGACTTGAAAAATGGAAGACTGCATTAGCAGTTGGAGGGTTTCTTGCAATGCAACATCATAATAAAGTTCTTTCACACCAAGTGTGATAGCTGTGCAACAAAGCAGAGTGAGATCCAAAGGAATGGTTGAAAGCCACCATTAAACTCATATTTCTACTACTCTGCATATGTAACTTGCATTTACATAGATATTAACGTAAAAATAATTAATATAAAAATGGGTAACTTTCAAATGTTATTTATGTCAAATCTGAAGCTGTGCAAGCATCCTTGTTTCAACTACTTTTCAATTAGTGGTAAAAATGAAATTCTTCAAACAAGTACTGTCTATCCTGGACTTTGGGAAAGCTGAAGTCTGAGGCTAAGTATAAGCAGAGAAATTCCACATTTTTTCAAGAGGAATGCTGGTTTTTAAAACATCCTACTTCAAGAGACGAAGTGGGAGTTGTTTGAAATTTTTTGAGTTGTGAAATATTCAAAGTTTAACCTGAGATAGACCAACTAGCAGAGTTATCGTGAGGTGAGCAAAGAGAAATGAGGAATACAGTTTACATGTGACTTAGCAATTTGTCACTTTTGTCTCAATGCCTTTTATGATTCATGGCTAGAGAATACAAGATAGCACTGCATATAGTAAAATCTAGCAAACAGAAGTTTTAGGGTGGATAAGATATGCAAATCTTCAGAAAAAAAAAAAAAAGTCAATAAAAGCTTTATAATTTTACACTTGTATTCTGTGCATGTAGAAGATATACCTTCCAAATGGTTTAATGGTTTATACATAGACACTTTTTGTTTGAATTATCTTTCTTTTTTGTATTTTCATTTTTATTATTTATTTTACTTGCCATAAACCTGACTTTTCATGGCTTCAAGGCACTCCACCTAAATGACCTAAAATAGTTGTGTACTAAACAATAACAGCTCATGAGTAACATTTTGAAATCTTGGTCTCTTCAAGAAGCAGAATGTTGTGGTTTTTTTAAGAAGATGAGACTCCAGATTCTAATGACATAAGATGTCCTGACGTTTCCCCTGTAGCTCGGAAGAGATCAGATTTTAAAGCCAGCATAGAATACTATTTAAAAGGAAAATGTTACCACTTTTAAAACATACTACACTGCAGTAGCCTTAGAGAATAGTGATCATCATAAAAATTTTCAATTGTGATTTACTTTCAGAATGGGCAGTAAATAATGTTGCAGGATTCATATTTTACTCACTTTGGGAAATCTTTTTGGTAGGTTAGTCCAGAGACACTAAATCTGCTCTCTTGTGCTATTCAATCAGATAGATTAACCTAGGAGCCATCTGTGATGATAAAGCATTTATCATAACATTCTCTGGAAGATGAATATGGAATACTGTTAATCACGTGGCCAAAAGTCTTAAAGAAAATAAATACCACAATTTAAAATTAAAAAGTGATCAGATTTTTTTTTTTTTAAGAGGACATTGGTACATTTTCAAGCTTTTCTCTGAAACTTTGATGACTAGCAAGTTTTTAGCATATCTTTTTTGTTGTTTGTTCATTCCAGGAATGAAACTTGTTAGGAGAGCTGAGGTTCCCTTGCAGAATACTGATTTGTGTAGGTGAGATTTTTAAAAAGCACAAAATATTGCAACATAAAATAACGAATTCTCAAAGCTACAAATGTTCCACATTTTCCTTATGCAACATGCAATTCTTTCCAAAGCACTAAATAAGCTACTATATTTTATAGACAGAAATCCAAAATATTAGCAACAACACTTCAATTATTTTTTAACAAATGAAGTTTATTCTGAAATACCCAACATAAACAAGAACATGAAAAAAGACATGAACATGAAGACATAAACACCATACTAGCTTCCCTTAGCACACCAGAGAAGTAGCTAGCAGCACATCGCAATTAAATATTGGCCTTTGGCATTAGTTTTGAATGTCATAACCAGACTTTGTAAAAGTAGATATAAATTTTTAATAGAAAAATTATATGTGATTTTTAAAAGGAGCATATAGTGATCAGTTACAACCAAGCTGATGTGGTTCCTATTAGAAAAATATATAGTACTAAATAAAAAAAAAAAATCAAAAGGTGATACTGGATCAGACAGCCATTGGTGTTCAAAGTCTCAGGTATTCAGTAAGAATCAGGACAAAACTTCTGTTTATCAGTTTCAGTTTCCTTATACCTTTTCCATACATCTAAGAAATAGAACATTACAGTAACCTTTTCTCGATATTGCAACATATTAGATACTTGATGTTGACACAGTGCATCTAAGTACTATATTTGGTGTGTGTGATGTAAAATATAGTTCTATGTGATTTGAAGTGACACAGTAAATTAATAAAAACATTTTTGCAAAGTTTTTTAATATTATCGTTTTGTTTCAAATTTGTGAATTCTGAAGGACTGCAGTATTATTTTATGAATGCAGTTTAAAGGATACAAACATTTTGTGGCACACATTTAGACAGAGAAACAAGCAAGCAAACAGCATTCAAATAGTCTTCTTTCCCTTTGCTCTCAAACAGTTTCTGAAGATAAAGCAATTTTCAGAATATGCTTGGGATCCACTTTTCCCATCTCTAATTAATTGTGAATTTAACTTTACAGTGAAGTTCCTGTTGTGGAAAGCAGTGTGTGTAGACATTCCTGATATACAATAAGGGATGGCTACAGAGTCAGGGGACCACAGTCACAGAATTCAATCACCTGCATGCATCCCTCTCGAAGTAACACCCACCTCTGGCTCCGAGGTTGGGCAGCCCTGTCAGTGTGGGGCTGTGCTCTGACTCTGCCTCTGGTAGTCTGGACTTACTCTTGGGCTAATTCAGTTCCTCACCTTCAGCACAGGTTAGCATTCCCCACGCCAGTAGGTCTGAAGCCCTGCTGAAGATGTTCAGAGATTATTCATAAAACACTATTCAGCTGTCTCAGTCCAGACTCCTGAAGACTATATTTAATGGAGACTGGTAGACTTTTCAAGGGAATCATCCAAAGCAGGAACCTAATTTAGATTTTCTAAATTACATCCCAGACACCCCACCCTGTTACACAGGAATTTGCTTCCTGTGCAGTAATTTTTCAGGTGGGTAAGCCACAGTCAGAGTCACAGTCAATTCAAGACATGCTCTCAGTTCTGGTCTAACAATGCAGTCTTGTTTTTCACCAGTTTAAAGATGCTGTGGAAGCCCTTACACATTAAACACAGCACTTATTCTCTTTAAATATCTGAGAAATTAACTTTGTGGCAGGCACAAGGCCTCACAGAGAGAACCAGCATGCTACCTTCCACAAGAAGGGTCATTAGTGCTCCCTCCCCATCAGCAAAGTTCAAATTCCAGTGCTTCCACATTTCAGTTTTTTCTCTTCTAAACCAAAAATTTTTGGTTTGGTGACTCAAATTGCTGGTTGCCAATGAGTTTTTCATCCCTTTGGTGATACTATGTTGGTGTAATATAGTGCATAACAGTCTATTGGCAGACGTAAGTTTAGTCTAAGCTGACCAGAAATCCTGGTGTAACCAACATCAGCACAAATGCCAACTTGAGTTTGTGGTGTTGAACTGAACCCCACTTGTTTGATTCTGCACCCATGGCACAATTAATTTATGAATCAAACCACCTTCCCAGAAAAAACCAAGAGTTGACACTATTAGCTCTCTCTTCCATGCAGGAATGATTTAGAATTACTGCAGTTAAAACCAACATCCTGAATTACACACAGGAAATTGCTGATTGTCAGTGCAAATTACAGAACACTGGTGCATATGAGCGCTGTGTGACATACAACTCATTAAACCAAGAGACACATTATGTGTTAGCTTGTTGATTAATTGGGCTAAACCTTCAGAGAGGTTTCCAACATGCATCATCTGCCACATGGGGTAGTTTAACTCAAAAAGATATTCTAAAGGTAGGTTGTAAATGAGATAATTTATTGAAATAAGGTTGAAAGCCAAAGAAGAACAGATAAAATATGATAACAGCACTATGACCTTGTGTTTTAGTGACTGACAAATTTTAACTGTTGCATTTAGGACCATTTACACTGGAAATTGTTTGGTAAAATCATGATTCAGGCTGTTGCAGTGACACAAAGAGTTACTATATGCCTTAGCCAGAATCTGCACTGGAATAATCCTACAGGTAAACTAATGCCAAGTTAATTCTTGCTGTATCTAAGGGAATTTTGTGATGCCTATTTGTCTTTTACACTGACATTGAAATAGATGTAGTTGTCATTATTTACATCAACATATGTATACAGAGGATAAAGTAAAAACATAATTTGTAGATTTTTGTGCAAGTAAAAATAAGATTTATGCCAAAGAAAAGCAGCTGTGTGATTGCTTACCCATCCCCTCAGCTGCTTTGTTGAGGGTTTCAGAGAGTCTTGTGCTGCTCACTGATTGCTCTGGAGATACTCACCCCTGTCATTAATTTCATTCATTGAAAATAAACATTCAGTTTAGTGTTACACTGTAACACTAAAGGCTAACTCCTCAAATCCTCCCATAGCACCAGCATTCAGGTAAGCACAATACATTTTAAAAAGATTTAATAGAATTTTGGCTCTGAGGATTTTTCAGTCTTATTTAGACTGTTAGAGAAACTTAAAAAAAATAAAAGGCAAAAAGAATTGGCATGGAAATAAGTAGGAGACTTGAGACTGAGAGCCAAATAGAACAACTGTGTTAAGAAAACTGGACTGAAGTCAAACAATAGCTATGGTCCAGTCCAAAGTTGCTTTGGCCTTCTCTGAAAGTGAATGAAGTTACAGAATTCAAAATGTGAAAGAAAAATGTAAAGGAGGATTAAAAAAAAATCTAGGCAGAAAGATTAAATGTTGAAAAGTGAAATACTTGAGCTAAGTAGTCTGCATGGACTGACACTTCAAAAGATGAAACAGAAATTAAAATAAAAAGGAACACTGTAAAGATTTTATCAATTGATAAGGCCCTGAACAATCTCCCTCCCAGCAATGGGACTGCTCTTATTCATTTCAGTGCACCAGAGTCAAAAAAAAGTGAGAGAAGAAATCTCTGTAACGAAAAGAGCCCTACTTTAATTCGCTACAACAACTTCTGGTGCAGTTTGGTCTTAACACATCAAATGGACAAGTTATTTTGGAGTTTTTACTCATTGTCTCCAGCTATAAAGTGTCGATTAGCAACTCACTTGCAAAAATCCATTCGTCTGTTTAGGAATATTTTGCCAAATGCACAAACGGACAGATTAGCTTCTTACAGATATGTGAATGAATGTTACTGTCTGAAGTCGAAGCACTAGAATAATAAAGAAAAATGAACCAAAGATGCCAAGTTGTGTATTTCAGATGTGAAGCGTCATAGGAAATACTAAGAAACAATGATTTATCTTAGGTGTGAACATCAAACAAATACTGTAACTTCCATGGTTGCATTTCATTTCTCTGTTGAGACTCAGGGACAAGTGAAGAAGTGCCTTTGTTGACTTAATGAATGTTTCGTTTTCCTGAATATACATTCAGACACCTAATAAATCATGCTGACTTATAACAAAAGTAATGTAAATTCATAATTGCTGTCTTTAATATCTCAAAGTATGTATCTTTTTTAAAAAAAGCTTGGATAATAGTAACATAGTGGAGAAAAGGATTAAGTTGAACATTAAAAAAAAATTTTACTTCTACTCAAGAAGTCAAAAATTACTTTATCTCTTTAGACAAAGTAATTAATGTATTCAATGTTTATCCTGAGACACTTGAAAGGGAATATATGGAAACACTATTATTTCAGCAATAATTGCTGTATTAAAGTCCCTCTAAATAACTTGAAACACCTTTAAAGTTTAAGATACTTGTGAAAAACAATAATGCTATGAACAGAAGGAAGGCTAGGAGATGGTAAGACTACATGAGATCACCAATTACAATGAACAAGAACAGGCTGCTGTTGCTGTCTCTTTATGACAATTCTAAATACTTAGTTTTTTCTTTTGTAAAACGTATCATCCAGATGTCTAAAATAGTCTTATATAAAATATGAAGGTATAGTAAGCTTACATTTATTTAATTTGTTGTTTGGTTCCTTAGGATAATACAGGACAAAGAGTACCTTACGATCGAAACTGATCTGTTTTCAGCAATCTTATTTGGAAATAACTACTCTGGTGAACACTAACATGAAAAAAATATTTTAAAATGTGCATCTCAAAGTCTGGGAGTGGAGATAAAGAAATGTTGGTTCTGAAGAGTCATAAAGGCTCAGGTTTGTCATCTTGTACATTTCTTTACCTAAACCCAGGATTGTTTATGGTTGTGCCCTTTCTGAAAAATGCTTTTGCACCTGTTCTTAAAGATATCCCAGTAATGGAGATTCTGCAAACCTCGAGGCCTATTTATTCCAGCATTCAACTATTTTTTACCATTAGACATTATGTCCTGAACTTCAATGAGAAAGATTTAAGTCCATTATGTCATAATCTCTTAATCATGGAAAATGGACAATATATAATTACCCTGTTCTTTATCTCAAGAAAACTTGAAAGACTTTTGTCAGTTGGTGGTTTGTTTGTTTTTTTCTGGAACAACTAAATCCAAGTCTTCAGTTTCTGATTTTGGTAATGTTTTCTGCACCTTAGAAAACTGCACTGAAATCTTCTGATCCTTCTCTAATTGGACCCAGCAATGTGTGTTTGCAGCCCAAAAAGCCAATGGTGTCCTGGCCTGCATCAAAAGAAGCATGGCCACAAGCTTGAGAGACAGGATTTTCCCTCTTTACCCCGCTCTCATGAGACCCCACCTGGAGTAATGTGTCCAGCTCTGGGGGCCCCAACACAGGAAGGACATGGACCTGTTGGAGTGAGTCCAGAGGAGGACCATGAAAATGATCAGAGGGCTGGAACACCTCTTGTATTAGGACAGGCTGAGAGAATTGGGGTTTTCATCCTGGAGAAGGCTCCAGAGACACTTCAGAGAAGCCTTCCAGTACCTAAAGGGGGCCTAAAAGAAAGCTGGAGCAGGGTTTTTTACAAGGGCATGTGGTAATAAGAAAACGGGTAATGGTTTTAAACTGAAGGTTAGATTTAGATTAGATATAAGGAAGAAATTCTTCACTCTGAGGGTGGTGAGTCACTGAACAGATTGCCCAGAGAAGCTGTGGATACCCCATCCCTGGAAGTGTTCAAGGCCAGGTTGGGCGGGGTTTAGAGCAACCTGGTCTAGTGGAATGTGTTCCTGCCCATGGCAGGGGGGGTGGAACTAGAAGATCTTTAAGGTCCCTTCCAACCCAAACAGTTCTATGACTCTATGATCCTAATCAAGACATACTCATTTTATATTGAAAGGACATTGCGAATGTTAAGAGATATTCCATTAAGATAATTTTACAAATAGACTGTCAGTGCTCGTTTTCAGCAGCTCTAGTTTCTTTTGAAGTGTATTTCACCTTAGTAAGATGATTTCCCAACTTTTACTTAACAAACACAAAACCAAAGGCCTGCACACTGCATCCAGTCCTCTGCTGTTGTGTCTATACATTTTTTCAATCACTTCTTTGGATGCATCTTTAAACTAGTAAAGTTTCTTATACTATAAAAATATTTTAAAAAGTCCTTCCTTTGATGGTTCTGATTTTGGTCTTCCATCAAGTGTTGACTAGCTTGTACACATTTATTGCTTTTTCTGTTCCTGAAGTTGAGTCACATTGCCTCTTAGACTTCACATAATAAAGTGGACATAAATTCTTTTAGTCTTCTACTATAAGATGGGTTTGATATCTAACTACAGATCTTCCCTGCCTCAGAATAGTTTAAATCAAACTAACTGGACATGAGTGCCTTAGTTACACATGGTATTCTAAGTAGGGTTTTCCGTATATCTCCCAGAAACACCTCACATTCTGTTTCCTAAGATGAGGTTCATTTTTTCACAGATACATTGTATAGTGACCTATATTCTTTCTGTTCTGGATTAACCCAGTTACGGTTTTTATTCCTCTGCTATTCTCAACTGGTAATTCTCCAATTCATATAGGAGTCTTTTTTCATTACTCTGCAAGTGCATGACTTTGCACTTTTCACTGCTATACTTTATCACGTTACAATTGTTTCAGCTTCCAACGTTATCCAAGTCCTTTGTGTCTCCTAAATTCTTTCAACTCACCCTTGTATTGACTAAGTCTAATAACTTTGTGTCATCAGAAAATTGTTAGAATATTTGTGTGTTCCAAGATAACAAATGAAAATATTAAATTGGACCAGTCTCAAAGTTGATCGTTGAGGAATTCCCTTAGTAACGTTTTTCCAGTCTTGTAACTCTTCTTTCCGTGTGAGTAAATGTATTTTTCTCCACATTAACCAGTCTCTTGTCTACCTTATCTGTCTGCTCTAGGATAGTAAGTAAATCCCAATGCAGGATCACATCAAAGACTTACCTGAAGTAGATTAGTTTTGCTGCATCTTTATTCTCTAAAAACAGGACAATCCACTATTTCACAAAAGTAGAAATCTAGCAAAGATCATCAAACCACTTTCAAAAACATTGGTTTTTACCATATCCCTTTGTTCTTTTAATTCTATATCTTTATTATGATCTCCAAAACACGTTTTAAAGCTCTATTTATTACTGAGAGAAATGACTCTGTGGTTTATTTGAACACATTTTCCTCTTTATGAAACATAAGTAGCACATTTCCTTTTGTCCAGTCATATGGTGTTGATGTTAATTTGGCAAATTAGAAATCTGTGTGAAGTGGACAGGCAATTCTCTCACTATACCAGAAAAGCAGTTACCTGCCTCGGAGCAATGTCTGTTGTGATCACTTTTGCTTAGTGTGCTCTAAGGTCTTTCTCACAGAGAAATAAGGGAAAGTATTAATTTAGCTTTAGGTTTGGATCTAGAGGATTTTTATCTGTCTTTAATTCTTATCCCATCATCAATGTAGAAATTCTCCACAGCATCTTTTCTTGTTCTGTTTTTATGTGTTTTCCTTTCCAAAGTCAAACTCTGCTTGAGCTTTGGCAATTCCACTTTACCCCTGTGTTTCTGAACTCCAAAATCTTTCTTTGCTGATCAGTTTCAACTTCAGTCCATTCAAACTTGTATGTTTAGTTTGCTTTGGAAACCATTCCTACAAGGCTAGGATGCAAATTCTGTATGATTTAAATTGTGGATTTGAATGACTGGAGATCCTTAAATACATTTTTGAGCTTTAGTCCTTCTAACTTCATAGACTAGCTTTTTTAAATCCTTGGGTTAAGAATTGGACCTCAGTCTCCTAAATTCTCTTCCCACAGTCCACAGTAACACTTTGTCAGCCAAATCCTCCTGGTTTTGCAGCCAGTGCCTGCACATGTTTCCCATGATTTAGAAAGTTTGTTGTGACAAAATCAGGGTCCTCTAATCTCAGGATTAGAAATCAAGGAGTATAAATCAAACTCCTTTTTTAGCCCAAGATAGCTCTGATGAAGATGTGACACATATATTGCTCCATTTGACACATCTCCATTATGCTTTTGCGTTCTTTAAAGCAACCTCTAGTCATCTCTACTTTTTCCCACCCCACAGCACCCTCTGGTTTCCTGTTTGAAACGATTTAGGTCTAAAAGCTCGCACACTGTCTCATTCTGTTAAATATTTTACCATGAGGCCACACATGTACAGACTTAACTTTCCACTGTTTTTTAAATATTATAGTGATCGAATTTGGAAGTGAGATATTCATACTGTTCTTTGATCATTTTCTGCATCTTTAAATGGGAGGGGTATTACCCTTCCTCCTACTTAGAGCAGACTGTTTGGCTCAAGACAGCTGCTGTCAGAGTGAGTGACAAACACTGTGTTTTCTCTGCTGTGTGGAGCTTACTTATTTCTCTCTTATTTCCTTGTTTTCCTTAATGTAAACAGAAGGTCATTCAGCCTGATAGAACAAAATGTGCTGTGGTTATGGAAATAGCAGTGTTCTCATAATCTGCAAAAATAATTCAGGTAAAAGTGGTAACTGCAAAGAGTATGAAATGAAACAGGAACTCAAGTTGGCCAAGGTGAGGAAAGGAGAGGAGGCATAGAAGAAAAGGAAGATGTAGGGAGACATATACTGTCTTTTCTGTAAACATCTTTGGGTTTGAGATTGTACTATGTTCTTACAAAGCATTCTTGTTTCCTGCATCCTGAACTAAGGAAATTCAGAGCCAGTCTCTCTCAAGTGTCATCATCAACCAATATTTTCCTCTGAGGACCCTTTTTTATCAGCGGTTAAAGACAATTGGTTTCCTACACTCAAAATAAACTTTTGCTCGTGTATGTTCTCACTAGCAGAAACACTTGTGCATTACATCTCAGTTAAGCATATATGATATGCATGCATTAACTTCACATTAGATCTAAAATCCTAAAACTTCATTGGTGTCGAGGGTTAGGATTGTGGGGTGACAATCAAACCCTGGCAGATGTATTGTTAACCTCCTCTCCCCCCCACCTCCCCCTTTTGCCTCTCCCTCTCCCCCCTTCCCACTCAGGACAGGCGATCGGGAGGGAAAGAAGGACAGAGAGAAGAGAGTTGGAAAAGTTTAAGATGTTTTACTAATGCTACTAATAAGAATAGAGAAAATAATACAAAATATACAAAACCAATCTGGAAAGTCTCAGCAACTGCAGAGCCAGCACCCAAAGTCCTGGATTAGACTCTGTAGCCAACCGGAGCTGGATTCAGTCTCTCACTGGCCTCAGTTCGCAGGGACGACCAGCAAGGTCCTCTCCTAATGTCAGCCATGAGGAAAAAAAAAAAAAGGGAAAAAAGGGCAAAAGGGCCGAGATCCTCGTGATCTCCCACTTTTATATGAAGTATTCACGTGAATGGAATGTTATACACCATTGGTCAGTCTCTCGGTCATCAGTTTTCTCGTTGCCCCTCTCGTGAGATGTCCATCCGTGCTTATCAATAAGTTTGCATTCCATTGCTAGGTTTAACCAAAACATGTGTTGGGTTCTCCAGGAAAATGCAGCTAATATGAAGGCTTTAGCTGACAGGCAAAAATTCACTAAAAGAGAAACTTGTTTTTTAACAAAACCAGGACAATTGGTGAGCTGTGTGGAGAACTGGAAATGCATATTGGTTCCTGTAGTTCTTCATCTGCAGACAAAGAAGCAAATGTTTTCCATCACTACAGAACTCTAGCTCCTCATCAGCTGAAGCTCAGCCAGAACAGTTTGCTTTCATAACACTGGTATCAGCATTGCTTGTTTCTTCATCCACTGTCCAGGACTGTGCATATCTGGAGGTTTCTTGTAGCAACTAAAGGGATTCTTGGTCTTGAAAGTGGCACAACAATTTGTTGAGAGACACCAGGATGCATAAGACTCCCAAGTACCTTGTAGCGTGCAAGATATTTAGCTGGTTAATAAAAAAAAAAAAAAAAAAGAGTAACCATAATTTTGGAAAACAGCTGGAGTTCACTGTAAGTGCTGCATTGACATCAGATTAGTCATGAAGGAATGGAGAGCTTTCTCACACGGTAGAGCCATTTGGGCATATCAAATCATCATGTGCCAGTGTTTTCGCAGCAGCTTCTGTGTCAACTTCAGGCAGTGAAAATCTGCTTAATGCATGCTAGAGAAATTTGCTTCTGTCTTTAGAAAACTTTATCTGTTCATCCATTTCATAAAATGTGGTAAGTGGCACCTGAAGACAGTGCTTTATTTTAGATCATATTGTTAATGTGATCGCTGAAAAAAAAATCTTTAAAGAACAAACTTTAAATGTTAAGTAGGTCTTTTTATAACATTAAAATTATAATAGTTGACCTTCCACACCTTTTTATGCTGCTGACTGATGGTCATATGCTGCTAATGTTTCACCAAATGCCAAAATTATCTGAAAACAATTTCAAGATAACTACTTTATGTTTATTTACAACAGCGAATTCATTAGGAAAATTAAAGAATCAAGGTTGATTAAAGAATATGAACAAACTGCCACTAGTAATCTGATATCAGCATTTTCTAAATATGCGGAGCACTTTTAAAAAAATAGAATTGAATTGACTTTAGGCACATTCTTGCTGAAAGCTGAAAAGGCCATCAATATTTGCCTCCCCTTGCAAATTACATTTCTGCGGTGCCACTATTTTAATGTAGCATAATTGCAACAAAATATAACAATATTCTACGCAGAATGCATCACAAACTAGAAAAAACAGATGTCTTAAAGGAAAAATCTGAATGGAAGAAGTAACTCTGTATTTTAGAGGAAAAGAGAGAAATCCAGTTCCATGACTGAAGATGAGGGCTAGAGAGTTGGAGACAGAAGTAGAATTGGAAGGGCAACCTGGAGATGGTTTTGGAAAGGGAAGCAAGTTTGAGAAAAGAGACCAACTGTGAAAAATGTTGGCTGTTTTCTTTTGGTTTAGGCAGCAAGATTTTAAAATTAATGATGAGAAAATTGAAATTGTGCCAAAAAGAGTGAACGTATGAATAAGAGAAGATTTATCTAATTACCGTGTCAAGGAAGAGTTCATTAAGATATTTAACAGAACAGTCTACATCAAGTAAAACCTTACCAGAACCTCCTTGAGGACAGGCCAGCTGCACTGTCCAAGCAATTGTTCATCGTAGGTATCCTCTGCAGGCTTCATAGTTCCCTCGGAGGAGACCATGAGAAACAGGTGTGTAAATTATTTTCAGCCAATTTATTGCAAAGGTAAGAGGCACTTTACGAAATGTATTTTCATGTGGTGGCTAAACAAATCTACTGAGCAAGCAAAACCAGTTTTTGCATACCAAACATCTAGTTCAATGTACATTTCATTAGAGAGGAACCTGGGGAGTCTTATTAAAGAATAAATTATAATATAAACATTTAGTTAGCAAAAAGGCCTTGGGTATAAACTCTTGACTAACTTTAAAAGAACTGTATCTATCAGTATCTTTCAGTGTGTCATTAACTAATGTTCTGAATAAAGACTGTTGTAACTGGAAGGGCATTGAACATTACTAGCCAGAACTGTGTTTTTATCTATCAGCAAACCAGTTTTCTGAAAAATATGAATTTGAGAGGGAAGAGAAATGGGATGTAGACAAATTGCACGCCTGTGTTTCATAGGAAAAACACTTCTGGTCAGGAGAAGGACTGTGGGTTTTTTTTCCTTTTACTGTTTCACTTCAGTATTTTTGAAACAAATGTTTCTGCTTGCTCTCAGAATGAAACAAAAATAATTATTCACACAACTTTTTGTGCAACTACTGTTAAATATTCTTATTTTGACAGTGCACATTCCCATTAGACAATCAGCTGATGAGTACCTCAGGTTTCTTCATGAAGCAATAACTCCAAATATCAATCAACAATTCATGGCAAAGTCTAGCTCCCTTTGGCAAATGATGACCTGAAGTCAGTGTGATTCATGCTTTTGTGCCCACATAGTTCTACAAGGCAATGCACAACACCCAAAGAAAAGACCATTAGGAGATCCTCAGAAGTATATCATTAGTGCTGGTGGCAACAAACAAACAAACAAACAAAAAACCAACTTTTTCTCTGGTTTCTATGAGTTTCATGACAATTTGTGTCTAGGTAGAGGTGGAAAATTCCAGTCTCAGTTTTACAACACCAAGGCTTTTTAAAACTACTTTCATTCCTTCATAGAGAACTGACTCTTCTCTCAGAATTAAAGAAGTGACTTAAAACTGCAGGAGTGATCAAGCAAACACTTCATGTTTGAGAGGTATAGCAACTACAAAATAGCTATATCAAAAAATGCTATAATTGTCTTTTTTTTTTTTAATACCATATATAGTTTTCTTTCAAACTGATTAAAAAAAAAACAACAAAAAACCTCAAACCTGAAATCAGATTTTTTTTAAAATTAATATTTACTTTCAATTCTATTAATTTATTTATTTTGTGCTTATAATTGTACTCTGCATTTTCAATAGTCTGATGACTCATTCATAATTGATCTAGATCCTTTTTACCTTACCATGGTATTTAGTCAGCAGACACAAGAAACACAGTGAAATCTGCCCATAAACAGGTAGTTTTGTTAACAGTCTCAATAAAAATCAAAACATGAACAGCTTGTAGACTCGGTTATGCTTTTCTTATGGGTGAATCAGAATATACAGAAGAACATTGCTGGACAAATTTGCAATAAGTTTCTCGTAAGAAATATAATTTTTCTGTAAATTAGGAACTTTTCTGTTACTCTGAGAAGATTCAGATGGGAAAAAGAGGTAAGAGAGTTCACCTGATTTATATCAGTGAGATGAGGTAACTCCATAAATTCAGGCTCCACCAATAAAAGTAGTTGCTTACCTATGTTTACTACTTTATAGTCTATCCTTTCAGTATAATCTTCAATTTTAATGTTTTATATTGTCAATAGAGGGTTCTAAGCTGAATCACATCACTCATTGGTATCTCAGTGACTGTTGTACTCAGGCTTTCTGAGAACTGACTTTAACTGGAAACACCAGTAAAATACGATTGTGTGTTTATTGTGACCATTTTGTCTTTTACACTTCTACATATAGTGAAAAAGGGAACAAAACATTTAAAGAACTGAGGCATTATTCTCTCTGCTTCCACTTCTAAAGGCAGATCCACTTGCTGAAATGTATATGAAACATGGATTATTGTTCGGTGGTCCAAATAAAGGTTCAACACCCCGAAGTTTCAGGCACCAGACACAGTTACAGCAAAAAGGCCTGTTCTCAAAGAAGGCTAGTCATTTGAAACATGTTGCATAATACTTTGTAAAAAACTTACTGTGCCATCCTTTGATCTGCAGCTACTTTTCATGGAAGACAAAAGGAATATATTTCATATGTAAGAATACTTGACTGTCCCCTGATATTTTAGATGCTTACAATGACAAACACATATTTAAATCCCTTCACACTGCCATACTTTGGAATAAAATTGCAAAAGCTGGTATCAGGAAATGGTTCCCATCGGATTCCCCAGACTTCCCATACCCCTCGTGATATTGCGATGACATAGTAGGATAGGTCACTGGATTCACAGCTGCAGCTTTATTTTTTAAATATATGAGATATAGGTAGGTAGGTAAAAAGGAAACATGGAGATATGGTAGGCTGATGAAGTACATCTGTCTCTTATTATGTATTCTAGGCTTTGATTGTTATCATATCAACTATGATGTGTGCTTATTTTCAATAAAACAAAAAGTTACTTCTGCTATCATGTTTTATTATATTTCTATCAGATTTACTCATTAGTGACACTTTCATTCCCCATAAAATCCTGAAGACATTGAAACTGTATTCAAGATAAATAAATGCAAATACTTAAAAGAAAGCTAATACTTAGAGGCAATGCAGATTTATTCATTATTTCTAAAATTAGGGCTATAGGAATTTAAATAGATTTTTCCCTCACAATGGAGTATGATTTAAACTCTTTAATTAATATTTCTCTACCATGACTTCATTACAGAGGAAAACACGAAAGAACATCAGAAAATCTCTCACTCAGAAAAATAATTATAAGAGATGTCAATTATGGCTTTAGAGTGAAATATGTCTATTTTTTCCTAGTATTCATTCATTGGTCTTTGGACAGGCAGAAGTACTGTGTACTTCAACTACCTTTACAAAGGTAGCCATTGCTATTCTGTTAAGTAAACACCATATAGAATTACAAAAGTCTAATTTTCAGGTATCTCAAAATTTTTTAACCATCAGTCCTTCAAATGTTTGCTGAGGCAGGTGTCTCTATAAATCTGATGCACAGACAGGTGTAGTTCTAGACTTCAAAATACCGCACCTTTGATTCTTTATTATACTTTTGAGCAAGAGAAATCTTTAGAAGAAAATATTGAAATAAAAAAGGGCCCAACTGATTTAAATGAATGAGAAAAACACCAAGTATGGTGGACTCTGAATTAATTTGTGTAATATTTTTGTTTAACAAACATCCAAGTTTGTCCATCTATATAAGGACTCCACTTGTCAGGCTTCTTGGAGAAATTTGTGGAGCTGACCCCTGAAGCTCTAGGAATAGGATTTTTGCTCAGACTAACTTTTCTGCCATTGTTTTCTGCAAAGAGGACAAGCTTTATAGTAGTCCATTACACCTGAACTTAGTGATGTAGCAAATGCCCAAACTAAAACAGTAAGATGGATCAGGCATGGAGGGCAGCTGCTGACTTCATACTAAATGGCACAACTCCATTGTTTCTGAAGGAGACACATCCTCTTATTTTAGCTCAATAGTTTCCCAGTGTGTTACACATGTCAGTTCTTCAGAAAGAGCTACCTAGGATAACAGAAGTCTTCAGTTATATAAAATAAATTATGAAGTCAGTTTATTACCTCTCTCAGTTTTTCTGTGGAGAATGATTCTTTTAGACAACATTAGCTATGTCTCTTGACCACTTCAAAGCCCATAGAAGTCTCTAAAACTAGGTTTTTTAATTTATCTTCTCAATTCATTAAAAAAAAAGATAAAGATGAATGCCTGTTGTCTCTTTTTCCCTGAAGTATTGAGTACAGCTGGATGGAAAACAAGATTTTCCATCTTATGATAAATGTCAGAGTTCTGACATTCATTTTTAGTTTCTGATGTGAACAGAACAGGCTTTAAGAGCCTTTGAGAAAAAGAGAGAGAGGCCAATCTCAGAGGAGCCGATATTCATAGCATGAATGAAAATTTAAGGTTCGAATCCATGACTGGGGGAGAAGGAACTTAATGCCTTGTTTTCCGTGTCCTAAATGAAAGCACCTAGAAACAACTTTCTCTAGGGCAATATGTCTGTGGACCTCACTCTGAAAATCTACCTTGGATCCAAGAAATCTTTTCAGGCAAATTTCAGTTGACATCAGGATAACTTTGTGAAATGTGTTAGCGGCAAGAAATCTGTTTCTTTGACAAAGTTTTTTAGTAAAAGTTGTTTAACCTCAACCAGCAAAAATGAGACATAGCAATGGTAGCGTCCTAGCCCCTACCTGTTCTCAGCCTGGCACAGGTGGCTTCAGGGGTAGGTGGTGGTGCCATGGCCATGAGGCAGTAATTCTCCAGAAGATGGAGGACCCCACTTCCCAGCCCCAATTGAAAGAGAAGCTATGCCTTCTCCCAGGTTGTGATCAGGCTTACAGCCTGCAATTATTAATGACTTAAAGAAGAGGAACAGGCTAAACGCTACTTCCAGGAGCTACTCAGGTCATCCACCCAAGATCTACTGTTGTTCCTGCCTGTGTTGAACCATAAAAGATGTTTGTATGGAGATCTAGCACTGAGGACAAGCTATAGAAAATCAAGACTCATTTTATCGCACCAAAATCTCCGGCTGTCTGTCACATTCATCAAATTAGCAAGTGTGGCAGGTTTTGCCTCTCTAGCACTTGATAGTTCCTTTTTTTTTTTTTTCTTTTTCCTCATTGTATGTCTTTTAATTCCTTATTCAAGTGAGATACGAAGATTTCACCTGCCTTGATTAAAAAGGAGAAAAAGAAAATTAGAAAATGACATTTTATAGTAGGACATGATTTTAAAATAAACCTTAAGTATTATTTCAGCAAATGGAACCATCATGATCACTTAGTCTTGCTATTTATTCTATAGAGGGCAAATGTTATTCACATAGGCCAAACCTTCAATTTAAGCTGAACCTTCAGTCTAGGCCATATCAAGGTCTCTGATAAAATTCAAGGCCCTTATTTTATTTACACAACAGTGTCTTGAGAAATTTGGTGAAATCAAAAAAAACTTGATAAGTAATTTTGTTTCACTGAATCAGAACTGCATCTATGACAAAAATTGCAGACAAAGAAGATTTGAGAAACTTAGCAACAAGCTCTCTGTAACATATAATACTAACAAGGAGCTCTCAGTTTATTTCACCAAGTCCCAGGGGAGTTCTTGAGAATTAAAGTTGTTATGGGTTTCTCCAAAAGACTGAATGCGTTTTCCAGTTTTCAGGTGATCCATTTTTTTTTCAGCAAAAATGCCCAGTTGTAAATAGGTATTATAGTTTTTCTCCACAAACCATGATACAAATAAAACTTTGAAAATAAATTTTCAGTCTGACTATATCACTTAAAGACAATCTCCCATGGATATTTAAACTTCAATTATTTACAAGCAAGGAAGCCCCAAACACAAAAACCTCCAAGCCTATAAAGGTGGATTATGAAAAAATCAAGTCACAGACTCATATTTCAATCTTTGGCTTAGAATTTGCAGGAGGTTTCATACAGATATTTATTGACTCTTATGGGTCATTCTGAGAGGACAAGAGTAGGGCTTTAATGACAAAATTTAGGTGACACTTGTTATCTGACAGGAGATTTACCCTTAGGGGTCCTCTACTGGGAGAGAGCAGCATTTTGATCAGCACATAGAGGCATAAGCTCCATGGAAAAGAATATTTTAACCTTGCACGTGGGAACTGATTAGTTGATAAACTGAGCCCTTTCTTTCTGTAATTTGACTTGGTGAACTATGACGAGTATCAGATGCACGTCTATCAGAATTCTCTTTTTTCTTGAATCTTGAAAAAAAGAAAGTTGCTGTGCAGCCTGACTCTTCCGAATTTTCCAAACAAACAAACAACATCCATTTGTCCTCACTCATTCACAGAATCCCAACAAATTCCTGGTATTGTTTGGAACACAACCAAAATAAAAGATTTCCTTTAGCACTTCTTGTGGACATGACAGAGAGCAAAGGAAGAGAACAACGTACAGCACTTATTTAGTCCTGAGAGGTGGATTAACAGCATTAGAGAAGGAGAACTGACAACCACCTCAGCAAAGAGGAGAGCACATCTCTTTGCTTCTGCCGCTGCTATTTTACAAGCTGACCTCCACCCCAGCTCTTTTCACAGCAGCAGGTTTGACAGATGAGCGATAATGAGAGTCCAGATAGTGCACAGAACAGAGTGCTGCTCGAGCAGCACAAAAGCTACTCATCATGTAGCACTTGCCAGGCAGCTCTCAAAGGACATCACACTTACAGTCCCTTGATCTTTTTTTTTTTTTTTTTTTTCAAACAGAGCAAGCAGAGCAAAGCTGGGACACTTTCAAAAGCATAAACTGTGGTCTGCTACACTCTTCCCTTTTTCCTCACTCCCTTTTCCTTACTATTGCTCTTTGTGAGACAGACTGCATATATTAAACTTTGATAAATGACAAATAAATCTTGCTGTTCACAGAATGACTGTAGAATCAAGTTCACTTCCACAGCAATTTTTAACTGTCAGATAATTTATCAACAACAAATGCTTAAGAAATTTTATATAACTGCATACATATGGACACACCAGTACATTAAAGACACATACACCTAATTAGACAAAAGATATTACTGTGCTGTGTCTCTTGTTTATTTTCTCATGCTTTAGAGATTTGACCCTTTTGTCAACTTTCTAGTTTTAGGAGATCCACACCACATTTTCACATCTTGGAGAAGAAATATTCACATTATACATGACTGCTTTGCTTTCTCTGGCACACTGAACACTTTCACTTATCTTTTCCAAAGGGTGGCATCATTTTAATGCTTGGTTCATTTTATGTAGTAGTTTACATTTTGAAGCAGTGTGCAAACTTTAATCCTACCAGTGTCCTCATGAGAACTGAGAGGAAATGTTATCTCTGTTTTTCAGAGCTTTCACACACACACCAGTCAAGCTGCAGTGACTCAGTAAATTACTGGCCATCAGCTGATATCTCGTAATAATGTGAGCCCTGCTGTCCTTCTCTTATACTTGCTTAAAATTCAGTAACAGACATCTAAATCAACACACTAGTACTTTAGCTGTGGCATAAGCTAAAAGTACAGTACCTGTATGCAGTTGCAGAGATTCAGATGTCATTATGTCATCCAATGTATACGTATTTGCAGAATGAAGTGTGTAAACAGCTTTCAACAACAGCAATATCCAACTGTTTGGCTAAACTCATTACTCATAAAAGTCATAGAATCACTTTGGAAGAGACCCTCAAGATAATCAAGTCCAATCACTAACCTTACTCTGGCACTATACCTTGTCCCTAAGAACCTCATGTATACATCTTCTAAACACCTCTAGGGATGTTGATTCCACCACTTCCCTGGGCAGTTTGTTCCAATGTTCGACAAGCCTTTCTCTGAAGAATTTTTTCCTAATATCCAATCTAAACCTCCCCTGACACAACTTGAGGCCATTTCCTCTTTTCCTATCTATTGCTACTTGTGAGAAGAGACCAACACCCTCCATGCTACAACCTCCTTTCAGGTAGTTGTAGACAGTGATAAGGTCTCCCCTCAGTCTCCTTTTCTCCAGGCTAAACAGCCTCAGTTACCTCAACAGAGGGTTGAGATTCTCCTTGGTCTAACCTGGACTGTTAGACTGAAACTGCTGAACACCTGCATACTTCATATCAATTTTGCTGCAAGTGAGCTTTGAAGAGAGGAGACAAAAAAATCCTGTAGGTTTGTAGTGTCTTAAGCTATTGTAGCAATTTGAGTCCTGACTCATATTGACAACAAGGAATCCAGCTTTTCTTGATACTATAAATGTAATTATTACTAAAGACAGAATCAGAGCTAACCAGTCTGGATTTAACAATTTATTGCAAAAGCATCTTTGAGTTGATTTTATACGATTCCAGACTTTACGAAGAGACAAAGCATATGTTTCCTAGTGTCTTCCAGTAAACGAGAAAAACTTTCAAAAAGTATAGCTGAACTTTCTTCTCTAACAATTTTGCTTGTGGAGAGGAAAATAAATCCTCTCCATGAAATTATTTTATAATTTACACAGCTACTTTAAAGCTGTTTTAAAAGGCTAGTACAGTTTTATTTGTGGAAATGACAAAAAAGATACATGTTTGGCCTTCTACATGGTAATTTGTTACGTGAAGAAAAGGAAGTGACATTCTGTTTTAGAGAATTTTAATCAAAATATATTTTGGTATTGCAGACTCTCCAGGCTGCGGGCCTATCCATACAGAATTTTCACAGTAAGGCATTGTCACCACAGCTTATATATGATATATAAAAACAATAAAGAGTAATTAAATAAGACAAGGTATTATAATGTCTGTATCTTATAATTATATGTTAAAATAAGAAAGTAAGTACTGTGAATTGTTGAAATGCATGAAAAGAGAGTGAGGGAAGGTGCTATGACTGCATCTATAAGTATGCTTATCAGACTATCAAAGACAGAATAGGATTTAAATTCTGACTTGCACAGAAATATGAAATTAACTGATCTATATTTGTTAACATGCAAAACCCATAGAGAGGATAAAATGCACTGCATTTATTTTACAGTGTAATAAATACAGGCATAAGAAAGCCAGGTATTGCCTCACCATAAAAGACATTGAGGATGGATGTCATAAGGCATTTGTAAAACACCATGAAAGAGGCAGAACATTTTTATATAACTGAAAATTAGATGTCATCTCAAAGGACGGGACAGCCCTACAGCAGATTGATCCTTAGACAACTGCAAGCAAAACACCACAGTTGATGAAATGAAGCCAACATCAGAGTCAAAAATGAAGCCAGTCACAGAACCCACCAGAACCGTGCCTACGGGTTGTTTTTCTGTTTTCTTTTTGTCAAGGTTACTTAGGAGGAAATAAGATTGTATATGCTGCATGCAGTATATACAGGGTATGGATAGGGAATCAGATGAAAATGGAAGGGTGAATACGAAAGATACACTTCTGAAAGCAATTATTAACTTCATACAATAAAATAGTAGGAGAAAGTGACAAAGAAAACTTCACTAGGACTCAAGTAAAATTGTTAGCAGAGTTTAAAATAATGAGGACATTACTTTGTGGTTTTGTTGTTGTTTGAGTTTTGTGTTTTGTTTTGGTTGTTTTTTTTGTTTGGTTGGTTGGGTTTGGTTGGGTTTTTTTTGGTTGTTTGTTTTTTCCTGCTTTGGTTTTTGTTTGTTTGTTGGTTTTGTTTTGTTTGTTTGTTTGTTTGTTTAATTTTCCTCCAGAATAGGAAAGCTAAAGGATAAGATAAAACCTGAATTTACGAAAGATAGATTGTGCAAGACTTATCCAATATTTTTCTAAATATAAACTTTGGTCTTCCATGAAGAGAATCTTTGTTCCTTCATTCAACAAACCTACTAAAGGGGCAAAAAAATTCACTATGCTGGTTGGCAGATTGCAGAGCCAGTTATATAACAGAACACTAAGGATATTTATATATGCATGAGTTCAAATAAGCATATGTTTGCTTTCCGTATAGAGCATGGTGGGTGGATGTGAGTCAACTTCAGTCAGATGATCTGGTCAACTTTAATTCCCCCTGTGTTTACTAACACAGATTTCAAGTTTCTGCCTGCATATTGCTCTTTCCACAGAAATCCTACTTCAGTCAGGGCACCCAATGAATAGTGGCACTGAATGAGCAATTACAGTCTTAAAAAACATTTTTTTATTCTCAGGCAGGGTGTATTTCCATGTATTATTTACAGCTCACCATTCAAGCTTGTGCACTAAATACAGAACTATTCACTTCCACCTGTGTTTCTCCATTGTATATTAATTCAAAAGAATATTCCACAAAGAGCAACCAATTTATCTTTTATAAGACTTTATCAAGGAATTTCATGTATTTCAGAGGCTGAGTTGCAAAAAAATAAGAAACATCTGTCATTTACACAAAAAAATGCTGGAGTTTAGCAGTAGATCGCAGAATAATGTCATAACCACAAAACTTCCTGCTTTGTGGATTACATGTCCCAGTTTTATAATGAACAAAGCAACAGTCCTTTGTCTAATAACTTTAGTTATTATGAATCTATGAATCACTCCATACCATAGTCTTCATTCTTCCTGAATGAGGCATGACTCCTGTGAAAGGTTACTATGTGATTATGTGATAAAGAACTACAATAAATACACAGAAGAAGGTTGTACAATAAAATCAAACAAGCAATTTTGTTCCACCACTTCCTAACTTGAGTGTTTCCTATAGAAACGTAAAATTCATAATAGAAATGTAAAAATTGTTGGAATTTTAACTGGTGCTCTGGTAAGCATTTTTGCTTTCCCTGAAGTGGAAGGAAATTCTCCTTCCAGAATTGTTTGATATTCACATTGTTTTTAGAATTCTTTTATTAGTTGAGTATAGGTGACCACATTCAAGTATAAGAAAGCATTTGTATTTTAAGAAAGGAATGGGTAATGCTTCTGATACAAGACACATTAATAGTAATTTGTCATTCTTTAACGCTCAAAAGTCCATAATAATCCCTGGAAGTCAAAACTCATTTTCATGGAGAAACTAGCTGAGGTATGAGTACTAAGTATCACTGAGCTTCAGAACTACATAATGTTGTTAATAAAAATACCGAATTCAGATGCAGTATTTTTTCCAGATATGGCCAATTAACATTCATAATGAATGATGGATATAGGGGTCTGATCAATATTTTCTATCAATACTGTTGTATTGTGTATGACTGGTTTTTTTACTAAACAATGGGATTTGTGTTGGGTGTGTTAGGTTTTTTTTTCATTAAATACAGGTTTTCATAGAAAGTGTGAGGATTTTTCTTTTTCTGATCCAACAAATGAATATACAAAATATTCAGGTTTGGATGCCATGATACAATGCACCAAGTAGATAAGTTTCACCATGATACAATGCATCAACAAGGTAAGTCTTAATTTTTAGTTTTGAATTAAAGTTCAGAGTTCAGTCAGAAAATTCTGATATTTTTTATTGATGAAGAGAGAAAAATATACTAATGCTTTTAAACAAGAGTTGAGAGATAAAACCTCAGGAAATGGAAGCCACTGACGGTGATTAGTGAGGTTTTTTTTGGGTATTCACAAGCCAGTGAGAGTTTGCATCATATGAATAATTTACAGAAACATTTTCTCTGTCCACTGAGAAATGTCTTAGTTTGCGAGCACTGATACAGTTAAGAAAAGGCATCCATCCACATGTTCACTACCTTCACTGAAATTGTCTGTGAGTGATTCCCGAACTCACTAGATTTGTTTCATCACCATACAGTTCAAATGCCCTATGGATGTCTGAAAACAGCAGGAGAGGAAAGGAAGCTATTTTGACATGTCTGCATTCAAAGAGGGCATCCTTCTGCTGAGAAAAAGCACTTTTTCAGGTAGGATGAATTAGCCTGCTATCCAAGTATACTAGCCCTCAGAATTTGTCTGGGGACAATCACAGCAATAAATTTGGATTTAACTGATGCTGTGCTTTTTGAACTGTGTCAAACTCCTCATACAGAAGAACAGAGAAGAAAAGATTTTTCCACCCCTATCAACTCTCTCTCCCCTTTTCTTACTAGTTTGGACATCACTAGTGATTTCCGATTTCAATTCAGATCTCGCCAAAATCTGGAGGAAACAAAACAAAACAACACAAAACAAACAAAACAAAAACAAAAACAAACAAACAAACAAACAAAACAAAAACAAAAATAAGCAGAAAAAGAAAAGCATTTCATACTCTCTGGCTGCCATCTATCTCTTAACCTGACCATTGTTTTCCTTCTCATGCTTCCTCATGTCTCCAGTGTAATCCCATTATCCTCAGGTTACATCTACACTTTTTAAAAGAATGGTCCTTTCTCTGAACTAATTTTAAGAAATCAGTCTAATAATGAAGTTTACAAAGAGTGCAAGAAGGAAATAACAATCTTAAGGTACTGCTTAATGGGTCTTTCTAACCAAACAGCCTATTTTTCATTAATAAAACTCAAGTTATAAAAGTTTAAAAATTTTAGTAAAAGTACTTAACTTTGAAATCCCCCAACCTTGCTAAATTCTAAGAGAGTAAAAAAATCATTATTCTTCCATTAAAGTGGTGTGATTTCAAGATGAAAATAAAATACCCAAAAACATTAAAAAAAAAAAAAGATGCTTTTAAAATAAACAAATCTTAGTTTGTAAAACTGTGACAGAGGTGAGAATACTATAAGTTCATAGACAGAGCATTCTGCTGTAGTTAAACTGGTTTTATATCTATTATTTTCTGTAGGAAATTCAGGATTTACCCAGGTCAGTGCAAATATAACCTTAAACAGATTATTTATTTCTTTAAATCTCCAATTAGACCTTCTCATTAACTAAGCCAATATCTTTGTAGTTTGTAATCATGCAGTAAAAGTCTCAAAGGCAGGCTTAGTTTTGTGTATTAGGGTTTTTTCCATTCAGATCCCCACGTAATAAATATATTCCAAAATACTCTTGAGAATGCAGAATTAACATATTGCTGTTAATACTTGTAAAGTCTGGGATTAATTTCGTATACAAAAATTTATGATGTTCCTGCACAGTAAAAACACTTTAGTGTAAAAGTCTTGGAAGTAGTTTTGGTTTTCTGTATTACATTGCAGCACTACTTTACAAACTTCTTTCAGAAAATGAAAAAAGAAAAAGTTGTTTTTTTTCACTTAGCACATTGTTTTTTCATACTTAAGTAATTTAATATATACATTAAAGTTTGTTTCATGAAAGGCAATTATTTAAAATTTCATTAGAAATACTTTGATGTTTCAGCAACAAAGTTAGAAATAAAGGGTCATATCAATAAATATGTATTCGAGTGGGGAAAAAAATGGATTAGATAGTCTAATTGGCTCTTACAATTAGAAATATGGGGCTAGACAGTTTATAGAAAGTCAGCGATATGTGTGAGAAAGTGATAGTTAAGTTTACAGGACTATTTCTATGGCATTGTTTTCTCATTTTGTTGAAAAAACCTGAATTAGCTTTCTAACTTGAGCCTTCAAAGAATAAAACCAATTCAATGAAGATGTGATTTTCCTCAAACAGTTTTATTTTACAAAATGGTTAGCTTCAACTGCGAGATTATGATCTATCATTTCCTTTAACTAGGTCTATATTCAGAGTTTCCGTCCCTGAAACAGATGGATGTTTGCTCAAATCCGTTATTTACCTGAGCTCCTTTGTTTCTAGGATTTCAGTTTCCTCTGAAGTGTCTCACATTACACTTGACTAGACAGGTCTCCCAAAAATTGCAAGTGGGGACATAAGATACTTCTCAAACCATGTACTCTAGACAAGTTCAGAAGTAGTTTATGAATTGTCACATCTCTACACAGACTGTTTCAGTCTATGAAGGGGGGAGATGGCTGAGGGAAGAGATTTAATTTAGTTTACATTGAAGTAGGTATGAAGCCATGTTCACAAGCCAGCAATGGTGTAAGTATTTAAACCATAAGTGTTTTGCGGTAACTTGCTTTCTTTTTCCCCAGACTAGAGGATGCATGCTAATGTAGCCAACGAAAGAATTCGCCTGAGATGTACCTGTTACTAGTACTACATCTCAGCTGTTATTTCCAAGTGTTCTTTGCAGCCCATCTGCTGAACTAGATGATGTTGGATATCTCACTCTCAGCCTGAGGGGAGATCAAAATAAGGACCAGAAGGTCTGATTATCTGAATTGAATGCAAATTATGGAGTTAAACTCTGACTTCAGAGAACATCTGATCAACCAAAGTGTAGATGAGATCATCTCCTTGGGGAAAATGCCACTTTCCACTGCTCCAGCTAGTTTCAGCTCACAGCCTTATAACTTCATCTATGACAGTTCATGGCTGTTTATTGCCGAACAAACCACATACATGGTGTTAATGGAGAAATTGTTGGCATGCAATATCCCGAGAAAGTCTTTGTTTCTAAATTAACCTTGAAGAGACCTGTCCTATTACTCCGTGCCTTTCCTTTTGCTTGTCCAGGCATCCTCACCTGGCTGAATTTGCTGCAATACACTGTAGCATTTAACAATTTACGTTCTCAATGTAGTTAGAATGCAGTTAGAATGTCCTTAGTTGGAAGGGACCCACAAGGATAATTGAGTCCATCTCCTGTCTCTGCATATGACAACCCCACAGTTCACACAATTTGTCTGAGGGTGTTGTCCAGTCTCTCCTTGAACACCGTCAGGCTTAGGATCGTGACTAGCACCCTGCAGAGCCTATTCCAGTGCTCCACCACCCTCTGGATGAAGAACCTTTCCCTAATGTCCAATTATAAAGACATTGAAGAATGCTGGCCCTAAGACGGATGCTTGTGGAACCCCACTAGTGACTGGTCACCAGCCCGACATACCCCATTTACTAGAATCCTTTGAGCCCAGCCCATGAGCCAATTGCTCACCCACTGCACTGTGTTTACCCAGCTGTATGCTGGACATCTTGCCCAGGAGAATACTGTGAGAGACTGTATCAAAGGCTTTACTGAAATCCAAAAATATCAAATCAACAGGCTTCCCTTGGTCTACTTGTCATAGAAAAAAATTAAGCTTGTCAAGCAAGACCTTCCCCTCATGAACCCATGTTGGCTTGGACCAATGATCCCAACTTAGACTAAATTCAAGCCTAAGAAACACACTGCCACAGTGTACAGTCCATATATTTCTGCATTTGGTTTCAGCTGAGCTGGATGTGATACATAACTTGTCTATGTTAGTCAACTTCCCATTGAGTTGCTATTCCCTTAAATATCTTTCTCCACCAGCTTTTCCCAGACTAAGGTTTCAGTGTCATCAACTAACAAGCAAAACATACCTCAAACTAACTATAATTTCTATATTGTACATCTGCATATCCGCAAGCTCTTCTGAGTAAATTTCCTTAAGAAATTCAATTTGAGAGAAAGGGTGAAGCAAGGAAAAAAAAGACTTTTGTCAAAACATAATCTCTGAAGAATAACCCAAAATGTGCTTGAAAGAGAACTCTCAAAATGTAACACCCAAAAAGATCAAAAGTTCCCAATTAGTTTCAAAATCAGCATTATTTGTCACTATTTTCCACTCGCATGAAGCATAGACCTCCCACACGTTTGTGAAGAATATGAAAAAAACATTCAGCTGCTATGACACGCAGTAACCAAATTCGGCATCTGGTGTTCATTTAGAATCACCTCCATTACAATGAAGATATGGGTGAACGAAAGGGCAAGACTGAGTAACAAATTAGTTAGCGGGGCCCTGAGGGCACTAACATCACTATGGCCATGCCTGGCCATCCAGGGCTGTGCGTGACCCTGATTCCCCTTACCAGGCCTTATCCTGACCCTCACTTGTGGGCCAACAGCCTTGCTTGTCATTAACCCAGCCTGGTGCCCAGGGAGGTGCCCGATGTCCTGGTCTGGGGCTGCCCCAGCTGCCTCCCAGCTGCCCAGTTCTCTTGCTGAGATGATGGAATGTGCTCCAGCTGTGAGGTCCTTCCCTGCTGCCCTGGGGTTACCTGCCCATGGACGCCAGGATGTCCTTGGCCTGTGCAGCTCTCTGACATCTGTGTGGGAGAAGTTATTAAAAGGACCTCCCTCCTACTGAAAGAAGAAAGAGCAGCTGAACATTGAAGATACCTGAGGCAGCAAAAAGCACAAAGACAGAGCACAGGATTATCTTCTTAACCAAGATAGTACTGCATGAGATAAATCTGGACAGGAGAGAGCAAAAAAATTAAAGGAGTGTCACATGTGAATGAAGAAGTAGGCTGCATGTTTGCTACTATTATATACAAAGGAAAATTGTTATAAGTGTAAAGGCGCAAATTCTTTTCTATGAAAAAAATGTGGATTTGAATTCTTGAGAGATGAGGTTGAAATTATAGTCTTGGAGTAAGCAATAACCAGAATTGGTGATCAGGTCCTCTGATTAACCAGGAAAGCCTCGAAGCCCTCCAGGCAGGTAACTGCTAAAATTAAGTCAGGTGGTAAATGTGATACTCAGAAGCTCTGGGATCTCTAGTTCACTGTTGAGATCTGAAAGGAAGGAAAGCTGATGTAAATGGAACTTGAAAATGACTATCAGGCCTGGACCTGACAGTCAGGTTATGATGAAATGGGAGTTCAGAGAGCTCCTGCAGATTTCCATTCAGTTAACACTAATATTAATAATTTCAGTTCTGTTAACTCAGCATTTTCCCCATGATAATCTATTCTGTCAGAAAATTTATGAAAATCAGCAAGAATAACTGAGACTCCACAATTTCATCTGCATGGTATTTTTCCTGAGGGTCTTGTTAGGAAGATCTTGTGATTGAGCATCATAAAACATTGGATTATAAGATAAATTGGCTAGGCACCAGGGAAAGAAATATTAAACAGGTAAACAGATGGGTTATTTGGAAACTGATGGGTGGGAGTAGAAATGAAATTAAACCCCTGAATCTGTAGTACTCAGATTCTTTTTAGCCTGGAGCCTTGCTGATTGACGTTGTTGGGGGACTGAGCTCTCAGCAGCATACAGCTTTCCTTTACAACAGAAGAATTCACTAACTTTGTAGGTAAAAAGCAGATTACAGCCACAAAGAAAAAAAGCGATGTTTTCTGATGGATGTTTTTCCTCACCACAGTTTTCACTTGCTGCAACACAAAGTGCAGGGTGCACAAAGTTATATGGAAATAAATGTCAGCTTAGTTCATAACAGATGGGAATAGGAGGGAAAATGTCCTGTTACATCCATGCAAGTGAAAAAACTGGCATCCATGTTTGCAGCAGTGAATGGATGAAGACACACAAAATATTTAAGTCCACAAAACAAGGAGACCTCTTGATCTGCAAATCTTGTAATTTACAGATGTTTTATCAAGAACATCATCTTGCACAAAACTACTCCTGTGTCAAGATGGCAAACTTCTTGACATGGTTTCTTGCCATAATCTGGTATGTTTGGTCAAAAAGAAAGGTGAAAATTAGGCCACATCTTCTCAACCTGTGGTTTTTACACAGTGAAAAACTTATCTAAGCATTTAAGAGCAGAAAAATCACAGAATTCCTACTTGGTTGAAGTAAAATGTTAAATGCTGCTCTTTTTTTCAGCCACAAAATCTTATATAGCTGCTTCTTAGCTGAGACTGTATTCTTGCACATGGCAAGTACAGCACAGTGACGTGGAAAGCTATCTTTCTACTTAAATCCCTTTAAAAATCCCAATACATGCATGAAACAAACACTAAAAACCTCTTCCTACTATCCTCAGATGTGTGCTACAGAATTACAGCTCCACTTCAGCACAACAATCCAGTTGTCTTGATAAATCTTCTATATTCTGGATTTAAACTGGATACAGGGAAGGTTTTATACGAGGCAGGAGAGAAACAAAGCAGGAAGTAGGAAAGAGAGAAGTGTTAGGTCAGAATATTTTTAAGTCACAGTTATGCTTTCTTCTTGTATCAACAGTTTCCATGTTAAATGCAGGATCAGAGTCTCTCAAATATATGTATAAGCTGTCACATGGATGAATGCTATAAACTGAGTTGTATCATTCAATTGCAATTTGCTTTGAATTCCAGATTATCACAGGTAGGACTAAATATACATCCCTGGACAGGTTTCTAGATGGGTGTATGTCTACAAGATTCCTTAAATATGTTCACTCCGAAAATTATGTCCAGGAATTAAAAAAAAAAAAAAAGGCACTGACACTTTGTGTAAACTTCCAAATGTACAGCAGCCTGAGCTACATCTCTATGAAGGCTGCTTGATGTCCATATTCCCCCAATAAATGACCACATCTTATGTACAAATTAGTTCTAAAACATGCATACTGTGTGTTCAGTGACCTGGGACACCTGGGACACATGCTATACTGAGCACTGATAGGCTACCTACTCAAGGTTTGCCTACTCTGCTCACTCTGGTACATCATATTCCCTGCCTGCATCCAGGTGCGTATGTGTTTCTGTCATGGCAATCCTTGCCGATATTGCATCTTATGGGATCCCATATTCATCAACGACCCAGTACCTGGTGGAGAACAGAGAGAAAACTTTTGATTGTAAAAGGGTTCTACATGGATATTATCAATGTTTTGAGACTCTAGAAAATACAAATTTACTATGTACATTAAAACAAACAGAACCCACTGAACTTCCCAAATGTGTGCCACTAAAATTAATAGATATTCTCATCAGATTTACAATGTAGACATTTGCTTTGGAACATCAATAACTGCTGAAACCCTGTCCAGGCTAGTGATGTTATTTTTGCTGCCATTGCAAAGAAATATAGGGAATAAATATCTAACAGAAACAAGATATTTTTGGTTTTAAATGTTAGAGAAAAAAAAAAAAATTAGAAGACGTTTTCCTTTTGCTTTTTGTTTCAGCTTATTTTCTTTACAGATTTTTCCCTTTAGTTAAATTTTCTTCCCGTCAGTTTGAGTAATTTCAAAATCCTTTGCTGTTGTGATTTTCTTCTCCTCTTTTCTTCTTTCCAAGAAAATGATATTTTTTCTTTCAGCCTCTATTTGCTCATTATATATATTATATATTTTATATATTATTACACGTTGTCCTAACTTTCCTTATCTGTCCCTGGCTGGAATGGAGTGAGAGGCACTGAGAATGCAACCAGATCTGATGAGGGGTAATAATAATAATAACAAGAAGAAGAAGACGAATTCTGTTCAGCAGAGCAGCTACTAAATGCCATTGTAGATGGGTGAAGAAATTGCAGTTAAAACAGTCCTGTTTCTACACAAGATTTCAAGCAGGGCTTTGAAAGAGCCTAATGACAGAAACAAAGGCTAAGAACGAACTGGGAAAATATGGCACATAAAAGATGCTTTTTATTTGTAGCTTTAAAACAAGCATCTGCCCAATCAGCTCTAGGAACAAATTTGAAAATAATTTGCTTGTGCATCTCAGGATGCACAAGCAAACTCAGTAGCTGTGTGAATCATAATGCATCTCAGTAAATTGTTGTTTGCTACACAGGAGTTAACTTTCTGTTACTTTCAAGAGACTATTTCTTTTTATCATATAGTATTTCTACTACCACAGACACCAGAAATTTCAGCACCCTGTGTTGGGTGCTGTACAGAAAACAGAAAGACAGTGCATACTCCTGGTTTATGAGAAGAAACTCAAGGATACCAACAAAGGAAGACAAAGAAGCCATTGAACAATAGTGTTTAACAGGGTAAGCAGCAGGGCAAAGCACTCTGAAGCACCTTTGACGTTAACGGTTTCTGCAAACCTCTCAGCTGCAGTACGTTCTATGCAGGGATGAGAGGAAGGTTACATGGCGCCCACATGAGCTCTTTTAAATCATGAAGGGCACTGTGGGAGAAAGCAGAAAGGCATGGTTTGAAAATCAAGGAAACGAGTGACAAAGGATGTTACTGTTGGTTACTCAGACACAGGAGTCAGCCTCTCAGGATCTCACACTGGAAGAAGAAGTAAGGCTCAAGGTGAAGAAAGATTGTAAAAACCTTGAAAGCAAAGAAAAATAACTTCTGATGTAAAAAGTAAGTGGGAACTGAAACACAGAAACTAGTAACTGTAATTGTTGTACAATCTCAGGTCGCCTTCCAAGTACTTCGTGGATGGAATGCTGTTAGAAAGGAAAGTTCAAACACCTTATCAGATGTCTTAATAGACTTTCTCTGTGTGAAAGTAAAAAATATACAGACCATTTAAACTGACAAATAACATCTTTTAAAATCCAACAAATCATTCTTCATATATTTTAATTCTTCTGGTTGGACTTCCAGTCTATTAAGTTAAATATCTGAGGACCCTAAAAAAATCTCCTTTTTAAAATGGGGAAAAAAATAACAATGCATATATATATATATATATACACACACATAAAATTAAATATGTATATAAATATTTATATAATTGTACACACCCTCCACATCCATATGCATTTATATGAGACAGTTATACATATATATGAGACACATATTGTGCTGGTTTGACTGAGAATTAGTTAATTTTCTTTGTGAAGTTAAAAACCTTTCCTTTTCATAGCTAGCACAGTCATTATTTGGATTTAGTTTGAGAACAAGAGATAACACCCCAGCACAGAGTTACTGCTTTCAATTGCTCTGATCTGAGAGCCAAGGACATTCTGAGCCCTCTGACCAGAGGTTTGAGACATCAGGGAAGGGGGGCACGGATGTGGCAGAGCTTGACTGACATCCAGATGGATCAATGCAAATATTTCATCACATTAGCATCATGCTTCATATTTAGGAGAGTGGGGACTTCCAGTTTCTCTCTCTCTCTCGATTGGGCGTTTTCTTGCTCTTGCTCTGGGGCACTCTCTATTGAAAGACAGGGGAGTTTGGTGCAGGACGTTTAGTTCAGTCTTTTGCCGCTCTGCAGAGGCTTCTGAGCCTTTTTGCATTTTGTCTTTCTTCTCTCTTTGGGACCAGCTGTTAGGGCCAGGTGTTGCTTCCTGGGGCTGGGTGCTTGGTGTGGACAGAGTTCATGGGGAATTGCCTTAAGTCTCTTTTATACATATTTATATATACATATACATATATATGTATGTACTAGTAGTGTATTAGTATTTTGTTATTTTATTAAACTGTTTATCTCAGCCTAAGTTTCCCCCTTCCCTTTGATTCGCTCCCCTATTGGGAGAGGGAAGGAGGAGGGGGTGAGTGAGCAGCTATCGTGGTTGTATTGCTAGTTTGAATTAAACCATGACACATTTACAGCAGAGATATAGATATAACCTGTGTATAAATGCATATATATAACTGTGATCATAGTAATAAAGCATTCTAAAATCATACATTTTTATTATGCAGTTTAAATCTGAATTTTACATCTAAATCTCTTAAAACAAAAACAGATTTCCACTATTTACTTCATTACGATTATGATTTGACTGTAAGTTAACATGGCACTAAAAGATGACAGCAAAATAAGGCTTGTCTTTAACCAATAATGTTGAACATGACCAGTCACATTTGAACAGGTCTAAACTAATGTTTTACCCTAGAATATATTACTTGAAACTGTAAGCACAATCAGTCCGTGAAGATGGAGTGAAAAAACAGTGAAAGAAGCAAAGACTCACCCTACATACTCCAAGGATAGAGTCAGAGTCTGATCTGGTGTACGTGATTATGAAGTGGAATAGCATAGTAAAAATGGGTTAAAGACATGACTGCCACGACTGCAAGGTTATGGCTGGGCTCAGCCAATATACCGTGGACATATGAACAGCACATATGAGAACAGAATGAGTCAGAGCTGTCTAGCTCAATGGTTAGAAACATTGCATAATCTTCTCTGTTGCTTCACCACCCTCATACTGAAGAATTTCTTCCTTATATCTAATCTAAATCTTACTTTTTCAGTTTAAAGACATTACCCTTTATAGTAGTATTTTCAGTAACTTAACTCTTGTTTGGAGTCATTACAGATCTGGTTAACAGTGACCAAAAAAAAAATTAAAATGAGGGATCTATTTTCCGTCTCTTCTCACCATGTGAAATAACTAATTTCTTACAGAAACAAGGAAGACAAGATTAGAAAGTTGGGATAGAAATAAGAATATCTTTCTTACTGTCCTTTTCCAAATGTAGCATCATAAATATATAATAATCTTTTTGGTGAAAACTATACCTCAGTAATATTACCAGCAATGTTCCCTAACAAACTTCCAGTAAAGCAATAAGAAACTGTAAAAGCTCATGTCATGTTCCCTCCCATTCCGAAATTCTGCATGCCTATTAGATTACAATAGTCTGTTTCAGACAACAGCTAAGAAACTTTAGGTCAAGAAGCAAGAAACCTCTCCAGACACCAAAGTCCTGCTTCAGAACTTTTCTTAGCTGCAAACAATGAAGCTTTTATGTGAGCAATGACTAGCGCTTCTGATTTAATAATTCATATTGAATCATGTCATCCTTAATTATTACAATTAGATGCATTATCTTTTCCTAAAATGTCTGTAAGCAATTCATGATTTTCTGAAATATTAATTATAAGTTGCCCAGAAAATGATGACATCAAAGTGTTCCTGTTTTGCAGATTGTGGCACTTAAAATATTTGATACTCAAATGAAAACAGAGATTGGCAGCATTCACTAAAATGCATTCATACAACCCATACATTATTTGGTTTTTAGGATGCAGGACTATAACAAGCTCAGATTTTTGGTTTCTAAAGTTTGAAGTTTACTTCCAGCCAATGCTACAACAAACAAATAAAAATCACTTTTTTCAAGCTTCCTAGGGAAAAAACTCATCACTTAAAATATTTGTAAAGAGTCTGTACAGAAGAGACAAGAAGATCAGTTTTGAGTTGTTCTTTTTCCTTTCAACGAATATTCACATTGAATGTCCTTATACATTTTTCTAGGTGTGCTAACAAAAGTGGGATTTGTTGTCCTATGTTCTTTAACTTTTGTCTGTCTCGATCCAAAGGGATTCTTGTCAAGATTAAAAAAAAAAAAAAATAATTACCTCTCCTTTTACACCTCATGTATAGAAACAAACAGTTTTTTATCACTTCTACTCTCATGTCAAGTGTGAACACATTCTTGACAATCAAACATGCAAGTTTATTAAAAAAATCTACAGGCAACTCCGGTAATTTAGCAGGTCTGACAACTGTTCTGCCTGTCAGTCAGCAGAGGGCATTATCTTTTACACCTAATATGAGTCGGCAGCACATTTTACCATTACTTTGCTTTCAGAATCTGCTCATGCAGTCTGTCTCTTTCTGAAGTTATCAGCACTTATTCCTGAGTATGTACAGGAGAAAGGTAATGGCTATGTCAGCGTATATTGTTCAGTTAAAAAGTAAAGCTGGCGTCACCACTGTAAATGCTGTTTTTACTTATTTGTGTTTATTACATATAAACACTACTGTAGCCTGACTTTCACTCTGTGGATATGAAATTGAAAATATGTCTTCTTGAAGACTTACCTGATGAAAGGTACTTTCTTTCTGTCAATTTTGTCTTTTCATTTATTTTCATCGGAATCACATACTGTTTCCCAGTCACTTCTTCAGGCTCTCCTGTTGTTCTCAATTAGAGGGGGGAGGGGAATGAAACCCTATGAAGTGTTGGCCTTCTTCATTGCTCTGAAACCAAAAGAAAAATAAGATAGAGTGACACTCAGCAACTCCATGTGTACATTCTGCTTCTTTTTCCGTTATCCTGCTGACTCCACAGCCATCTCCAGGATGACCTCTGCTGTTCATGTCATTAAGATTCAGGTTGACTAACAATACATATTAAAAAAAATGAGGATTCTTCATCAATATTTTATTTTCTTCCCTATATGAGAAACATTTCTTTTTTTTTCCTTAAAGAAAAAAAAAAAAAAAAAAGAAGGAATTTTGCATATCAAAGAGCCTATTTTTTTTTTTATTTTCAAAACCAGCTATAAATGGTCCTCTGTGTTCTGCAAGACAAGCTCCAATACTTAGCCCTAATATTGACTGTCTGAGTTCTAAACTGACAAGTGAGATCGTTGCAGTTTTAGCAAAGTTCTCTCAATGAACTCAAATAAGCTGTTCTTTGTTTCAACAGATTGCATATGGGTGGGATCCAGAGACTGATGTTGACACAGATGAGTTGAAATAAGATTTGTCACAGCAATTTACAACAGGCTAAGAATCTAAGAAGCTTTGTTCTTTAAAAGTGGCTAACACTGACAAATATTTAGCTTTTGTGAGAGACAAAAGCCATGTCTGTTTACTTAAACAATATGTTCTTTTTCTTTTTTACTCCTTTTCAGATGGGAGAACACACAGAGTTGGTATTCTTATTCACATATCATAAACAGAAATATAAGGAGAATTTCTTTTTTGGAATCTTTATCATGAGGGATGTTGCAGCCTCACTTACAAACTTAAAATTGAATATGCAGGGCTGGCAGATGTAATGAACTTCTAATTTTTAAGCTAAACATATTTAAACTGAGAACTTAGAAAACATGACAGACATTGAACTTCAAGTAGTATTTTTGCAGAAACACATTTCATAGTGGGATCATCCTTTAATGTAGTTAATGTTTGCTATCTCCACTTAGACCGTCTTGCAGCAACAGTAAACAGCTGTAACTCACATTAATGACAATAAAAGCAGGCACTTCATTGACCTGCCTGAATGGATTTGGGGGTTATCTACATAGGAAACTTAGAGTGCCAGGCTGGGAGTTTACTGCACAGTAACTGCTCTGCACAGTTGTTCTCTACAGTGAACATCCTAGTTGCATTTTAAGTAGATTTTTTTCTGTGATGGTTTCTTTCCCTGTAGATGTAGAGCTATCTAACTCATATTCAATGCTCCCTGAAAAATGCAAACTGTTCTTCAAGTTGGTCAAAAGCAATAAATATAAATTAAAATACTGGAAGTTATTCCCCCACACACTAGTTTCAACTTTTTGGCTTACTGCAGTACAAAATATTTTACATTATGTGATAGGTATATGAAAGAAAAATATTCATCAGCACTTTTGCAAAGCGTCTTTTAGAGAGGGAGCAGAAATTGCCCAGTGCTCACACACAGACAGTGCCTCAAGGGATGTTCTTGGATCCAATCAGCTGCAGGGCCAAAAATACTTCAAACAAACTCATGTTCTGACTTCATCAGTACAGATCAGTTCTACACTTGCAAACATTTCTGTAAAGGGCATCTGACCACTGAATGTAAAATTCTGCTGACTCGAACTCAAGTATGTTGGTTTTACTGAATAATTTTTTTGTTTGAAGAATGCAACTGGATGAATGTGAATGGATCTCAAGGCAGGGAATGGGGGAGCAAAGTCCCTCCCAATGTAAGAGAAGATCAGGTTCAAGACCACCTGAGGAACTGATAATGTAATACTTGAGTCTATGGGACCTGATGAGATGCATCCAAGAGTCCTGAGGGAACTGGCTGATGTAGTTGCAATCCACTCTCCATGATATTTGAAAAGTCATGGCAGTCAGAAGTCCCTTGTGACTGGGTAAAGGGAAACATTGCACTTATTTTTAAAAAGGGTAGGAAGGAAGACCCTAGAAACTCCCTACCTGTGAGCATCACCTCTGTGGCTGGGAAGATAATGGAACAGATCCTCGTAGAAGTTATGTTAAGGCACATGGAGGACAGGGACATGATTCAAGACAGCCAGCATGGCTTCTCCAAGGGCAAGTCTTGCTTGACTAACCTAGTGACCTTTTTTGATGGAGCGACTACCTCAGCAAACAGGAGAATAGCTACAGATGTCATCTATTTGGACTTCTCTGAGGCCTTCAACATGGTGCTTCACAACATCCTTCTAAATTGGAGAGGTGGATTTGATGAACTGTTCAGTGGATAAGGAATTGGATGGATGGTAGCATCCAGAGAGTAATGGTCAATGGCTCAACCATTTGGATGGAGAGAGTGACAAGTGATTTCTCTCAGGGATACATATTGAAATCAATACTGTTCAATTTCTTCATCAATGACATAAACAGTGACGACAAGTGCATCCCCAGCAAATTTGCAGATGACAGCAAGCTGGCTGGTGCAGCTGACACACCTGAAGGATGGGATACCATTTAGAGGGATCTGGACAAGCTCGGGAAGTGGGTCCATGTGAACCTTATGAGGTTCAACAAGGACAAGTGCAAGGTCTTGTACATGGGTTGGGGCAACCCTCAATATCAATACAGGTGATGGATGAAGGGATTGAGAGCAGACTGTGGAGAAGGACTCACAGGTACTGGTGGCTGAAAAGCTGGATGTGAGACAGCAATGTGTGGTTGCATCCCAGAAGACCAGTTGTATCCTGTGCTGTATTAAAAAAAAGCATGGCCAGCAGGTCAAGGGAGGTGATTCTTCTCCTCTACTCCACTCTGGTGAGGCCTCACCTGGAGTCCTGTGTCCAGCTCTGGAGGCCTCAGTACAGGAAAGACATGGACCTGCTGGAGAGGGGCCAGAGGAGTCCACAATAATGATCAGAGAGCTGGAATATCTCTGCTGTGAGGACAGGTTGAGAGAGTTGGGGTTGTTCAGCCTGGAGAAAGGAAGGCTCTGGGGAGACCTTATTATTGACTTTCAACACTTGAAGAGGGCTTATAAGAAAGATGAGGATGGACTTTTTAGTAGTGCCTGTTGCAATAGGACAAGAGGTATTGATTTCAAACTAAAAGAAGAGAGATTTAAATTAGATGTAAGGACGAAACTTTTGACAATGAGGGTGATAAAACACTGGCATAGGTTGCCCAGAGAGATGGTAGGTGCTCCATCCCTGGAAACATTCAAAGTCAGGTTGGATGGGGCTCTGAGCAACCTGATCTTGTTGAAGATGTCTCTACTTATTGCAGAGGGGTTGGAGTAGATGACTTTTAAAGGTCCCATCCAACCCAAACCATTCTGTGATGCTCTGAAATGTCAGGATTTTCCCAGAGATGTCTATCAATGGACATCAATTGTAAAGAAATCTTGCGTGTGCCCTTCTCCTTCCATCTACATATGGGCCAGATCCTACTATATAGGTAAGATCTGAAATTAATCACATCTCAGATACGCTCAGTACCTAGCAAGGTTGGGATCTAAATCCTCCTTTAACTTCACTCACATCAAGAAAGTTATATCAGTAAAAAATAGAAGATGTAAAGTACAATCAATGCTACCTGGTATCATTAAAAACTGACAACAAAAGATAACATTCATCCTGTAATTGATATACTTAAAATGGACTGATTAAAGTTGTCCAGCTTACCTAGGGAATTGAGGGAAGACTTTCTCAGTTGTTTTTCCATTATCTTGCAGAACAGTGTCTGAGAACATAACTATGCTCTAGGGATGTTGGGCAGGTTGGACTTGTTCTGGGGAGCTGAATCACTCTGGATGCAATGAAAAACTACACAGACAACTGAGAACGTGCTCCATTACATAATGAGGAATTTTTCCTCAGACACATGTTGAAGCATATGTTTAGGATAAAAGTAAAATAACCAATATATACATACATCGTTTCTGATTCACTGATCAAGTATCTTTTTCCAAACAAAATTGTGTTCATAGAGGGTGTCAAATAATGAACTGTAAAATCTATCAATAATAATAACCTTATCCCACAAAATTTCACTTGCCAGTGAACCCAGACCTTGTTTGTGGACTGTACTTTAATGATCTGTTGCAGCTGGTAGAGTAGGAAGAGAGTCCTGGTTTGTTAAATATCATAGTAACATCTTTCTACAAAGTATCTTCTTGCCAAAACAGGATAATCATAGTGCATTTTGTTCTGTACCATCTCTGTTGTATTTGACAATCACTTTCCAATATCAAGAACTTGCTCTCAGGAGAAAGGGGCATTCCTGAGGGAAGACTGAAAAAATTGAAAAAAGGCTTCCAGTTCCAATCAAACTGTTGCAGTAATCTGTAATTTTCTTATAAAACGGCAAATTCAGTCCATTGTTAAAACTATAGCAATTGATTTACTTGTAGAGAACCCTTGGGAATCAACTGAAATTGTAATGTTATTTTCATGTGCTGTACTTCCACAGTTTAAAGAAACAGTTTTACTTGAAACAAACTCCCCATGCAGATCATTTTCATATAAAATGATTTAATGGATGCTGTCTTTAATGTTTTCTATCATTGTATATTTTACAGTTCTTGACCAAATTGAAATGATATTGTGCAAATTTAATTTTATATGCGTGAGTGTCACCACCACGTTTCAATTTAAATTGAACTGATTTGCAAGTCAAACAATAGAGCATTTCCTAGCAAATAGATAAGACTCTGCTATATGCAACTATGTTTGCAAATGTGTCTCATAATCTTGGATTCACATTTTAGAAGCCTGCAGTCAAGCCTCCTACCTACATCTGTGAACAAACACATAAGCAACTGGAGGTCTGTTTAAACCTAGCAGATGGACGGTCCTTGCATGAACAGATTGTAGGAGAGGCAGTGTGGGATGCAGCGCCATCCCTTTTGAACTGCAAACTCGAGCAGTCTGAGGAAAAGAAGCACACAATTAGGCTCTGCATCTCATTTTTTTCCTACATGAAGGCAAATTCTCTCCCACCCCACCTCTACGAAGTCATTTCACTTGAGTGATTTGATTTGCATTCACTTCCATTATGAGAAAATTGCTTCTTAATAATTCTTGGTCTGCAGGACATGTTGAAATGCCCACACTTCATGAAAGATAAAAATATGCTTAGGGTTGTATCTGTGGAGGAGATAGTTCTTGGATTTGATTTCTTTACAGATGACCATTTTCTTTGGCTTTGGTATGTAGAGACAATATTACATTTCAGTCTAATTTGACTGTACTTCTCACACTTTGAGAAGAGTACTGTTAGCTCAGGATGGAGGGTTTTATGAGCAAACTGCAGTACTCTCTGAAGCAATTTCACGAATGAAGACACAGGTAATAATGACATGTTCTTCCTTGCTTATGTTTGTCGGTCATTCTAGTGCTCCATTGACTCTGTCCACAGTTCGTCAGGCAACTTTATATAAAATTTCAGGTTCTCCTGAAAATCTCTTCATCGTGTATTTTTGTGTCTTGCATCATTCAAATTCATACAGCCTCTCTCCTGCCAGTGGATGCTATGCTTTTTTTCTCAGCTTCTCACAAAATCAACACAAAACCTCTTTACATGATTGCGTAATTCCCTGTGTGATCTCCTAGAACTTAACCTCAAAGACCTTGACAAATTTGTACTAAAGGGGCAATAATATCAAATAGGACCACTAGGAATGCAGTGTTTTGCTATACAATCAAATATGTCATACTTGATGCACTGCAAACCAATACAGCCCTGTTTCCAAGGCATTGTGCTATAATGGGTCTTTTAGAAGCTCACTTTCATTCGTATGAAATTTAATCTAAGGGAAAAAAATACTAGTTTAAATATTTTTCCATTCTTTACAGCGAATAGATGAATAATTGAACTGACAAAAGCTATTCAGTTTTCAATTCTTACCCTGCTTTTTGAATATTGGAATTTTGTTGACTTATTCTGGCAGTGGTGTCAAGTATAAAGGAGGAAAAATGCATTCTAATAACCCATCAACTCTCCCAGCACCATCATTAATATCTACGATTGAGACAGTTGGGTATCAATACTGAAAACCAAGACCTTATATTTTTCGTCTCATGCTCCTAAGAGATGGATATAAAATCGTACTGCATGAAATAAATAGCATTTTTTGCACAGTAATTATGTAACTGTGTTTGATAAAGGGCAGAAGTAAAGGCAAACTAATTCTTATGGTACATGTTCATTTGTTAAATAAAAGTATTAGGATATACTATGCTAAGCATTTTTTTTCTGTCTTTATTACTATCAAGGTGGCACCAAAATCTCTTTGTGCCTGCAAAAACTTGTTGAATAACAGCAAATAATCTGAGTTATATCATACATTTTCAATATTTAAACGTGCACACTTGTGAATTCCTCTCTGACCCATAGCATTTGCTATCTTTTTTTTTTTTCTTTTTTTCACGCCTAGGAGAAGTTTAGTAGCAGTTAGAACTGGAACGTCAAAAGAGATAGAAATGCAGACTCACAGTCAAATTAAATAGAAATATTCATTTTGTGACATATCAAGTTTCTTATGGACATCTTCTCACGGTGTTTGTAGTACTGGATTCCCCCGATATCTCTGTCTATTCAGAAGAAATTTCCACAAATGAACCTCACAGAAAATTCACGGAAAAGTTGAATGAAAAAATAAACAGAAGAATAAAGAGGACACCAAAAGACAGTAAAACCTCAAAGGGAAATCTTGCATCCTTTAATAGCATAGCAAACAAAAGAGCAAAGAAGGAGATGAACACTAGGAAAATGACTTTTTTGTACTGCTGACACAAAACAAAATTCACAACAGTAGTCTTCAAATTCATCACTTTTTTCCTTGCAAGTCTTCCAGAACAATATGTCAGAAAATACCATTACACATTTTTTAAACCAAGTTGATAAAAATATTAGCAGCATCTGTATGCATTTCTAATACTCGTGAAATGTGTCTGACCATCAGTCTGGTCGAATGAGGTCTCTTTGTTATTCATTGATCTAGTTTAGAACTGGCAGAGAATTGTTCTCTGCCACCACCTACCAATGCTCTCACCTGGCAGAAACACTTCCGTGAGTGGGTTATTTTTGGATCATTAACTCTCAAGGACAAGAAGGATGTCTTCATTTGTTTTTCTGTGTCTAGTGCACTGTGAAGCACACCACAAAGAATCAAGCTGTATTTAGCAGTAACAATAGGAACAATAATTAATGATATGATAAGAGATGTTTATCCTTCCTGTTGTCCTTGCTAAGGTTACCAAAATGTTGGTAGCTATTTACACCTGCTGCTGTTTCAATTGCATGTGTCTGTGACTTTATTCAGAATAGTGGGGTTTGCTTCATCTCCTTAAGTTGAAGAGTAAAGATTCTTATCTCCTTTTTTTGTAAATGAACATTATCAAGCCAAATAACACATGGCTTAGCTTTAAACTACTTAGAAAAAAAATCTAAACAAGAATTCCTAGTGTTTCAGGACACATTGCATGCTTTGATGTACTGTTCTAAGGGTTAGTTATCCTCAACATTAAAAAGTTGCATCTTATTTCTAGTTTCATTTTTCCTGGTCTCAGCACATTTATTTCCACAAATTTGAATCAAAACAACCCCTAAGTCACTCCACATATGTAGGTTTTATATTAATAGCACTATAAACAACTTGGTTGTCAGCACTGCGAAGTGGAATGATGTGGGGGAAAAAACAACCTCACAGCTGAAATGTTACATTTTTGCCAGTTTTAGAAAATGGAAGAAGATGATAGATTTTGTCTTGTGGTTTTGAAATAATTCAGTCTCAGTAAAACAGCTCAGAATAGTGGTTTTGGTCACTATGAGAATTGGCCTTGGAAGAAGTATTTTATTAATACATTCAGGATTTTGAGGACTTCCCTGCTGTGTCCTTAGACTCAGTAAAGGCATTGTATACATATCTCCATGATAGGACTAAGTTTCACATTCCTTGTTCTCTACTGTAGAAAGACTTCTGCTGAAGTCAAAGGAAGGTTGTTTCACTGAATAAATAAATACCATTAAAGTGTTATAGGATTGCTGTTGATATTAGTAGACTTGCTTGCGTGTAGTCCAGGTCCTCTCTTGTAAACATGAACAGGGTGTTTAATCAAGGTTTAAAAAAAATTTTTTCCTTCATGTTTCCCATGGCTGATGTGTTAAAGTGAAAGATTTTAAGGTATAGTCCGGATCACTTCATTAATACATCTCATTGATCAAAATGGGGATGAAAGTATGGAGAGGCAGAATGGCTTAGGCAGTACTTCTAGCTCTGGCAAAAATCTTTTTCAACAGGCTGTCATGTATTCACTATATCAGAGATGTGGTAGCTGAGAGGCTAGTTAACTTGTATTCAGAAGTGAAGATAAACAGTTCTTTGGATTTAAAGTATTCATCAGTATTTTCTCAGCTGCCAAACCAACCGAGGGCTCAAGAGCAGCCTGGTAGCCATCATGTACTGTGGTACGGGGATATGAGCTGTCTGGTGCTAAAGAGGATGGCTAAAGTCGTACTTCCTATCCAAAACGTGCCTATGCCTGGTCTTCAGTATATTCATTCAGCCTGATCATGCCCACAGAAAAAACTTAAAATGGAAAATCAGAGAAAAGCAAAATAAAATATTATTGGAAAGGAGGGAAGAATGATGTTCTATAGGTTGGGGCCTGCTCTCAATACAGCAAAGGCACCAACAAATTGGAGTGAGTTTAGTGGAAGGCCCCTGTACTGGGTGCCTGTGTCTGCCTATGTCCAGGTCCTGGCAGTGGGGAGCTGCAGGACAGCACCCATGAAGAGAAGCCAGGGGTTGCCCCATGCCAGACACAGTTGGTTCCAGTCAGTTCCAGCCAGGTCCCATGGTCCCACCACAGGACAGAGCTGAGCCTGTCAGCCAAACTGGTGGCACCTTTGGGAAAACATATTTAAGAAAGATCAAAACCACTCTACAGGCAGTGAGAAGTGTGTGGGGAAAAAAAAAAAAAGTGATAAATAGTTCTGTAGGCACCAGGGTCAGAGAAGAAGGAGATGAAAGAGGTGCTTCATGTGCCAGAGTAGCCCTTGCAGACTATGGAGAGACCACAGTGCAGCAGATATTTCCCTGCAGCCCACACAGGAGTCCACACTGGAACAGGTGCACCCTGAAGGACTGCAGCCTATGGAGAGGAGCCATGCTGGAGCAGGGGGAAAGTCTGAGGACGCACTGTTATGGTCTGACCATAATCCCTTATTCCTCACGCCCCTGTGTTTTTTCAGGGCTGACAAGATAGAGGACTGGGGGGAGAGAAGGAGTTAAGTTTACCCTGGGAGAAAAGCGGCGTGAGGGAAAGTGTTTCAGTTTCTGTCTTGGTTTCTCACCATCCAAATCTATTTAATTTGCAACAGATTCATTTTCCTCGTCAGGTCTATTTTACCTGTGATGGTAATTAGTAAGTGATCTTCCTGTCTTTACTTTGTCTCACAAGTTTTTCCATTTTATTTTCTCCTGTTGACGAAGTGGAGTGATGGAGAAGCTAGGGTGGGCATCTGGCAGCCAGCCAAGGTCAACCCATCTGTGGTTGGGAATGGAGCACTTGTCCTTCAAGAAGAGGCTAAGGGACTGGGGCTTGTTCAGCCTGTAGAAGGGATGGCTTCAGGAAGCCTTGTCACTACCCTCCAACACTTAAGGAGAGGTCAGTGAGATGAGTCCAAGCTCTTTGCAGCACTGCATCACAGGAGATCAAAAACAACAGACAAAAATCAAAGCACAAGCGATTCAGTCCAGATAAAAGGGAACAATTTTCCCTCACAAGGAGAACCAGGCAGTGAAAGGGATTGCCCAGGGAAGTTGCCTCCTTGAAGGTTCTCAAGACCCAACTGAGTAAAGCCTTGAGCAACCTGGTCTGACCTCAGACCTGACCTGACTTTGAAGAGGAGGTTGGACTAGAGACTAAGACTGTATTTTAGTCTTACGGTGATATTTCAATAAGAAAGTCCTCCAAACCCTCCTGATTTCTTACAACAAAAAAAGTTAACAAGGATGTATCTTCTCTTTCAGATTTTTGCAGTCTATGAACATGCTATTTTAAAACCATTATCCTTGAAATCGAGGTATTAAACATTCAAGTTAGTAAATCCTTCTTCTGCAGCTACAATTGCTTGCCAGATATAAATTTTTGTGGTTTACCATATATGCAATCCTCATCTCTTCAACAGACATACTCTTAAACATCCTTTACAGATAAAGGAACTCAAATTTTTCTCTGTTACTGAGATATGAGAAGGATAGTGTGAATAGGTTTTTTGTCAACCTATAGTTGCTGTTTCTCTCAGTTATATAACATAATCCACCTGTATCAATGTCTGAAGGTGTGTAACAGCTGGATCTTTTAGTTCATATGCTCTTTTGTATGTCTTTGTTCTTGCTCTCACTCCTTTGTAACTTCGACAAATTACAGTTAAGGAAGAACATCACATTGCTTCATAATGACATCAAATATATTTCCCAACATCATTACAATGGCCTTTATGTTTTTGTGGGTTTTTCTGTTTGTTTGTGTTTTTTTTTTTTTCCTTATTTTTGAGGTATTCTTATATTTCCTAGATAAAAACTAGCCTAGTGAAAGAAGAGTCAGGTAGACAGCTGAGAAGCGAAATATCTCCTTAACATTTGGAATTATCTTTTACCTAAATAACGTGGGCAATTTTAAACGCAGCAGAAAGAAACTAGCCATTTTACTTTCCATGACAAAGACTTTAAAAAGTCCAGCTGTAATTATTTTAATGTTGTTTTCACTTTTATGTACAGAGAAATCATCACATTCTCATTAAAAATGCTGGACAAAGTAGTCTAGCTCCCTTTCAGAAAAAAAAAAAAAAAAATATATATATATATATATATCTTCACTTGAAATTGCAGTATCTAATGTTTGAGTGGGGAAAAAAATGCTGAACATGAGTTTTCACGTGACTCAGAACTCTAAAGCTGTCACTTGATGATGGAGCAATACCTCACATTGGCAGAATTCCTTGGAAACCTGTTTTACGTACAGATTATAGTCATAAAGCATTTTGAATATATTATAATGGAAACAGATTGCCTGAATGTATAAATCCAGTATGAGAAGATCTGGATGAAACTTAAAAATGTCTTGAACAGAAAACAGCCAGAGACTGACGCTATGTCTTTCCCTAAGAAAACTATTAATTGGACCATGGAGTAAGGTACATATTGTGGTACAGAAAATTAAGTTAGAGTTCTAGATTATTTTTTTTCCCCTCAAATATCAAGAGTAGCAAGAGTGGGCTGCCCTGCAAGGGATGAGGAGCTTAATGTGTGGTTCTTGAGATAGGCCAAGGGGAAACCCCTGAAGATACTTTTCACAGCTTTCTCAGAGAGGTCTTTTCACATTTACTCAATCCAGGATGACACAGCTTTGCTGCATCAGATCAGTTAAAGCCCAACAAGGGAGGGAGAAGGCTATGGAGCCTATTAGTGCACCCAGGACCCTGGCATCAGAGAAAGACTTGAAGATATAATCTGTGAGAGAGAAAAAAATAGTGGATGAGGTTCTGTTTCTGAAGCTGAAGGATCAAGTTGTAAGTATTTTCCTTCCATACATGATGGATTGGTACCATTGGCTGGCTACCTATTGATTAATTACAGGGAAAGTCTTAATAAACCAAAATCTTATCCTGGCACCAGACTATGACTAAAATACTTCTCTAGTTGTCTCTGTTTGTAACTATAATTAGTATCAGGGTTATTGGGCTAGTTATGTCAAGACTGCAAAGACACATTCACAATGTGGCTCTTCCACTCATGAGCCCTGTGACCACTCAGCCTGGTTTGATCATGCTGCAGCTCCTTTCTGCCAATGGACTCAAGACTTTTATTCTTGGAAACCAAATCACAGCATTGGATGAGAATAATGTGGTCAAAGGGAAGTATACCCAGCAAGATCTTAACACCAGCAGAGTTAGGACATAGCCAGTGCATCTACCCCAACCCCCAGGTCAATGGTAAAGTAGCCATACCACACTCTGTTTCCTTTATTTCTAAGTACTGAACTACATTATCTTGCCTGCTTCATTCACTTTCTCTTCCTACTTCTCATTAGGTAGTATAGATGTTAATGGAAGTACCTTATGCTCCATTAAACCAGCCATGTCTCCCTTGTTTGAGTGCTGGTGCAGGATTTGGAAACCACAGCTTATGTTGAAGAGTTCTGTTCACTTTATTCTCATTCTGTCAAAAGCTCTGAGACAAAATTTACCTTGGTTTCAGGTTCCTTCCATGCTCTGGGATATGTTGGGACTAAGCAACTGAAGTGTTGGAACTTGTGTGTCTAGACTCTATGAAAAACAAACCAAACCAAACCAGAACAGGGAACTTTTTATATTATTAGGTATTGTAACATGACTGCAGAAGTTTGCAAATAACATACAGTCAAAGAGCTGAACAGTGCAGCATGCACTGACTGTTAAGAAATTGTAAAAGGTTCTAATATCTTCATCTTCCTGCAACAACATTGCCATAATTATCAGGCTTTTGAAATCTAAACTCTCTGTCTATCCTACACCACTGTAAAAATTTTAAGTCCTCAGAGATCACATATATTTTCTCTTAAAGGTAAATCTGGGTTTGTTCTGAGTTGTTGGAGATGGATAAATTAGAGTAGGATGAAATTCAGAGCAAGACTGACAGTTTGTTGCTGTACCTTCTTGCATTAATGAGCACTTCATTATAAGGTTTCTCTTGTCTAGTTGTTAGGATTGCTCCAAATTGTGCTTCTGCTATGATGGATCGTATGAGGTAATCCATAAATATGGAAAGTTTGTAATTCTCTTTTTCCAGGCTAAGAAAAATATCAGGTATCCAAATGTGAATACTACCAGTAGAAAGATTTTTAAAAGTCATTTAAAAGCTGGTAAACAGTTCTTGGTAGCTGTTAGTAAAAATAAATAATATAAAAGAATCTTGGAAACTTCTTTTTTTTTTTTTTTTTTTACTTGTTGTTATGCACAATATTATATTTTCCTCTTAAGACTTGATGTGACCATAATGTTTCTGTTCATATAAACTCTTGTAACATTTTACATTTTCTTCTGAGGCATAAAAGCACACTTCCTTCCTTTTATTGCAGAATAGTGTAAAAATAGAATCCATAAATGATTCTGGCAATTGCCACACACCAATATTGTCCGTTCACTGCTGGAGTGTTTCTTTCCTACAATTTCTAGCACTCCCTATAAAGTTGGATTATTACTATATTGCTTCATCACAGAGAACTTCCAACTGTGATATGTAGAACTTCACAATTAATTCAAATATATGTTCTTATATATGTGTGTGTGTGTGTGAAGTTCTACAATACTTATGTGTCTGTTCCCCACAGGCTTCAAGTCCTGCAACAGATAAAACTACGTATTCTGTGTGTATAGGACTCATCAAAGAACACATAAATGACTGTCCATGAAATTACAAAGATTTTCCTCTTTTAAGCTATCTAATAAAAGTATAATGCAAGTTAAATGTGTATATTTACATGTATACTAATATCTGAAGATGTTTGTTGATGCCTTTCCATGATATATTTGTTGTTTTTCCAATATTGCTAACAAGCCTATTGACTAATTCTTGCATAGCACTGTAGTGAACTACGGAAGAGGTATGATTATATCCATTGTTTTCAGATGAGGCAACTGAAGCACAAAAAGTTGAAAATTATTTTCTGAATATCTTAAGCAGTATTCACCATACCTTGCCTTGAAGGCTTTCAATAGCAGCCACTTTAAACTACTGGTATAATTCCTGTATTCTCAGACAGCTGAGATAATTATGATAAGTGTGACAAAAATAGTTGTCTAGAGTTTGAGGGGTGTTAAGGTTTGCACTATCTTGGCTAATAAGTTACTAAAACAGTGCTTGTGAAAGTTTAACTTTTCATGTAAGTGAGGGGAAATCATTTTAGTAGAAGAGGTATTTGTACAACTGATTGCACTATTTGGACAGTAGAAGAAGTAAGATTTCGTTAAAAGAACTTTTACAAAAGCAAACAAGCTAGTTGGATAGATAGCAAGCATGCCACAAATTAATAGTATTGTGTTCACTGTATAAAGAGTATGGCAGAAATAGAGTGCAGCTGCCACAATAGTGCTGATTTGTGGTCTAAAATATGGTTAGGAAGGAAAAAAATACTATTTTTAAAGAAAATTCTGCTGTCCCCCACTGGGACCAGAAAACTCCTGGTACCAGGTATCCATGTACCATACTTGACAGTGGAACTATGGTTAATAGCACAATGCCGGATGCTAACATACTCAAGTCAGCAGCAGAAATAGGAGATTTCCTTGCAGTTGTTTGCAAACATGACTGAAAGCAGCAGCTCATTTTCAAACACATGGGAAAACATTTTTCCTTATCTAGCTTCCTTACTTTTGACAGGATGAGAAAATAGAGTGTATAGAAGGGATATTTCTTCAACAGGACTCCAGACACTGGTGACCTTTTCCACTATCAAAAGGTGGACTAATCTTTCCATCTCCATAGCTCCAAACTTAGTGCCCATGTTTTTTTACTTATTTTGGAAATACAGATTATCTACTTTAGATATCATGTCAGATTATATATGACACATTTCCAGTATTTTTCCTTCTTGATTCTGCTACAAACCCACATTAAAAAAAAAAAAAAAAAAAAAAAGTGAAATCTAAGAAAACTAAATCCTTCAGGATAGAAGCCTCTAGTAGATATAAGCTGATATGATAATCATAAGTTTGTTACCAAAAAGTCCTTTCCTTATTAGAAAGAACAAAATTATTTTTACCCCTGATGGAGAGATCTGCAGAAAGCCTTATAACCATTTGCCTGATTCCCTTTCTGTTTGTCAGGGATATTATCTATACTCATCTGTTTGCCTTTTCATTAATCTATTTCACTTCATAATTTTTCTGGTAATTTTTTGTGATCAATAACTGATTGTCTGATGTTGTAACAATGCCATCTATGCCCTACCTGCATTTGTATTGTCTCCCAACAGTAATTAGAAAGGATTACATATGATATATGTAACTTCTTTCTAAGATTGTTGATGGACTGACCAAAATATAAAGGTGTCAATGTTTGTGTGAGACTACATGATAGGAGAAAGAGAAAATAATACCATTCCTAAGTTGCAAAGTCCAATCTTAAAGACATAAGTCATTCATTTTGGAATGTTAAATAAGGTGTTTAAACAGCCTCTACAGTATCAAAGTGTGGTGTAAGAGGAAGATATCTTTGCAAAGTGCTTTTTGTGCCCATCACATTTTTCCAGAGTTTTGGAACAGCTGGAGTGCTACTGGGCTTTCAAATCACAGTCATTCAAAAGTAGTTTCTCTCTCTACTTCTCCCATTCACAATTAATTGGGAACAGTTTTCCCAAGTAAGGAATGTATGTGTAGGAAACAGACCTTGAAAAAGATCTACACAGGGAGCTGAGCCAGAAATAGAGAAGTGATGTGAACCCTCAAAGACTTCCTCTGTCTTGGCCAGAATGTGATATTACTGATGTAAAGGCCATCACAACTGCTGACTGTGTCAGCAAAAATGTAAGCTACTCATCAGGTTAGCTGACGCTACAGAAAGGACACACTCATGCAATTAAATTCTATTATCTATTAAATTCATTTATTAGGTGGCAATCTACCAATCAAATGTCATGCTGCCATGCCAGACTTTAGCTTTTGGGATGATAACAAAAGACAGCTTGCTGAATCCTCCTGTATTTCAGGTCCTCTGGCAATTTAGAGACCCGAGCATCAAGTGGAGGCTGAATGTGGCTTAGAGCCAACAGATAATTTATGAAGCAAATTTCTAATAGCAGAACCTCATCAAGAATGTAGAGAGCTAGTGCCTATGGTCCTGTTTTCTTTTTATGTTATTTGAATGCATGAAATGTGCTAAGCTCACAGTTCTGGAGAGCAAGACATTTTGAGTAGATTTTCTGTAGCAAATGAAGCTCAGAGAGCAGCAAAGTAAGCTTCCCTTTTCTGCTTTGTAATATGCTCCAGCACCAACTCTTGCTCAAATGTTTATTGCTTTCTCTCTTAAATTGAAGCTTTCATAGAACATTTTTCTTAGGTAAAGATTTTCCCCAGATAATGGAGAATGCAGAAATGTTTTTGTTGTTGATTTTCTTTAAAAAAGCATAGAAAATGTTGGAAACAATTAAATCCACTTGAAATTTATTGAAAAGAGTAGGAAATATTTCTTAATATGTTTTATGAATGTCTATTCTAAAAAAAAAGACAACTCCTGTCAAGCAACACCAATTTTAGTTTAGTGACTGCAATAAAGAAATAGCCTACAAGAAAAAGAAATTAAAGAAAATAAATAAAATACATTCAAACAGCTGAAAAAAATTTTATTATTTTACACAGAATTTCACATGGATGATGGGATTTCACATAAGACGGACTAGATCTGGGGATGTGGTTTACACTACTTCCTGTACTGTAATAACTTTTCATTTTTCTTTTAAATATATGAATAGAAATAACATTGTAATAATTAATAGTTCTATAGTGAGTTATCATATGCCAGTTATACAGTGCTCATTAATCTTTTTCGAATAACTTAGATAATAGTTACTACATAAAAATTAATAGCACTAGTAATACCATTGACAGGTATCTAAAAGGTCAATTTTAGGATGTGTATAAGTTTGTGTGTATTCTATTCTATTTTATTTTTATTATATATTTTGAAAATGTCTGTTAATGTAGAGTTTAAAGATGTGGTGCAAGTCAGCAGTTGCTACAGGTCTATAGAGTTTTATAGGGGTATGATCTGTAGTGTTAAAAGTGCATCTAAACATTTAACAGGAAATGCATGGAAGAGACAGGGATGCCTGATTGTTAACATATCTTCTTGAGATAAAGATACCAAAACAATTTATCTTTATGCAACCTGATTTCATTACTTGAGTCCTCCTGAAATGGAATAGTATAAAGGCAGCTCTGTAGAGAGGTATAGACATATGTAATTGTACCAAATCTATGGGAAAGTACACAAAAAGACACAAAAGATAGCATAAGAAAAGCTCGTTTTGGCATCTTTAGAATTGCCAGGTTTTCTCTGTAATCTCTATTTTCCTTTCACATTGTAACTTTTTGTCCCCTTCATAGTATCTTTTCTAATACAACAGTCTCTTTCCCAAAAAGATTTCAGTTTAATTAGACAGTGGGGTCTGTTTAAATATTAGTTTTAGGGGTTAGTTTCAACACAGGGCAGACATAGCGATGCCGAGAAACTGTTAGCTATTGGAACTAATTTCTGTGGGTGAGACTATCCAAGGGCTAATTAAACTACACAGAAACAAACAGGAGAAACTGGAGAGCAAATGTTGAATGGAAGTGAGTCTGAGGGGACCAGAAAGAGGTGAAGGAAGGAGATATAGGTGGAAGAGGAGGAAAATGTTGAAAAAGAAAGTTTGGCTATGGGAAGAAAAAGTCTTGTAAAAACTTTGAAAGGTTTTCTTAAAATACAGGCATCGTTTCTTTGACCAGAATTTTGGTTTGTGTTTCTCTGTTGCCTAAGTCCTCTGAATAGGTTACAAGAATTACTCTTTGGAGGAGTATATGGCTATCTGGTCAGCACAGTGAAGATGCAGAAGGATGAAATCTGTACTCAGCATGTTCAGTTTTGAGCAGTACGAGATTTTCAGAGGTTTGTAACTTAGCCATATATGAATAGCTTTTTACATGCAATCATTCATAAGCCAGATTTAAATTTTCACTCTGAAATATAGTAACTGAAATAGCTATTTAAAATAATAATTGAGCATGGAAAAACAATGTATTTCACCCACTATTATTCTAAAATTGAATTTTATTGATTTTTAAGAGTAAATTTAACATGTAGCAGATATTCTACAATAACTACTGTGGCTCAAACTTTGGCCATATGTTCTTGGTGATTTTTTTTTTAAATCACAAAAAAGCAAGGTACATCTTACTATATGCAGTGTTGCAGCTACCAGCCATAATTATGCGAGTACACAAACACTTCACTTCTTCAGAAATCTCCAACAATTAAGACCTATAAATTCTAAAATAAAATAAATAAAACCCCCATGAGTCTGATCTACCTGGCTTAAAATTTTTACTTCCAAAAACGAGGCCTACTTTGTGGTTGAAATTCATCTTGGACTATGGATTCAGAAAAACACCTCTGAGCCACTACATTCTCAGTTAGGTCTCACTACTTCCTTTCCTATTTTTTTTTTTTTATTTCAAATAGGCCATGAGAGATGCACTGACCTTAAATGAATAGATTTAGATAAACTGTATTAAAATGAAAACACTAAAACTAAGACTCTCAAAGTTAGTTTTACTCTATAATAAAATGTGAGATATAGGACTATGTAAAAGTCATACAAATCCTTTATTATAATCTTTTTACTGAGTTATTTTAATCAGATAAATGTGCAGTATTATAGTTAATATCTAAGTTTAGGATGCTTGAGGTATCAATTTAGGGCTACAAGAGGGTTTTTTCTGTCTGCACTCTGGAAAGAATGATAAGCAACAGGAGAGTCCTCAGTTATTAATCTATTTGCTATTGCACATGTAAACAAATATTTATTTAATCCTGTGATGGGATCTGCAATAATCAGTTGAAGCAAAACATAGGAAATTGAAGGCTAGAATCAAACTGGGATTTTCATGAACATCCTAAAGACAAATTTACTAAAATAACTCAATAGGATGTTTAGTTCATCTTTACAGAGGACATTGAATAATTTACCAAGTTATCTAGAGTGAAATAGAGGAGATATCCTGTCCCTGAGGCAGCTGGTAGAAGGAATTCCTTCTACACTTGTAGAAAGAATTACTTGTTGCTAGTAATAGTGATTTTAATTGGTTTCCACATCACAAAACTTTGAGTTTAAAGTTGTATTAGTCTTTCGATCATCCATAAGATAAAGACAAAGTGAGCATGATGAAACATATGCTGAACAAACTAATGGCAGAAAAACAGGGCAAGTTAAATAATGCAAAAGAAAAATTAAGTTTTTCAAATATTTGAATTCTTATTTCAATTATACAGAATAATTCTGGAATCCCTTCACTTACATATACCTTTTTATCTTTGATGAGAAATAGTAACTGTTCTTGGTTTTGAGGTAATTTAGCTGATGTTGCATCATGTGAATTTAGTTTTACACTATAATTCTGCTGAAATCACCAAACATTCTTGTGAAAGCAGTCCTGTGAGTTTTTTCTTTGCACTTTAGCCATTATCATCCTTATTGATTTGTTTATTGCTTCTTAACGAGCTTCTCTGTTAGTCCCTCTAATCAACAATTTGCAACATAAAAGACTGGGAACCTAAACTTGATTTCTCTTTTATGCTTTCATGCTGGTGTTACTTCACTGGTTTTATTTGAACACATCTTCATTTCTACTTGTTTAGTAGGATAATCAAACAAATATGTTAGTTATATATTTTTTCCATATCAGTGCAAAGAAGATCTCATATTAACCTCTTTCTAACCTCTCTCCAGTGAGATTTTATTCCTTATTTTCACTATGTGAATCAGATTATCTTCCCCTGTTGGCATTCTCAGCAAGACAGTATCATCCTAATTTTATGTTTCTGGACTGGACTCTATTACAAAGCTTTCAGCAAGGTCTAGATAAACTGCATTAACTTTATGAGATTTCTTCACCAGGCTAGTAATTTCAATCAGAGTTTTGTTTTTGCTTTAACATGATCTGTTCTTTATAAAACTGTTTTGCTCATCACACATAATGCCGTTAGTTAAGTACTAACATATTGATTCCTTTGCCATGCATGCTAGCAGCTAAAATAGTAGCAAAAACCTCCTATTTTTTTATATTGCAGCAGAAAGCTATAATTTTCTCAATCACTCTAATAAACATGGTGGGTTATCAGAGATGATTCCAGGAGAAATAACCACATTAAAAGCTTGTTATAATATTTTTATGTGGTTTCATCATTTTATTTAATGGATGCATTGGATTTTTATATTCTTGCTCTTATTATTCTCAATAGTTAGACCAAATTTTGTCCTGACAAAAGGAGTCATCTGTTTACCTGCAAAACAGAAAGTAGTTGGCATGGTTTTGCAAGTTCTCCAATGCCCACCCAGGGCATGAGAAAGCAGTTGAGGGCTTAGTCTGTGTATGGGATTGGTGTATGGGACCTGCTGGCAAAGCAGGCACTGCTTTTCCTTTCAGGTCAAACCTCTGACACAGGCTGCCGAGTGAGAGCTGCATGGCAATGACCAACCTTTTGGTACCTGGCTGAGTGCTTTTTGACTATCAGTTGTATACTGGAACGGGAGTTATAAATTGGTCTTATAGTTACTTAACAAAAGTAATTTCTCCATTTGACCTAGCATGTTATAGCTTGTTTTTCATGTGGATTTTATAAAATTCATTAGACTATTTATTTAATTCTTTAAGTAGCAGCTATGAGATTAGAGGTCTGTAAAATGAGAGACAATTGTGGTTACAGGGAATTCATAGTCAGAGGATGCCACTTCCTAAGCAGCAAAGTATCTCTCCAGACCTACTTCAACTGTTCCATCTACCATAAAGATACAGAGGATACTCAACAATAAAAAATTTGAATGTGGATATAGAAAAAACAGGACACAAGATGTAATTCTAATAAAACCCTTCACAATACTTAAAGTTTTTGCTTGTTAAAAGAATTAAAAGTCCATATGTCACATCACAGTAGGTATAAACTAAACAAATACGTCTCCACTGATGTTTGCTTCCTTTTTCTTGAGTACTGCGTTTGGGACATCTGGATCTCTCAAATAACAGAAAGCAGGTTTTCTCAATTGTTGAGTGTAAAGTATAGGAACAGTAGTAAAAGACCATCGTGAACTAATAGGTCTTGCTTTGATATTACATATGAGATTAAGCCTACTGAAAGTGGAAACTGACTCAAAATGCTTATAAAAATATAGAAAAAAATATGAACCAGGGAACAAAGTCAGAAAGACCAAAGAAATTACCTGTATGGTATGTACAAACACCATATAGCATGTAAGAGAGAAAGGAAAACAAAAATACATTAATAGTAAGAAGACGACCAAGGGAGGTATGGACTCATTATTCTACAAAGATGACAAAAAACTGAAGTGGTTTTTACCATCTCAGTAGAAAGATTAACTGCAATTCGATAACTGACATAACTAACATAAGCAGCAGGCTACCATAGGGGAATAATATAGCTTAACAGATGACTTTAAAGGAGGTTTTAAGAGATGAACACAATTCAGGTATCTAAATTGGATAATTAGTTTCCCAGTTGCCACATATAGGCACAGGAGAGAGACACAGTTTCCCAGGCAGATTTAGAGACTAATCTTAGGCTTCCTCAAGCATTACTCTACTCTGTTTTGTGGGTTTTTTGTGTTGTTTTGCTGGGTTTTTTAAAAAAATATTTTATTTTATTTTCTCCATTGATTTTATTTGAAGCTAATTCTACATCTAAAGGAGATGTCTAAAATTATATGAGATGTAGTTTGAATACCTTTCATACCACCTGTGTTTCAAAGAGGAAAGAAAAACAATAAAAACAACAGCAGATCTGTCAATTGAGCCTGAATTCTTAAACAAACAAAAAAAACCAAACCAAAACAAAACAAAACAAAAAAACCAAACAAAAAACTCAGAACAAAAAATCAAACCATTTGAAAATACCAAGACTGAAATTAAGTGAGGAATAGCCACTTTATTTGTCAAATGCAAATCAAGTCACAGAATCACAGAACATTAGGGATTGGAAGGGACCTCGAAAGATCATCTAGTCCAGTCCCCCTGTTGGAGCAGGAACACCTGGATGAGGTCGCACAGGAATGTGTCCAGGCGGGTTTTGAATGTCTCCAGAGAAGGAGACTCCACAACCTCCCTGGGCAGCCTGTTCCAGTGCTCTGTTACCCTCACTGTGAAGAAGTTTCTTTTCATATTTAAGCGTAACTTCCTGCACTTATGCTCAGACTGAAAGGATGCACCACGATGAATTCTGCTACCTTCAGTAAACTTAGATATTTTAATTAAAAACCTACACAGAGTAGGTTTATTAATTTTTAGTAGAATAAGTCAGGAAAGACTTCATCCTTTTTGAAAGAGTCCACAATACGACTAAGTTTAAATACATGATGCCCAGTTGAACATCTCTTATCATTCAAATCAGTAACTGCCTGCAAATCAGTAGTCACTATGAGAACATAGAATTCCCTCTGTTTTGGGGATTCTGAGCTATATTACCGAAAGGAAAGTCTCTCAGTTCAGATGGAAATAAATGAAATGAAACCAGTTCAGCTAACAACCTACATTTCTGCTAACAGCTCTCTTTACTCTCGTTGTATGATGTTGCAGATAAGATCAGGAAAGAGATACATTAAACTTTGACCTAGGATAAGCTCCAGAGAGCCATACTATAAAATTAGTTGTGCACCTTATGTATTCATTAATCATTTTTCAAAAATCACCATTATATAAAATATATTAATATATAGAAGTTGAGATGAGGAGAGAGGAGAGGAGAGGAGAGGAGAGGAGAGGAGAGGAGGAGAGGAGAGGAGAGGAGAGGAGAGGAGAGGAGAGGAGAGGAGAGGAGAGGAGAGGAGAGGAGAGGAGAGGAGAGGAGAGGAGAGGAGAGGAGAGGAGAGGAGAGGAGAGGAGAGGAGAGGAGAGGAGAGGAGAGGAGAGGAGAGGAGAGGAGAGGAGAGGAGAGGAGAGGAGAGGAGAGGAGAGGAGAGGAGAGGAGAGAGGACTTGAGTTGCAGCTGGAAAAGACCTGCAATGATCCAACTGCTTGACCAAAAATTAAAGCATATTAATAAAGGAAATGTCCAATCTCCTCCTATATACTGATAGGCATGAGGCATCAAATATCAGTGAATCACTAGTAAACCATTCTCAGGAGATGGGGAGTTTTGACATCTAACTCTAACATAGTTGTTTATGTCAAGCCAGTTTCTCTGTTCTTATTTTCCGTTGCTTTCATTTTTGCAAAGCTGAAAATGTCAACAGAAATCCACTTAACATTTTTTTTAAAATAAAAAGCCTTCTCAAAAGGGGGAAAAGGTCTTAAAAAAATAAAATGTTGAAGGTCAGTATTGGCAATTACAAAGATTTTCCATTTACCCAGAAATGATTGATCCTGGGCAGGGAGGGGGAAATAAAACCAACCAAACCAAACCAAACCAAACCAAACCAAACCAAACCACAACACAACACTTCACAAAAACAAACAAACAAACAAACAAAAACAGACTGGAGTATTTGGATGCATCCAAAAGCTTGCTGCCTTCAAATGCACTTCCATTGGGCCAAGAATGGCCACCAATTCACTTACATTGACACAGATTATATTAAAAGAGAATTTATAAACATGAAACAGTCTCCAAAAAAGCCTTGAAATGTTTAGTTAATACTTATTCAGATGTTTGTACTGAAGAAGATGTAAATAATAAAGGTCATTAATGGACTTTACTGGGTATCACTAATTATTTATTTCACATACAAAAGACTTGGATGCTAGAAAAATGGGGCTTACAGAAAAAAAAAAATGCACTGGTTTTCACTTGTGAATAACAGCTATAAGTGCCATAATCTTCTTGGTACCAATAAAACGGACCCTTCCCTGTTGTTTATGCTGCTAAATTATTCAACCTTTTTCTCCTTCCTACTTCTCAGAAATACCATCAGAGGACTCTTAAAATCCATGGTGGGATCTCTCCCAGAGTCATATAAGCACCAAATAGAAAAATCTGTTTCATGAAAAAGCAGCAATATGCACTACTTTAGGAAACAATTTTCTAGATCTTTACTGTCAAAGTCCCTGAGCACAAATTGAAAAGTGTCAAAAGCATGAAGCAGTTGATTAAGAACATGTCTACACTATCTCACTGCTCTATATTCATCATAACAATGATAGAAGGTCATTTGCCTATCACACTAACTTCCATTAAAAGATGTGTGTATAAAAGATATGTGTTGTCTAAGGCACTGTAGGTGACTTCTGTGAGTTGGTGAAAACCGTAAATTTTATTTGTTACAATAGTTAAGGTCAGCTGGTTTGTGATATGTGGAGACTATTTAATCACTGCCTTTCTGAATTTTATAATAATATTTATTAACTTCATAGTCATTATTTTTAATAAACCTTATATTTTTCTTAATTATGTTTTTTATAAATTAAAAAATATGTTTATTATCAATATGCACTTGTCAGTACTGCAGACATTCTGGACACTATTTCCTCATGTCCTGCTTCAGCATTATTATCTACAATTTGAGGGAGAATTTCTGTGACAGTTGAGAAGACAACCATAAAAGCACAACTCTAAGTGTGAGATGGGCACTCAAATTCAGAGAAGGATATGTAAGTCTATAAGTAGTTTGCTGTGGGAAGCTGATAAGGAAAGACAAACATCCTGTTCTCAACACAACTGGTGATGTTTCTAAACAGGAAAACATGTTACAATGAAAACAGGGAAATAATCTTCCTTTGTGATTCCTGTTCTCTGTAAGAGTTGTGAAAAAGATAGTACCTTTTAAGGAATAAGAAAAGGAATTAGGAACAGATTACAAAAAACATTTCTGAAGGTGAATGTGAGTCATATTACCCTGAGACGCTTCTGCAAAGATGTTCAGTCCAACCACCTCCACCTTCTTACTGGCAATGACTGATGATCATTTTCATCGTTTAGGCAATTTGAAACTGAAGTATCAAGAAGAGTCCTATTCTTGCAATGGAGACAACGACTGTTTTGAGACAGAGCAGATCTCCCACAAATCCCACAAACTGTGGACATCATCAAAGGGCTGGTGGCCTTTGTGTCTGTGGGAATGCTGCAGGGTAGACAAAGAAACAGGGTGCAGTGGCAAACAAATGCAGATAATCGGACTTGTAGATAACTTTAGGGTTGAGAGTGTTGTTGAGTGTAACTGGGTCTGTGGTATCCATTGAAGCATGGGCATAGGGTGCTGTGACTTAAGGTGCTGAGTGTAGGCAGTCCTGACTGAGGATCATCCACATGGAGGAATTAAGGCAAATTGTATTCCTCTTTCTTTCATCTTTTCCTTTCTGTATACCTGAATTCATTTCCCACTCTAGTTTCAATGTTTCTTCTCCATTTATCAGTCTGTGTTGTCTCCTTCATTTTCCCTTTCCCCTATTTCTTTTCTGGTGGACACTCTCATATCATTGTTTTGTGTATTCTTCTTCTGTTAAAGTACCCCTCTCTCACTTTCTGTCATATTCACCCCCAAAACTAATTTTCACAGTCATAGTCTAAAAATCATTGCATTTTTACTCCTTCTTCCTGTGAGCTTTGCGCAACTGATCTACACATATCTTGCTGTAATGAAAATAATCACTACTAATTACTGATTGCTAGGTATCAGAATTCAGATTTTCTACCATCTGAAGGAATGATGAAGGATATTATGTCTCTTCCATTTTAATTCTGTAAAATGCAACATACAAGCCAGATTCTAGAAATAAAATTAGGTTTTAAAGCTGATTTTTTTCTCTCTCTCATTTTCTCTTTTATTTTCTTGTTAAAAAAAAAAAAAAAAAAAAAAAAGAAATAAGAAATACCTGTCTGGACTTCCAAAATGATACAAAAATGTATCATTCAGATGTTATAAAAGCAGGCAATTTAAAAAAATTATTTAAATTCATTCCAAGGATCCCAAAATCATTATCTGGACCAGAAGCAACATTATGAGTCTTTGGGGGAAAAAAAAGCACAATAAAGTGCTTAAACATAAAGAGAGGTGAAAAACAGAATCATGAATTCAAATGACCGGAGCACTGAAACAAACTTCTTTTCTTTAAGAATATCTTATAACAAGTCACTCACAAACATTTGTATAACTTAGCTTAGAAAACACAAATTTTCACAGAGAATGGAGGATAACCTTTGTCTCTAACATTTATCAGTCTATATATTTCTCAAAATCTAAAAAATCACAATACGCAGAAAGAAGCATGCAAACATGTGTGCCCACAAACATGGCACAAGCAGATAGGGAACTTTCCTGAGGAAGTCAGAATTACTCATACCTGAATCAAAGGGCTCACAGTATTGTTTGTTCAAACTAGTTTTAATATGCTGGAGAGAAATAATACTGCTACAGTCTGCATATAACATAATCCATATTTAATTTTCAAAACAGACTTCTATTGAAATATAGTCATCTTCTGTGAAAATAATACCTCCTCATACACAATTATTTTAATAACTAAAACTAGTTAATGCCAATAAACCTCAGTAAGGGGAAATAAGTCTTAGTACTACATGGTTCCTTGACTGACTAGCATTGGAAAGAAATTAAATATATTTTAGCTTGTTTTATTCAGTAAGTCGATCACTATACTTTTTTTTTTTTACATATTCTGACAAATTCCACCCAAATCCTTCTACCTATAATTTCATATTAGATAACTCCTTATGCAGTGCCCTTCTTAAGCCTTTTGAAATGCTTTTTGATACTTAAAATAACCTGAATTTCTTCATAGAGCAGGCACAAAACTTAAGAAGACTTTAGTCATTCTGCATATACCCGCATCTATTGAATGCTTTTGCCTCTCCTTCACTCAAAGTCTCCGAGGACCATATCAGCAAAACCATTTCAGCATAAGATTCTCCCCTGAGATTAACAGTTCATTTCTAGTGGGTAAAACATCATAGCAGGTTGAGGAAGACTGCTTCCCAAAAACATTTATAAAAGTGAATAATTTACATGTTAAGTGTACAGTACTCTTATTTTTACAGTCTTCCCCCCTTCCCCCTTATACTACAGTAATTGAAAACATATAAATTTAACAGATCATCTAGAATGCTCTAAAAGTAATGTTTTGCCTAGGAAATTATATCTGTGATTTATAACTCAAAAAATCATACGGAAGTGGGGTTTTTTTTGTTCTTTTAACTGGATTGATTTCTAGTAGAGTATTATGTCTAAAAATGTGAAGATGGAAATGTATGAAATAAATTATGTATATTAAATATATTTTATTTCTACAGAATTTCTGGATAATATTGACACTACAGGGCTTTATCAGAAGACAATAAACTAGCAGATATCTGCAGAAAGTTAAAACAACATAAAGGGATCCCCCATGAGAGTAACTCAGCTCTAGGAGGTGTCAATAATAAGATTGTCATTAATAGTTATGGCACTGCAATACAACATAATTTCACTTACTACTACTGGGAATAAAACCTATAGAAATTTAAAGGGAATTATTTTTGCAAAGTTGTATTGTATAATACAATAAGAAATAATCTCCAAAATTTCTGAAATGATACCAAAATGAAAGCTATTTGTAAGTGATGTAGGAAAAGCAGGTAAGAAAACTCCAGTGATATAGGTCAAAATCTCCGGTTTTCATACATTTCACTTTGAATACAGAATCAGATGTTGCTTCAAAAATACACAGAGTAAGAGCAACAGAACTCTAAGAAGCAGAATAATTTCCTGCATGTATGACATTAACATCTGAAATAATCTGAGGAAATATGAGCCAAAATAAATAATGCTATACATTGCTTTGAATATATGTGCCCCTATTAAGTACATAACCTGCACTTCCTCTACTCTAAACAATTTATAATTTAATGATTTAATGTACCTTTTTTTTTTTTTGAGAAAGAATATCTTCAGACAATTCTAATTATAAATAAAAAGTTAGAAAGCAAAAGGAACTTTTATCAGTTCCCGCTTTTCAAAGCACTTTTGACTGAAGAGAGATAGTCACAAAATTCAAATCATTACTTCTTAAAAGTCAAACTTATATTGCAATAAATTCTTAAGAAAGCCAAAGAAAATTAGCATGCAACTTGAATTTCTAACTATAACCAAATCAGAAAAATTAGAATTAATTAAAGCGGGAATTCATTTTACTTCTAACTATGCAGACTTGCTTAATCAAATGTTATGCAGAGAGAGGTAATAATGATACTAAAGCCTGAATGTGTTATAAATCTTCACTTACTTGGAAAAAAAAAAATATAGAGGATCAATTGGATGAAACACAAAAGCAGGGAATGATCTTCCTCTGAATTATACTCTATGGGCATCATAATTTGTAATACTGCCCATATCTTCCAGTAATTGAAACCCTGTGCAGAAAATAAGGTATTAAATAATGTCAACCATATATATAAGCTTCTGTTCTCTGAGTTGGAGATTTTCTGTCTCTTTGAGCCAAGTTAGTTACAATGAACAATAGTAAATTAGAATTATCTAATGGGTCACTATGTAAGCAAGCTTCACTGTATGACAAATGTATACCTCCTAAAATTACAAAGTAGTCTTTGTATTATTTCTTACATTGTTGTTGTTGTTATATTATTGTTATTATTATTAATCACTTTGATCCTGATGCTAGAACACAAATCTGTAAAGCCTAATCATCTATGAAAAAGCACTGCTTTACAAATTAGGATCTTAATGGGTTATAATACTGATATAAAAGTATTGTTAAAATATTTCTACTGTAATTCTGCTCAAAAAGTATAACTTTGGGAATAAAAACAGTCATTTTAATCTTAGTCCTTATTTTAGATTCTAAGGACTGCAGTTTAAAAGGTAATATATGTAAGAATGCTCCTACTTCATGGTTTAAATATGACAACCATAATTAATACCCTAATCATAGGGTTTCTAATTAAGTTCCCCTCAAAATACCATTAAAGTAGGTACTATGGGGTGGAATTCAACTTTCACATAAGCTCATTGCCTTCAAGTGAACATCAGCTGCTTACACCCAATCTGAATTTGTGCTTACAGGTCTTGCCAGGGAATGAAAACAGAGGTTGTTGCTAAGAGAGAAAAAAGAAAAAATCCTTAACAACCAGAAGTCATGGTGTTCTATCTTTCCCTTAAGATTGTCTGTTAATTGAGCAATTAATTACTTCGTAAATAGCTTGAATTTTTTTATAGTTGAAATTTTGACATACCAGTTGTAAGGGATCATTTTCTTACTGATTTGAGACACAGAATTTCAGCTTCATCTTGATGGGCCTAGGAGATCTCTAAAATTCAGCCTAATACAAAAAGCCTTAATAATTCCCAAATTGTCCGTAGCATCTTCAGAATTCCAAAAAGACAACAAGTTCGTTTCTGTTAGAAAATACTATGCAAAGTGTTCCTGAACTACCACAGCAAAATGCCCCACTTTTTGCTCTTGAATTATGGGCAATATTGGTCAGCCTTAAAGTGAAGATGTTCCCTAAAAACAAACAAACAAACAAACAAATAAATAAATAAATAAATAAATAAATAAATAAATAGTATCTTTTGATTTTGCTTTCCTATACTGGACATAAAAGTTATTGGGTCACGCACCATATAATTGGCAGGCAATCCCAATTTAATGCAAGTGGATTGAAACAAGTTATGTACCAAACATAACTGACAATTTAGACAGTAAATGTGAATTCCTTGAGATTATTAACAGTCACAGAACATCTTATTTCCAGAGAAACATCATTGAGAATAGGGGAAATATTCAAATGAATAAACACATGAAAAGCATACCTGTCCCCTGGTCTCTTTTTTCATTCCTCAGGGTACTATGTTAAGTACCATCTCTCATTTACTTTAAACTAGAATTTCCCTTAAGCTAGTGTATCTCACTTGTAGAGAATATTATTAATATGCACATGTCTAGAGCTGAATTTACAAACTGATGATCCAAATTTATCTTGCTACTCCTAAATCCTAAAATAAGCACTTTTTCTCTGTATTTCTGCCATACTGGAAAGGATAGTTGTCTGACAGAAATCACAAAATTTCCCTTTTTTTTTCCAGCTATACTTAGTCAGATCTGTAGCAAACCTGGCCCATTATCTGAGCTCTCAGTAGCTCAGGGTGATGAGTACAGAAATATTTCTCTCTGGGCAGGCTCTAACATTTTTCAGCTGCTGGGGCTGCCTGGGGGACTGGCCCGGTGCAGGGAGAACATGCTCCCCAGTCGGGAAATGCTCCTCGTTCCAGGCTGGTGCTGGCATGTCCAGCATGTACTCAGCGCAGTGGGGAAAGAAACACAGAAAGATTTTACCAAGAGTTACAAATTTTTGGTGGTGATGAATCTCACTAATCCCCAAGTATGAGCCACACTATCTGGTCTTTTCTTTCAAACTTTCACCTCCTTAATTTTTTCAGTTATTCTTCACACCTTTCTTCTGTCTTTAGAACCAGATTACAGTCCAATTTTCTGGTGCATAGGAAACTCCAACATTTCAAAACTTGCTTTTCATCTGTATTAGACATCACGTCATTTCATATTAGGCACTACCACTACTGGCATGCCATGTTATATTAGAGCATGATACATTAGCTATAATATTATATTTATATTACTTAATTTACAGCATTATTTCATTTTGGTTATGCAATACTGATTTATTACATATTGTTTATTTTGATTTTATATTATTTAAATAGCAGCTGCTTTTTCATTGTCATGCTTAGTGTCAAACATGCCTGACTGCAAGAAACATAAGACACATCATATTAAAAAAGTCATATCTCGTTATCTTCTAGTTCGAGTAAAAAGTTCAGACTGACATTACTGAAATGTGGCACATGCTAATTGCAGATCAACCAAGAGTTCTTTGGGAGGAGTTCTACTTTAATCTGTTTATTGGCTTGATCTTTGCAAACAAGTACAAAAATATTTGAGAAGGGATAGTTAGGATGGTTATATAAAGGAAAGAAGACCCTTTATCAGTAAAACTCCAAATTTTATTCTAAAAACCAAGACATAATTAAATTAATAAATTAATAAATTATTAACTCATAATTAATAAATTAAAAATTAATAAATTAATAGTTAATAATGAATAACTAAAAGGAAACACATCCAGTGATGAGTACCCACAAACACGAATACTGCTCATGTGAACACACTGTTTCTGGGACAGCACTTAATAGAAATTGTGTGCTTCAGCCATTACAGGCCTTCCTACAGAACCACCTACACACAACTCTGAAGAGATGGTCACTTGGTAGCAAGGGGAAGAAGCAGAGTGCACCAGCAGCACACAGAAACACCAGCTGAAACGCTGATATTGGAAACATAACTCCTGTTTTGCTTGTCTACAAGAGTAAAAAGAGGGACAAAACTAGCCATTAATAATTCTAAATGTCATAAAGCTATATAAAAGCAATGAAGATGAATTAATGGAAATAAAACCAGAAATGCCCTCGTATGTGATGTGGGCTGCCCATTGACAAGTGCTATTCAGAGGAGATTGAAAGTACTGCTGATTACATGCTTCCAGGAACATAATCAATGTTTAGTCTAGGGAAACATTTACTGGTAATATCCTTTTTATCAGGTAAGGGAAAAAAAATGCATTTGTGACAAAAGAAAACCATGGAAAACCAAATACTACAAAGAAGTAATTTATTAATCTAGTTACATCCTTTCTTCCTTGGTCTCCTTACTCTGATTCAGCCTTTCCAAGATGACAGGAAGGCTACACTTCTGTACAGTGGTAAGCAAGATGGCAGCTTTGAAATTCACTGCAATGTTCTACGGGGATATTGTTTGATGACAATTGTCTTTGATAGAGTCTTTTCACTGCTGTTTTGTCATTCTCTCTTACCCAGTGTGTAAGGTATATGCATTTCTGTATACATCCAGATGGAAAGCTTTCAACATTTAATAAGGGGTGGATAGTACCAACGAAAACAAAGCAAATGCTGAAGAGTGTATTTCTTACAATTTTCACACTCAGTGAAGATGAGCACTAAAGAATCTGATGCAAATTTTCATTGCTTGTAATAAACTAGGATTAATCACTGGAATAAAAGGAGCATTTATTGTTTATTTTCCATAAATTTAGAGTTAATTCCCTGCTCCAAAATTGTTCATAGATAATACAGGCAAGAAACTATTCATAAATTCTCTTCTCTGAGATCAAATATAATATATTGCATGACTTATCTCCACACATCAAAACTCACTTTTGTACTTGAAAAGCATGTATTTATTCATTCAGTTGACTTAAGTGGTGTTGGAAAATGAAAACAGTGTTGGAAATGACTAACAGAATCACAGAATCACAGAATCACAGAATGGTTAGAGTTGGAAGGGACCTCTGGAGATCATCTAGTCCAACCCACCTGCTAAAGGTAACATTTCACAATCAGCTGTGTTTATCAGGTGTATATTCTGTGTCACTGTATGCCACTAGATTTTTGATCTGCATGAGGAGCCAGAAAAATAAGAGAGATGTTACTGACAAGGAATAACAACAATAATAAAATATTTTACTAGAATTGGAGCAAAATAAATTTTTCATCAGTGGGTTTTGCTAGATCTGGACTAGTAAATGACAATTGTTACAGTAGATACTACTAACTCATACAATTTGAGATAATGGGTTTCATAATATTTCTAAAGTCACAGCTTGTGGAGTCACGCTATGGTAAGACAAACTCAGTTGTCATTTTAAAGAAAACTTTCCCAGTTATAGCCAAATGTTATAAATGTGAATCCAGAGACCAATAAAGATATGAACATTGAAGATAAATAAGAAGAAATTAGTGTTTAGCTCTTTGTATAAAACAAAATTAAATGAAAAGAAAGATAGCTTTGAGGTTGTTAAATCATGAGATTTACGCTAGACTTGGCCACACAAGACTCAAATCTAATAGTTCTTCAGTTTAATGCTCCATCTCCAACAGTGGATCATATCAGACTTTAGTTACATTTTTATCTCTTTCAGGAAGGGATGTTTAGGCCTCATATACACTAAAGAAAATTTTACAATAAAGTCAGTGTCAGATGTTACCTGAACATAAAGTGAATTAACAACAGAGGGCTGCATCCCTGACACATTATTAGATGATATTTTCCTCCATTGTGAGAGTCAAAATGTGGCAGAAGTGTATGCCCTCCTAAACTGCGCAGGGAAAATTCAAACAATTACTTTTTCATCAAAAATAGAACATTTAATAGACAATTTGTTGACTTTAAAGAAATATGCTGTTGTTAGTGAGATTTTCCATTAATCTACGGTCTGTGTTCTGAAAATCAGACATTCTGAGTAGGAAAACTCACTTTCTGTGAAGAAGAATGTTAAAATTAGAAAAGTTTAATAAGAAAATGAAGTGTTTCTATTTCAGGAATTATACAATGAAAATATCTTTTAAACTCTTGATTTTTTTTCTGAGCTGCTTCTTGTTTAGCCAGTACAAATAACTCACCTCAACTAAAGTTTCTATCAAGAAAATTTAGAGAGGGATAATGTGCAGGAGAAGTTTAAACTAAGAGATATTCCTAAAGTGGTCATGTAATGAAATAAGTTAAATGAAACATTACAGTTCAGAGCCAGCCAACCCATATGAAATGTTCCTGACAATTTTTGCTACTTGGCATTTCAATTGTTCACTGTCTCAGCATCCTTTGAAAGCAGTCTGCCACTACAGACATTGGGGTTGAAGGAAGTACACAGAAATCTTGTTTATTTCTCATTTGTTTTGTCTTTAGAAAGACAACTGCCACTTCAGAAGTGCATGAATAGAGACTAGGAAAAAACAGGCAAGATAGCTAATTACAGAGACTGTCATCATTTACAGTAAGACTGTTTGACATGAAATATTGCATTCTTGGACAGGGAGAGAGCACTTAGGAAGTGTGTCCCTACCAATGCTCAGGTCTCCTAGTACTGTACCACTGAGAGGACAGTTTCCTGCTCTCAGGGAAGGAAAGTGGCATGCTGTCTCTATGGGAAGCATATAAAATTTATAAGGAATCCCTTGGCACAAAAAGCAGCATCTCTGTGTTGTGTAGAAGGCAATGAGCAAAAGGGCACACATTGGGAAGCAGACTTCCAGGACAGTCCTCCAACTAGCAACAAGTCCCTAAACACCCCTAAGCATCTTCCTGCATTTTCTTTCTACACTGTTTTTGGGTTTGTTTTTGTTTTTTGTTTTTGTTTTTGTTTTGTTTTGTTTTTGTTTTTGTTTTTTAATGGGAAAGCAGAAGCCACCATTTTGGGTCAGATTGCAGGTCCATCAAGGTCATGATCCTATCTCTGACACTTTCTAACTTGGAGGCTTTTTTCCTCTTTCATTCTGATCAAAACAATGTTTTCATAATTTATTGCCCATGCTTCTGTTCCCGAGGCTTTTCCTCACAGCACAGTGCGATTGTTAGCCAGGGAGAAAGTTTTGATAATTCTGTTTTCTGTTCATGAAGAGGGTGTTTCAGACAAAACAGATTGCAGCGATTTCTGACTGACTGTCCTTGAGCTCTCATGACAGAGGAAGTCCCTCAATATTTCATGTTTACTAGCTCAGTGGTATATTTTATTTTCAGGAAATGGTATATATACTTAATGGAAGTCTGATGTGCCTGATTTAAACACAACTTGAGGGTTCTTGTCAGCACTAGTATCTTTCAGCGAAGAAATGGATGATGCTGCTCCTTATAATCAGCCATGAGGTGGTTGTTAAGTGTTCTAGAACTAATGAAATTGAAGGCACGCCTGCCCATCACAGTCTAAGGACTTAGTGATGTTTTGTCACAGTCTATGTGCAAAGTCATGCTTCTTTCAGCTTGTGCAGTATCAACACTAAAACGTATGGAGCTTTTCAGGTCCGTCCCATGGTGGGATGTGAAGGGACAAGAAGCTGCAGCCAGGTGTAGGGTACCGCAGGGAAAACTGTTCCTTTTACTGACTACCTTTTTACTGTCATCAGTTACAATTTGAAATAGTGTCTTAAAGGGTACCTAGAAATGTTAAATCATGTTCTATACACTTAATTGCTTGTCTTTGTTTTAATTTTGGTTTTGGTGGTTTTGTTCTCGTGGTTTTGTTTTGGTTTTGGGTTATTTTGTGGGGTTTTTTTTGTTTGTGTTTTTTTGGTTGTAGGTGTTTTTGGTCTTTGTTTTGTTGTTGTTAGTTGGTTGGTTGGTTTTGGCTCTTTTATTGATAACTGTCTCTGTCATTTTGCTGTTTTGTTACGCTGGTAGCCACAATTGTACAAGTTACAGTCTTAAAATCTTCCAAGTTCTAACCAATTAAGTGTATCTTGCAAAATTTCCATAATATTTCTTTGACAAAAGCTTCCAGAACTTCTCCTAAAAACTGGAACACAAGTTAAAACAGAGTTACAGGAAACAAGTAAATTATTAGCATCACATGTTTTTTTTTTCTGACTTTCATGACACAATGTAACTGATCTAAATAAATTTAATAATAAACAATAAAACACAACTAGCTCTCCTGAGACAAGCTGGTGTCTAAAACAAGGGTTGTCTATTGCAAGACTACGACATCCATTGGATGTCATTGCACTGGATTTATATATACAGCATTCTTACTGCCCAGAAATGCTGACCAAGGATCTAAGAAACTGCTTCAGAAAGCAAAAATATATGAAATATAATGCTATCATGAACAATAAAACCAAGAAATAAATTCATACAAAGATGATCTGTAAAACATATGACCACTCATATATACTTCGACATATAGTATAATATAATGTTGCTTTCCCAAAAGTAAGAGACACTACCTGAATTATCAATAAGATGTGAGTTATCCATGGTGTTGATTTGAATTTTCAGTGTTAACATTTATTTTAAACAGACATTGCTCTTGCTTCTATTGTCCATCCTCATAACACAAACCAGATATTTTCTCAGAGTCAGAGAATTCTGTATCACACAAAACCAATTTTCCATTAGTACTGGTAACTTCTGAACTAATCCAGTAATTTGTTTCACCAAAAAAAAGTTTTAAAACTTTCCACTGATAATTCACCCAATGAGATTCAGGCTTTTACAAGTTCAGATGAAGTTAAAACACTAAGTACTGAATGTGCAATAAGATTTTAGCCCTACCGGTAATAACACTTAGAGACACATCTATTATTTTTAAAATATGCCATGACGAGCAAGAACAGTTTCCTGCAAAGACATTTTCCTTGTCTAAAAATGTTACACCTTTAAGGTTCAGACTAGTTATTACAATTAAGATACAATAAACCAACTGTTGTTTTTTTTTTTTTTAGCATTAAAAAAAGACAAAACAAAGGTTCTCTTCCTAAAAATTGTATTTGAATAAGAACTTAGAGATTTTGATTTCCCTTTTATGTATTTCATGACCAACTCACTCTAAATGCTGTTTGATAATCATCATTTTGGCTTTATTATATAGGTCTATTTTTATTTAAAGTGGATTTTAATACATAAGCAGAACCAATTATTCCTTTTCCAGTCATAGCTAGTTTCTAGTTATAAAAATAATGACATTTCCTTGGCACATGTGTAAGGGGGAATCCATTATAAAGAGGAGAAGTGAAAGATATTTGCAAGTAACATGGGATTACTAGAAAAATTAAGAAAAAATATCTTCTGTCACAGTTGCTTCATGATTTGTTTTTTTATAGTTCTTGAGCTTGTTGGTTGTAGCAAATAAACCCTTCTTTCCCTACAGAATTACACTGTGTCTGGAGGGAAAACATCCTTGCCATTATCTGTAAAAAAAAAGTATTTCAGTGCTTCTTTTTTTTTTTTTTCTAGCCTAACATGTTGAGCATAATTAAATTTGCATATCTTTTTATTTCTTCACTATTCACCAAATTCTTAAACTGCATATTTTTTCTTATAGATGTAAGAAACAAATAAGAGCCTCAGCTGCTCAGTAACAGGTAGAGTCCTATGTGCGTGCAAATATGTTACCTTATACTGGCTTGTTGGCCTTTCTAGTACATACAAAACCTGACATAACTGCATTATTGGATTATGGGCTAGAGATAAGTAGTTTGTAATCATTTTGATTTTTATAATTTGCAACATGAAGTTATTTTCTTAAGGAAGACATTAAAGTTGTTGATACTCTGGGCTGCATACAATGGAAATGTTTGGACTATTCAGTTTGGCTATTGCTACCATCCCACCCTTCTTTTTGTTTCAAAAGAAAGAAGAAAAAAATGTTCAGCTGTATCTTACATCCCTTAACCAAAAGGCAAAGCTCACAGACAGTTGCTGAGGTATAGAATAAAACATCCCTACAGAGCAAACGTCGACCTCCGAATACCCTCTGAATATTTTGGCCATTCCTATTCAGCACCTGAAATACAAGGAACCGTGTCTTGCTACAGAAATGTAAGATACAGTTTTACCTTTTTTTTTTTTTCTCCTGAAATCTGCATGCACACTTACATGGGGACACACTTATGACTCAGGTACATGCACTCTTAAAGGTAAAGTCATTATTAAAGAATTAGATAAGATTGCTAAACAAATATCTGAGAAAGTGAATAGAAATTGTATGTGAACAGGAAAAGAATAGGTTAAATTAGTATTCTGATTAAAATATGAGCATTTCTAACTAGGAAATAGGCAAAAAAATAAGACTTACATTTAGCTAGATTTTCTTTTATTCTTTAAATAAATTATTAATCTTCTCAAGCAAAGAACTGTTGACCTTTCCTTGTAATACAATACAAAGTTCACTTTGGGGTGAACTATGGGGATAAACTATTTTTATAACTCAAGATACACTTGTAATTCATATTTCTTCTTACATATTTCAAAAGAAGAAGAACCCACAGGAACATGAGTCTAACACAAATTCCAAATACCTTTGCCAACATCCGAAATTTCACCTTGAACATATTGCTTGAAGTTGTTTGTAACAACTGGACTTTTTAGTATTTTAATTAGACTTTAATTCCACAAATGTAATTAAATACTGTACATTCTCTATGGATCACTGCTTCCAGACTTTCTGCCTGCTAGATAAATTAGCAGATGCTCTTCATATCTGCAGACTAGTTCTATACATTTTTATTCATGTATGAAACTACTTTATTTCTCTTTTGCCCCATGCTTGAGAAACAAAATAACATGATATTTGGGATATCACATTTTCGTGCTTATGACTTTCCAGGAAGATAAATTACAAACTACTCACCTCCTGCAGTAAGAGAATGTGACAAATGTTAATGGGGATGAGAGCTAATGAACACCCTGACTTTCAGATTAGCTACTTTGCATTTGGTCGTGGGGTAAAAGCTCTTCTCCAAAATGCTAACAAATACTTTAGATATGGATACATTACATGAATAATCTCTCAAAGGTGACACGAACGGGGATAACTTTTCATCTTTGCATTGCAAAATAAAATGGGTTTTATACTTAAGCAAGTATTTAACCTGAATGTATGGCTTACTTAAACTGTGCTACTTTTAAAGGAACTATGGCTGAAAAAGTAGTCAACGAACAGCTTAAGAAAAGGAACTGAGGAATGGACACTGCAGAGTCATGTCTCTAGGTGCCCACCTGTCAGAGAAGAATGCAGAACAGAGAATCAGGTCACAGATGCACCTGGATGTTCTAGACTGAGAACCAAATGAACAGTATTACCATACTGATGTTCACCAACACTTAGTTGAAAAGGGGAATACCTTGTAGGAAACCTTTAATCGTAGTTCTTGGCATCTTAATAGTGGATGTACGTGAAGCCACCATTCTCCAGTACTTCATAATTCCTATGCTGTCTTTTCTATATCTCTGCTAGGCAAATCTATATATGAAACTGTTAAATACATGTATAAAATATTATGCCAGCCCCTGAAACTCTGTTTTTAGTTCTGCCTCAATGTATTTCAAGGTTGTAAAATTGTTGTCTTAAGTCTTAAACTTAGTTCTAAATAACAGCTCCTTCACCTTTCAAATGGTTTAGTGTAACCCTATTATCAGCCTCCCATCATTATGCATCTTTTAATATGTCATCCTTATAATTGAAAAGCAAAATGTGAATCCCACCCACAAAATAGGTTATATCTGTATGGTTTGGAACAATGAGTCGTAGGCCTCAAAATTTAGACAAATCTTCAGTATATAATTACATATATATGTGTGTACTGCCTACTGAGGGAAGACCTGAGCCTGTCCTCGAGGCCATTCATCTACCAGCACCCAGCAAGTCAGCAAACGTGGCATGGCCGGAGAGCATACAGGATCTTTCATCAAGCATCAGTCGAAGTGCTCTTAGGTGGCCTGCAGGCAGTTCACAGGCTCTCAGTTACACATCTTTGGGGACTAAATCCAGAGGGTGGTCTTAAAAACAGGTATAGATATACCATCTACATACTAATAAAGTCTTTCAATTTAATCCATATAGTCTGTCTTGCAAATGGCTTTGGATTTGGATGTTTGTTGACTGAATTAGTGGTAGGACTTCCACGGGCCACCCCTTTGTGGCTAATTGGACATCCTGATACTAAATTACACATGCCCGTGAACTCCTTAACTATGAGAAACTCCTGTTTCAAGAAAATGAGAATGAGCTACCTGACAGTGCCATTGGATTATTCTGAGTACATATAATTGTTCAAAAATCTTGCAGTACAGCAAGTTTCAGTGCATGCCAGTTTGAGCAATAAAAATTCTTCCTACCCCTACCTGGGGCTTATACAGCCTGAAGAGCTAAACAGAAATTGTGTTCATGCATCTGTCAAAAGAGCAACACAGCACTTTAACGACAGAGCACATTCCAGTCTGTCACATTACATATACTCATGTTTAATACCATTTTTGGAAATAAATTTACATGTTGAATTTTTGGCAGAAGAATACTGCCTTGTATTCTTCTATCTCTTATGTGAAAACATATCAATTATTCAGATATTTTCATGTATATTCATAGATACATTCACTTGCAGATTTTTTTTTCATAAATCTTATTATTCTAGGTAAACTAATCTGTATAAAATGGGCTGAACAGCCAAGTCTTTAACTCTGTTATACAGCCATAACTGGTTAGTGGTATCACTCCATGTCTTAAAAGATAAAATAACTTGTTTTCTTTCATAAATAATATGGAAATTATTGCTGTCTGAACAGAAGAAAAACATGCTGTCTGTGAAGAATTAGTAAAATCTCCTAACAGATGAGTGCTAATTGACCTTTAAATTATTCAGAGAACTCCTCTGGGTTCTTACCCTCCACAGGAGGGTCTGGTTTTGTTTTGGTTTGATTTTCCCTGTGTAAAATGACTTTATCATTATTATAATTTCCTGAGAAATAACTGTAGATTTTGTTTGAAGCTTGAATGAAGGACTGAGCCAAATAACATACTGAATTATACATTTTTGAAGTTAAGATCTTGACTAATACAATGAAATATAGAAATCAAAAGAAGACTCTTGTGTTGTTGTCACTTCATAGTAATTACATTAGCACTATCAAGAGAGTGGGGATAAAACTATCTGTACAAATATCTTGGCTAGCAAGCTACATTTTCATTTTCTTCTCCCATTATTCACTAAAGTTTGTGTTTGCCTTAAATAAAATAAGTTCAACTATCTGATTAATGAGCTCTATTAAGCTTGGTCTGTGTGTAATTCTGCACATTTCTTTGTCATAAGAACATTAATGTTTTGTGTTTAACTGTATAAATCTAGAAGGTATTTTTTATCTTCAGTTCTGTCTTGGTTTTTTGTTTTTTGAGGGTTTTGTGTGGTGGGTCCATGGATTCCCTGATGGAGAGCATGGGAACAGAGATTAGCCTTGAAGATATTAAGGTCTACACGTGAGAAAGGTGGGAGTAAAGGAGTATCCAGAGAGATTAAGGTGTATTCCTGAGAGAAAAGGGAGCAAAAGAGTAACACTGATGATAGCAAAATTAGCCAATGAGATGTTACTACTGCAACGAGCAAGAAGACACTTGAACTGGTAAAGACTATGTAAAAAGGTGTATGTGGCAATAAATGGAAGCTACTGTTTGTGCTCAAGAACTTAGTCTATGCCATTTGTCCCTCTCAACCGTGACAGGGTTTTGTTTGTTTGTTTGCTTGCTTGTTTGTTGTTTTTTTTTTTTTAGTCACTACAGAGGTAATTATGTCTCTCATGAAAATATCTTTAAGAATATTTCCCAGGCATCATATGAAGAAAATAATGCCTGATCTGGATTTTTCTATTGCAGATTCCAACTTCTTTTCAGTTCTGCTAATGATACGTATGGTGTATTTAATCTTATATGGTATTTGACAGTATATTGATGTACATCAGCATGAAACTTTGATCCAGGGCATTCATATTCAATTAAACCGTTACTGCTCAAGAACATACTGCCTGAGAAACTGCAATTGTACTGTTGACCAAGTTTTCCAAAGCAGGCACCCAAGTCATTTTATGAAGTCTGAGGACATAGAACTGCAGGAATATATACAAAGGAATTAATCATGCTGTCACGGAGGCACCCTGAAGTCAGTTTTAGATGAACAATAAGTTCCAAAACAGACTTTATTCTAGCTCTGGAAAAGTGTAGCCAATAAACCGACTAGGAAAAGGGTTTATACAATTATTTAGCACTCTGACAACAGAAAATATAGTTTCAGATATCAGTTGAGGAGATTATTGGTGTACAACAACATAAGAATAATGAGGATCCACAGTGTGCATATATTCACTCACAAGAAAAGCGCCCTGACTCCAGGGTACCCACAAGAAATAATCACTTGCCTGGGTTAGGCAAGGACTCATTCAAGGATATATCCAGCAGAGAAAAATAACCACTCACCAGAGGAGGAGGTGTCCCAGTCTAAGGGGAGGGCTCCAGTTCACAGACCCGCTGCTCCCAAAAGACCACTCAAAGCCGAGTCTGCGGCAGGGACCCCGTTTTATAGCCTGGTCAGATCTGGCTGCGGGCATTACGACATCATCCAGAAGGTTCGCAGCTTGTCAACGACCCTGTCAATTGATTGAGGGTCCCACCCCTCCTGCCCCAGTAGCTGGTGGAAGTGAAGTCACCCTGCTCCAGAGCAGGGGAGGATGTGACTGTCAGCACTTTGGTACCACTCTGGGTGTGTACATGAGGACATGCACAGTGGGGCACAAAAGGCGCTAAAGAGCCATCAGGCTCTGAATCTCAGGGGGTGTGCAACTGCCACACATGTAAGCAAAGAGCGGTTTCAGTTCACAGTCATCATAGCTCTTTTAGGGTGCACATTTTACTAATACAAAATAGATACTCAAAAGATACAAGCAAAATCAAGACCAGATAACTACTGTGAGTATCTGATTTGATATCACCCTGGTTAATGTAAAATCCTACTAGAACCTTCAATTTTATCATCTTTATTTCCTTTCATTATTAAAAGTGAAGTAAAGTGTCTAGCTGACTACTACAGTACTGATGGTGAGAGAAAAGAGCACATAAGAAATATTTGGTCAGTGCTAAGGATCACCTGTGCCAGTCAAGAGCTAGCTTATGGGCTTTATTTCTATGAGCATACATTAGGACTGATCTAGCATTGAACAGGAAGTTGGACTAAACCTTGCAGAAGTATTTTGCAACTTATTTTTTTCATGACCCACAGACAAACCAGGAAGAGGACATAAATATTTCTGATGGAAGGGAAAAACTTGTGGTTGAAACTTGTTACCTTTCCCCTATTCTTTTCTTTCTCTTTAGGCTACACTGAGTCTGGTACTGTGCTAAAGTTGGTGTGCACCAAAGAGAAGATTGGTTGTATTCATGGAAATAAATCATTTGGGGATTTCTTGACTAAAAAAAAAAAAAAAAAAAAAAATTCATATGACAGTCAAGGAATTGCCGAATATGAAACAGCTAAACATTAGAAAACTGCTAAGGAGAATTATCATCTGTGCTTGCTCCTTTCTTAATCTTTCTAAGTATCTACTCATGGCCACTGAGTATCTACTCATGATCAGTCTTACACATGACTTGGTATGTGTGTTAGGTTTTTATTATATATATCATCAGGATTTTTGAAGTTTGTGCCTTTCTCGGAGTCTGAATGTTGGCCTTAAGATGCTGTCCCTAAGGTTAGCTTTACTCTACAGTACAACAGAGAACCAAGTTAGCCTAATAATGTGCCATGAACACTATACAGTTGTACCAACAAGACTGAGAAAATAGGCTTTGTAGAGCAACCATAATTTTCAGACACAACATTTTCGTCTAGTACAGCACCACAGCCCAACTGAAAAGCCTAAGGACCATCTAAGGAACAAAATGAGTCTTCCCAATGGCTGTAGGTATGGTATAGTGTGATATCAGAACTGTCTTGCATACAACTTCTGGGTGAACCGTGCATATTCACTTTAAGAGGTGAGTCCCCCTGACTTAAACTGTAAAAGATAGTTTCCTGGAACAGCAATGCAACCTACTACCTCCTCCACATTCTTACTTTATAGGATGAATGCATTTGGGAACTTACACTCATTCCAGTATGCCTCCTGCTAAAGGCTAGATAAAAAGAAAGGTTCATTACCTTTAACTTTCATTTCACATATTTAAAAAAAAATCTTCCCTTCACTTCTTTTCATGTAAATACACAGTGCATGAAAGCATGGACTAAGAACCATTTAAAAATCTCTGGGCTTTGTTAGAACAATTCTTTTATTACAATACAAGTGTGTGTGGAAATTTCCCAGAAGATAAGACAATCTGACTTTCTCTTGGTGAGTCAATGTCAGCAGTTGTCAGATGGTTTTTGATATTGCAACCAACATACAGATGCAGTAGATGTTTTTCAAAAGGCAAATTACTTCAGTAAAACTCAAATGCTGTTAATGATAGCAGCAAATAAAGAACACGTGTTCACAGAAGTATCTACAATCTGCTTCCCATTTTAATATGATATCTTTCTTTTGCTTTCCAGTCATTTTTTAATACAGAAATTATTATTCTAGGTTTTAAAATTAACCTAGCATCAGACATTTTTAGTATAAAAGTTTTTCAATCAGGCTAACAGCTTGTGTTTCAAGTTGAAGCCAAATGAAAATTTAAACAGCCAAACCATAAACTTATTATTAAATAACATTTTAAAGGCAGTGGTTCCAATCTGAGCCTCCATCTTTCCTTTTTTTCTGACACTTACTCAGCATTCACAACTGATATTTTTGACCTCTTTCTTCCACTCTGTCCCACTGGCTTCTTTCCTGGTTTTCAATGATCTGCGGAAATCTCTTCATAAAATTGATGGGGTGAGACCAGCTATTCCTCAATCTTTTCTAAATTGGTCTCACTTTATTTAGAACCACAGAGTTCTTCAGCTCCTTTACTCAATTTGTCTAGTAAGCACTGGCATCCAGTTTCTTTGAAAGATGCTTGCTTGATATTTAAAATCTGGATGACCTGACTCAGCTCAGCTGAACAAAACATTAAAACTCCTTTAAGTTTATTGATAAAACAGAAATCAATGGGTATTTTATACTGGATTTCAGAGAAGCCAAGGTCTCACTGCAAGATTAGACAATGAGTTTGATGTATGCTGTTCTCATTTTTGCCACTGACTCAAAATGTATGATGGGATACACCACTTTACTCCATTTTTTGAATCAGAATTTTAATTGTATAATCAGTGGAGCAAGACAGTGAAATGATTCTGAAACCTTATGTACATAGGTATTTTAGATATATGCATATTTTTTTAAAAGCTGTCCCTCTGTCCCTCGGCCTCTTTATCTGTAGCACAAAAATCAGATTACCCATCTAGGCTAAGATATTTTGAAATATTAATTCAATGGTGCCTTGCTGACAAAATTAGTTTTTAGTTGCTGTTCTCTCTCCATTGAAATGGAATTTGAAAGATAAGCAGTAGGTAGGTTATTCGAAGAATGTTATGCTATATGTGACTCTGGATAGATACTTGTTACAAATATACTGTGGTTTGAGCTTTCCATTGGAGCACTGTGTGAAGGGAACCATCAACATGCAAATTTTAGGGTGGTTTTCTTACCTACTACTTCCATCTAGGACTCAAGCTTTCAGATTCCAACTACCCAAAACATCACCTCAAACAGTCAAAAATCTGTTGTTGATGCGTCAGTTGGTCCGCTTATGCTGGTCTATCTGATGACTTTTGAGTTCTGCAGAAAAAGAGGAAGAAGATGATGTTGAAACACAGCCAGTCTGTTCCTTTGGGGGTTTATGAAATCATGTTCAAAAGATTTGACAGTTGGGATAATGGCATGCAAATGGCTCCTACACATATTTATGTGGGGATTATTTCAGATATACTAGCAGAAAACCTTCTATGTCTACTCTCCTCTTAATTTCTCACAGATTTATCCCTCTGGAAACATATGCAAACAGTCATTTTCTGCACTGTATTTTGGGAATAATCAGAATTTTTAAAAATGTGAGAGACACTCTTATCGTGCTAAGCCTGTTTTCTCCTGTTTATGTACCACGGATTTTGTTTATAATTTTGTTACACATTCTTTCCGCTTGTGTTCATAATGAGAGGAGCTTAGCTAATGAAGCACAGTTTTGAGATTATTATTCTTGAGTGGTAAGAGCAGGATCACTTCCTGATGTAGTATTCCAATATGGCTCTTTTCTGTGTGGTGCCTGTCACTATAATACATGCAGATTCAAATCTAAAACTGCTATTTTTACATCTATAACTAGTCTAGCCATTTCTTCTTTTATATTTTCTAGCACTCCACTTCCTTTCCATCTCCTCTACTTTTCACAGGAGAAAGTGGACAGCTTGTTATGCTATTACGTTTTCACAAAGAAAGATACTCTAATATTAAAGAAATATTTTCATAGGAACAGAGAAACTGGGAAAGGAAAACAGTGCTTAGATGATTTTGTCCATCTCTCTGCCAGTATGTAACTGTTCCCTAGAGTAAAATTTTTCATTTTCTGTGACTTGAAACTTTATACATCTTAAATGAGAAGACTTGAACACTTTCTCTTTAGAAACTATTGCATATCTTAATAGAGCTTCTTGCCAGCATATTTTCCCTTAACAGTCACTTAAAAATTTATACTTCTTTTTTTATCTCTCTTTAAACTCATTTTCATTACACAAGATAGTTATTTCTGACCCTTGGTTATTTTTTCTGATGATTAATTAAAGACATTCTTTTTCCCACCTCATTTGTAATTCTACATGAATGTATGTCAGTATGTATCATGGTTATTTTAATTATTCTACTGCTCTGTGGCCGTACCTGCAATCCTGTAGTTTGTCAATTCAGGTATCAAAGATTCATTGAAATGGGTTGGAGATAAAAGGTAAATTGGCTAAAAGACTGCAGGAAGAATCCAAAATGCAAGAGTATTGTCCCAGCTGGAAAAAAATGTGGTCATGCCCAGAGATTCTGTGTAAAATTCAATCTATTGAACCAAACTATTTGTAGGAGTAAAACATGTTAATATTTTCTGATGATTTTGAAACAGTACAAGTTATATCTTATAATGCACTTAACAATTACTTTCAGGAAAAGCAAAAATAAGACAACACATTTTTTTCAATATACAAACAAACAGAGCAACTCTCTTTTACTTAAACTTTATTTGGCAAGATTGAGCTCAAAGTAGTATTTTATAGCTAGCAGTTTTTAATGGAGGATAAATATAACCTAACTCTAACAACACAAACACTAGTCCTACTATTCAGCCATGAGTCCATGTGTACTTCAGAATATCTTCAACTGCCATCATTCAAAACCTCCCTTCAAGGTTTCCCTGCTGATGACAGAAGCAATTCTTAGCAGTAAACTGAGTTTCAAAGAGAAAAGAAAAAAACAACTCCTCCCAACACTTAAAATTATGAAATATTTTTGATCCCTTTCTTCACACACACAAACGAAAAGAAATTTACAGAAAGAGTCTGAAGAAAAGCTTTTTATTTCAGACAGATGAAAAAATGAGACAAAACAAGCATAATTATACTCCTAGACTAGTCTTTATAATGAGGTTTTTAAGACATTTGTAATAAACAGCTTTTCAACCTCAACCCAAGTAAAACAGAAGATATCTTGACAAGAAATAGCTTGAAAAACATTAAGGAGTTCTGACTTCATAATTTCCCTGAAAACAGCTACATGATGATTTCACCATGCAGTTCAGGTCCAACTCTTGCCTTCATGAACTACAGGAATCAGTTGTACAAGTAATAAAACCACTTTTCTCATCACTAGTGACTAAGAACACTACTGTCCACTAATGAGATACTTGAATAATTGTTTTCCACTGCCTTTTCCTCCTCCTTCAGCTATTTAAATATGCCTCCTGGTGAGACTGCTAGCCTTGGGAAAATCCCGCACACAGACTGCTGTTCTTCCAGAGCCTCAGCATTTGACTGACATTGACGTTACAGCTGGCACAGCCCAGGATGGGAAATCAATGGATGCTGACACCTACAATTTCCATGAATGAGTTTTCAGGCATGTCATTCTTTAGTCACCTTGGACCTTGATGGTTTGGCCACATTTTTGCCTCATTCAACAGTTTGCTCCGTTGATCCTTCACACTTTCACAAAGAGAGTCAAACCAGCACTCTTTCTCCAAGTCACAAGTAGGCTGGGTCCTCACCTCTTAACACACTGTAAAATCAACAGGGAGCTATTTGTCAAAGTTTTACATCTAACCTTTTATACTTTGTCTTCAATTTGTGTAAAGAAAATTCATTGCCTTTTGCTCTCTGTTTACCAAAATGTTCTCATTTGAGCAAATGCAGTTCCATTAGTATTAAAATGTTGCAAGCATTTGCTAAAAGGTTTTATCTCCTTACTTTTATGATAGTTTTAGCATAACTTTAGTAGTATCATTTTGGAGAGACACCACAGAGTTGAGTCTCCAGGCTATGTTTTCTCACTGATTGACTGAACAGAATTTATTATGTTTACAAAATATATCAGCATGTTCACAAAGCTTTTTGTTTAAGAGAAATAAAAGAAGCTTTGTGTTACCTAACATTGTATTTCTTCACAATTTTAATTTAAAGCAACTGTAGCAATAAAGAGCGAATGTATTTCTTTTTCAGAGTTTAAACACAATCTGGTGAATGTAGGTTGTGCATACCAGACATGGGCTACTCCTGCATGAATTACTAAAAACAAACTGAATTTTCATTCCTTCAACTTATGAATGGTGCCAGTCTTACAGTGGGATGTCTATACTATTATGTGCTTAAGAAAATATACAAATTAAAAGCCAGGCTGCAGGGGTGCACATTTTTGAACATCATTTCAAAGAAACTGTATCAGAAAGGACTTATTGCCTTGTGTTTTTGAATTTTTGTTAATATCACATTTTATTTTAAGTGATTGCCATCCAAGGCACAGTGAGGAAATGGTAATGAAATACCAAGCCCATACATCATGCTTCCGCTTTCCTGGAAACTGAAAAGCCACCAGCAAACCCACAGTAATATTTCCAACATGGTTTTCCTTACAAAGGTAGAATCTGAGTTCATTTGTATCAGGGCAAAAAAAGAGTAACTCTTCTAATGTCTAGGATTTACATTACCTAAAGTAAGACAATCTAGTTTTTTACTGCTCTTAAACTAGAGCTCTGGTCACAGTCTTTTGTGTATTTAAAAGCTTTTTAGTTTCCTATAGTGTCAGACATCTGTCTCTAAATACTGGAAAATGGAAAGGAGACCCTGAGATCCTAATTCCTAAGAAAGTTTGTGGGAGAATATTTATTTCTCTTTCTTCGGAAAGTGAAATTGTTGTACATATCAATTGCCAGATTGAAGACACTAAAAATCATTTGCAAAGGATACATGTCTAGGCAGGGACAATGAGAGTGTCTGTCTGCATGACCTGACCCTGCCAAAATATATCAAGCTGTGGCCTGGACACTGTTATTATAGCTGGCAAATTAATTAAATCTCTGCAGTCATGCTATTTTGTGAGGTTTTCTTGGAGTAGCCCAAAGTGTGACACTTACTAAAATAATACCTTTGACTAGGAGAATGCTTGTCCACAGAGGCATGCACTGTAACAGAAACAACCAAATTGTGCTTACTTTCCCTGAAAATCATGCAAAAATTTTGAGCACTTCAGAATGAGTGGACAAAAAGAAGCATAATTACATGTAATCAAAGGAGATACATGCATGTAAGAGAGAATATAGTCTTCATCTGAGAAGTTTCAAGATATCATGAATGAGCATCTGAGTTACAAACAATTGGAACTTCAGTAAACCAGTATAGGAGGACTGATGGGGTATTAGTAATGCCAGCTCTTATGAGCTAATCCATATTAAACTCTGCATCTCCACACTGTTATTAAATCCAATTAAGGTCAGACACATTACCTTTCATTTCTAGCCAGGAAAACTATATTTATAAAACAAAAATGTGTCATTAAAATGTTTTTAGATTTGCAAACTAGGAAATTGATAAATAGAAATGTAAGCTCTATGGCTCCATCCATCAAAACAAAGCAAGAATCTGTTCTCTGGGTATGAAGTGTGAATTTTCAACATCCACTATAATTTTCTGGTTGTGATGGGTGTTCAGTACCTCAGAAAAAAAAAAAGAAAAAAAGGAAAAAAAGGACCACTGCAGTCATTCACCCCTCTACTTCATTGCTCCTATGCTATGGGAACACCCAGAACTCAGCTTGTTCAAGCCCATATACACTGATGTCATTTGAAAAAGGAAGTCTCTCTTGGGCACATTAGGAACATAGTGCCTCATTCAACTTATCTTCTCTGACAGTGCTGAAAAGTGAGCTAGAGATCCCACTGAGGCAGAGCATCTATGTCTTCAGAAAAAAAGAATGGGTCTAAAAGGACCACCACACTGAAAATCACAATGTACATCACAGAATCACAGAATCACAGAATGTTAGGGATTGGAAAGGACCTTGAAAGATCATCTAGTCCAATCCCGGAGCAGGAACACTTAGATGAGGTTACACAGGAATGTGTCCAGGTAGGTTTTGAATGTCTCCAGGGAAGAAGACTCCACAACCTTCCTGGGCAGCCTGTTCCAGTGTTCTGATACCCTTATTGAGAAGAAGTTTCTTCTCAAATTTAAGTGGAACCTCTTGTGTTCCAATTTGAACCCATTACCCCCAAAGGAACAGACTGGCTGTGTTTCAACATCATCTTCTTCCTCTTTTTCTGCAGAACTCAAAAGTCATCAGATAGACCAGCACAAGCGGACCAACTGACGCATCAACAACAGATTTTTGACTGTTTGAGGTGATGTTTTGGGTAGTTGGAATCTGAAGGTTTGAGTCCTAGATGGAAGTAGTAGGTAAGAAAACCACCCTAAAATTTACATGTTAATGGTTCCCTTCACACAGTGCTCCAATGGAAAGCTCAAACCACAGTATATTTGTAACAAGTATCTATCCAGAGTCACATATAGCATAACATTCTTCGAATAACCTACCTACTGCTTATCTTTCAAATTCCATTTCAATGGAGAGAGAACAGCAACTAAAAACTAATTTTGTCAGCAAGGCACCATTGAATTAATATTTCAAAATATCTTAGCCTAGATGGGTAATCTGATTTTTGTGCTACAGATAAAGAGGCCGAGGGACAGAGGGACAGCTTTTAAAAAAATATGCATATATCTAAAATACCTATGTACATAAGGTTTGCAGATAACGTTCAAATAACAAGTAAGCTGAAGAGTACCCAGGAACTTTATGTTGCCCCTAAGTCAAGAGCTGAGATAAAGATGAAAGTATGAGGCATTAGATAAAGTACTCTAAGGATGCATTTATTCTAACTAATTTAATTATGTGCCTGGGACTGTTAGTCTGAGTTGGGGTCTGCACTGAAGACAATCACTCCAACTTCCATGCCAATCATAACAATCTCTGTAAATATTATAAGCCCCCAAATAGGCCAGTAACACTTGAATTTTCTATAAGTCCTGCCCTACTCTAACTTCTAAAAGGTGGTGAGAAATTACTTGTGAGGATGCTGTCTTGACCGAGCAACAAATATATCAGGGACCATACTGGCAGTTTTACAATGTAGGTGAAGTGAGTGGATAAAATGAGCATAAATTGTATCATATTCATTTCCATATAAAATTCACAATTATTTTCTAGATCTGATTTATCTCAGTTTTATAAGTCTTCCCCTCGTTCCACGCAGAATTTTTCTTGTTTTCTTCCTCATTTATGACAGTATTAAGTGATTCCCTCCAATTTTATTCCATCTTCTTTAACTCCTTTATGTTTCATTTAAATCTCAAGCAAGTGCAAGCAGCTTGAAATTTTACCAAAACCTCCTTAAAAGTCAAGAAAGACTGGTTTTGCCCCTGACCTAGAAAACATTGCCTGGAATTATGCTTTAGCTGAGATACTCTGACTTAAAGAACTTCTTAAAAGCAAGAGATGTCCAAGGCATAAATAGAAAGATTTATTTTTTAGGACAGCACTGTAAGGTATTATATATTCTATGTTTCATCTGACATTGGTAGCTAATAACAACTGGACATTTACCAGAACCATTCTTTAAATTTACGGAGTGTTTGAGGAATTTCCTACGTGAAGTGTTGGAAATAGTACAAATATTGTAATAAAGGTAAATAGTGTGGTATGGAAAATATCCATTTTTTATATTGGTGAAGGTATTTGCATATTTATAGCCATCAGAAAGAGGCTATATTTTATGTATATCCTCAGTAGAACCTTGACCCCACTGTAACATATGGAATCTTTACCATTAGCTTCTGTGGCGCCCAGATTTTATTCATTGTCTATCTTATTAGTGCAAAACAATTTATACTTAATTGATTTTTGGGTATATCTTGAAGTATAAAGAATAGAAAATTTATAGAATGGTAGAGCCAAATGTCAGAAGGAATCACTAGACTAAATGTTGCATGTATCTCTGAAAACCCAGATAGAACATGGAATGTCTTTCCCTGTAGTATCTCAAAACAAAACTGGACAAGGTCTTCAGCAGATCAGCCTAATTTGAACATAATTTTGGGTTGAACAGTACCTCCAGAGATCCTTTCCAACCTGTTTTGGTTTGGTTTTATTATCATTAATTATTATGTATTTATTTTTATTATTCCAGTGTAGGCAATGTCCATGTTTAATAAAACACAAATATTGAATTGTCTTCTGTTATTTAAAAAGATTATTTGCTTTTCCTATCTTTCTAAAGTTAATCCCAGCAATATGAATTTAGACTAGGAGCACCAAAATCAAATCAAGACAGATATGGTAGAGGCATTTGAATGTATCCCTTATTTCTTCTAGATAAGTTATACTCATTTTGAGATCTCATTTGATATTAACTACCTCCACAGATGCTGAACAATTTGCTGATGTGTGGCCACTGCAAAATAATGTTGTTCCTGCAGGCAAAAAATATTCATTCAAAAAGAAAACATAGACATGACCTAAGAAAGTAAGAGAATCATACTGGCTCACATTTCTAGAAAATATACATCTAAAAATCAAGAAAACCTTAAAAAATAAATAAATAAAGGAAATTTTCACATAATAATTTTTCCTTTGTTAATTGGCAGAAGTCCACTGGGAGAGGTGTATTTTTCCTAGGGTGAAGTTTGTCCTTTGTGTTTAAAATAATTAAAGAACTAGGCCAGAACCACTTGAAATCATGAGGAGAATGAACACTGAACTAAGGGCAGGCATCTTAAAAAAAAATTTCAGGTGCCTTTATAGAAACCTAGAAACTTCTTTCTTTAGCAATATGCTTTGCAAATATTATCCCATTTCTTAACCTAGTTTGGGGTATCTTATACTTTATGAGCACTGTTCAACTTCCAGCTCTTCTGGTTATGTCAAAACAAAAAAAAAATCCCAATTTGATATATGACAAGTTTCTTAATCTTTTTGAACCAAGAAAAAGAGGCTATCCTGCCAAGTAATTTCCCCTGGGGAAATAGGAAATCAGGTGTGAAAATACTTTAAATGACCTTCCAGTATTGAGCTGTCACATCCCATTGCTGGAGATTTCTGTACATTAAAAGGTTTCCCTGGTGTGTAAGACCAGTGATGCACACATTAGGATGAAGGATTAAAAGCCACAGGGATATCGCTGGAATAGAATTAGGCATAAGAAAGCTACATTTGGATAAGTTCAGAGGATAAAGAATGAGGTTTTTTTATATAGTTGAACTTTTCAAAAACTTCCGTATTAGTATAATTTGCAATGCAGGTTTTCTAAATATTAAAGTTATACATTAACTCAACATAGAAGAGATTGCTTTAATAAAAGTGAGTTTAGTAAAAGTAGTTTATAAAAATTGCTCTAATTTATAAAAGCAAAATCAGCATCAGAAGGGCAAAAGCAAAGGTAAATCTGGTGTATTACAAAGTTGTTCATCACATGCTCTTAGTCCTAATACCTGCTGTACTCCACTGGCAGAATCACGTACACAGGACAACAGATTGTTTGCAATTGCTAGTTTCAATAATTTCAATGGGAAGTTACCTGTTTCTGTAACCTGAAGTATACATCATCACATTAGTTGTCCTCTGACAAATGTTTGGATTTAATAGTATTAAAGATTAATTTTAAAATATTTTATTATGTAATAATTTATATGATTGTATAGTTTCTATAGAACAGAACTATATAATGATACTTACTATAATAAATTTTCTTATTTTTCACTGGGATATGTGTGCTAGGATTCTTGTCAGTAAAAAAAGTAAGAGCTAGATTTCAATAAAATGGGAACTTTTAAGGACTGTGGGTAATTAAAATTTTTCCTACCAGATATTTTTCCTTGTTTTCTTCAGTTGACAAACATGAACCAATGCTGAGAACTGACACCTTAGTGGTTTCAGACCATGTTCCAGTCTCGTTCAAACAGAACCAGAACCCCTGCCCCGGACCAAAGGACAAGCACAACTTCAGTGACATACCACTGTGGACTCTGCATGCTACATTCAACCAAAGTGGGAAAAACATATAGCTGAGAGGACAAGCAAGGCCCTGCCTGCAATTTCAAGCATAAAGTGCAATAGACCAAGAGAAAAGTGGATGCTGCTCTGACAGTCTGAGGAGACAGAGCACAAAGCAGCACAGTTCAAAATTTAGGGACTGAAATGACTTTTTGTTTGATGGGACTTTTTATTCCTCACCCTCTAACGACCAAGTTTATGGCACATTTCTTGAAATCAACTGGCAGTTCTCTCTGTCAAAGGCAGAAAGTTGGACTAGGCAAACCACTGTTCCTGATCATCTTGGCAATTCTCACTCTGCCATACTTTGGGTAAGTGCGACTCCATAAATATCCTGTGAGATTTCCCTTAGATACTGAGCTTTCATTTCACACCTCAGTAGACCCATCACCTGGAGCAACACTGAGTTTTGTGTTAGGGTTGCTGTTTGTTGCATGAGAAGGAAAGGGTTTAGTTGACATGAGAAAGTGCCATGAGGAGGAGCTTCTCTATTCTCTGACCAACAGCATCTGGCTAGTGGAACAGCAAGGAGTCTACAACACTGCGCTACATGTATGAGGGAGATACAGGTTTACAGTTTGTGGGGGTGGGCGGGGAGCAGGTAAGAAGAGAATAGGCACTCTGAATTACATGGTAAGTAATTTTTAAAACCATACTACATTCTACAACAGAGACTGCTCAGTGCTCAATATAGTGATTTTCTTATTATCACTATATTCTGTGCAGGTTTGTTAGGAATCTTAATAACTCTTAATTGCAAAACCTGCTTAGGGATCCCTGAATAATAGCTTCTGTGGAAATACACATAATTAGTCATAGATACATTCAATTAAAATAACCATCACTGGTGTCTAAATGGCAGCAGTACCAACAAGCCCCAAGCAGAGACTGTGACTTGTACTGAGGTGGCATGTCTCCCCTTAGGAGACATGGTGTCAGGAGACAGAGCATCATTTTCAATTAATGGGTCCAGTGAAAATGTTGCAAATCATCGCAGAGGTAGGAAGTGACTCATTTGAAATGGATTTGTAGGTGAGTTGCCACGTTAGACCCAAAGACTGGGCAGGGTGAAGAAGAAAGTATCACACTCAAAGAGGCCCAAGGAAAAAACTCCCAACTCTCCATGGCTGGGAATCTGCAGGAAACACAACCAATGGTTTGTTTTTATGTTTTACTCAAGTCTTATTCTGGAGAATAAAATTGTGCCTCAACAGAAACTCTCACACTAGATCTGTTCAGGGCTGGGAAAAAAGACTGGTTACTTTCACATCGATAAGCTGATGCTTACTAGGGCCTGTAAGGCGACGTTCTGCAAAAACAACAAATAAAGCCCATCTTCTTCTCTCCAGTCCTTACCACTTGCATTTACAAGTCATCCCTTAGAGATGATCTATGAAAGTACCTACACTGTCCAAAACAAACTTTCCCAGTTCCAGACAACTGTAAATATTCACTGAAAAAAAGAGTTGTTTTTTTTAAAACATTGATGCCAAGTTACGTCACAGAAAATTCAGATAAAAGCCCATTAGTTCTAGACTAAACATATGCCAGCTATATTTTAAATTCAAGATTCATGTCAGCAAGTAGAAATGGAGTGGACACTAATTATATGAGGTATTCGTTACCCATAACATTGTAGACTATACATATTCTTTCGGACAAGCTGAAGCTATCTACAGTCTATAATCTAATTCAAAAAAAACCCTGTTTGAAATAAAAGTGTATATCATAGGTACATAGGTGTTAGGAAAGGAGGGAATTCATGCAAATAACAATTTGGGGAAAAGAAAAATTATTATTTGATTTCTGGTCTATTATGCATTTTTTCCATGCACAAGTATTGGTGTATTCATGAATATGTAAATTTTTGGTATTAGGTTGGATCCCACTGTGTTGCTGGCACATAATTAGAAGCTCATCATTAATGATTTATGAGCTGCTGCCATGCTATTAGCATTTAGAAATAAAACTACTGCAAATAACTTTTTATTTATACTTTGCCAGGGTAATTGCTAACAGTAGCCACATTATTGAAGATCTACAAGAAAAACACCAGGTCTTCCTTCTAAAAGGTGATGTTAATACAGTTCAGAGGACACGGATATTTTCTACAAGGAAAAAAAAAAGGCACTGGTGAAAATGTGAAAAAAATGGGGAAAAGAGTTCCTTAGGTTAGAGACAAACGTGACATTGACAGAACAGGTGCAGTTAGTAGCATTAATTCAAGTCAAAAATCTAAGTAAGGAAAGATTTAAAAAAAAAAAGAAAAAAAAAAGGAAAATACAGCAAATACTATGAAACCAAAATAAAAAATAAATCCATCTTACAGTGTCCAAATCCCTCCAGATAAAGGTTTAATTTCAGTTGAGAATATAGTATTTTATTTCATTTCTAGACTTTCTCAATTACTTCTTTATCTCTACAGAAAAAGATTCAGCCTGGGAAAGGAAAGGCTTCGGGTTGAACCTATCCATGTGTGTAAATACTTGATAGGAGGGAATGAAGAAGTGGGAGCCAGGTTCTTCTCAGTAGCATCCACTGACAGAACAAGACAATGGAGACAAATTAAAAAACATTAAATTTCATCTGAACACAAAAAAACTTTGTTTGTTTGTTTGTTTATTTTGTTTTTTGTTTGTTAGTTTTTACTGTGGGGGTGGTCAAACACTGGCACAGAGAGGTTGTGAAGTGTCCCTCTGGAGAAATTCAAAACCTGACTGGGCATGATCCTGGACAACCTGCTTTAGCTGATCCTTCTTCTGTGGGGGGGTGGATCAGACGATCTCAAGAGGTCCCTTAAAACTTAAATGATTCTGTGGTAGTCCCAACCACTGAGAGAAGCAAGGCTTGTGAGGAGTGTATCTTTTATTAGGTGATGTAGGAAATCTGGAAACACATACTTTGGGCCCACACAACCTATAGAAAACCTAAAAAGAATCAGCAAAAAACGAATATCAGGTAAGCATGCTGCCCTTGGTTTAATTATCACATGTGAGTAACTGACAATAATATACAAAATTATGAGGCATAATAATAAAATAGTAGCTAACTTTCACAAAACAGAGAAGTTATTAGTAAAGAAGACAACTAGCGTCAATAAGTTAATGCTTGCACTGCTTAGGGATCTGATGGTTGAGCTGAACGAGTTTGGTCTCTTTTATCACATGTTAAATTATATGGCTAAATTCTCACCTTGTTACTCTTAGATTTCATCTTACATGAGTCTTAAAAAATCAGTGCATCTTGAACTACACTACATTCAACTGTGTGCAGTCTGGAATGCCAGCCCTGCTGGATGGTTTTCTTGGTTTTCTTTAGGTTTCAAAGCCCACCAGAGCTTGAGCAGCATGCTCCTTTAAAAGAGCAATAACACAATACTGCCAGTCCAGGTGACCACCGGCACTGTGGAATGGTAAATCCAAATTTTATTTTCATCTGTGGCCCATTCTGATGATGAACATAAAGTCCCAGCTGCAAAAGACTTGATCTCTGCCCAGTTGTGGTCAAACTGATATATGGGAGCAACCTGTCCTGTTTACCTAGGACCAGATACAGCGAGAGGAAGTACATGAAGAAATTAAATTACAGAAGGCTGAACTGACCTTCAGTGTGTTGATAAATGGCTTCCTATTCCACTCAGTCTTGAAGTTCCTGAGAACAAATAACTAATAGCAGAAGATCTTGCTACAAATGTGGGAGGAGAGCCAACTGAAGGAGAATTCACATTTGTGGAGACTTGTACTGAGGTCACTTGTCATTTAGTGCAGAAGATAAGTGATTATAGAATGTCAATGGGCAGAAGAGACATTTAGAAGCTGGCAATATCAACTCTTATGTCTCCACTCTCAATCTATGTTGAGAAACAAGATTTCCCATAATACAATTCCAGAAGTGATATTCTCCATTTTGAGAGATCTAGTTTCATGACACTTCCAAGTCATGGAGACACAAGGAATAACAGGGAACTTCTACTTCATGATCAGCTATATTCATGTTACTTCTGGGTTGTATATGTATATCTATTACACTGTTTTCTGTTTTTTTTCCTCTCCTTCTCTACTTTCATGTTAGGTTCAATAATTGATCAACAGGGAGGGATATTATTCCGTTGTTAAAACATCTGTGGATCACTGCCAACACTTTGCTGCAGTCATTTATAGGTGGTCTGGCAACTAGTTCATGATGTCCATATCTTCCATAATCCTACCCTGGCTGATATCCGGCAAGTAAGCATATACAAGGTACATGCAACAGTAAAAACGAACATTTCTGGGCTCTTAAATTTGATTGTCTTACTGATAGCTTGTTGTAATTGTGCCTGACTGGGTTTTGGCCCCCACCACACTCTTTCAAACAATTTCCAGGCAGTCTGGGAATCAGTACAGACTGCAGAATATTTCCAGTAGTCTCTTCTGAAGTTCAAGAGATTTTAATACAACTTAACTGGTACGCCCTATTCTACTTAGCCCCAAATCAGAGAAGGGTCCTGGGCGTATTCATGTTACTGGTATACGTATATTTAACAGCTACAGATAGTTAATACTAATTCAAACTTATACTACATACCCTACCAACTTTATAACACGTGCCATTATAGAACTGTTCACAAACCATGTCGGTTGTGTCTAGAACTTCTTCCAGTACAGCACAGGAGCAGCTGGGTAAGTGAAAAGTATGTATGGCAGCCTAGAGGGAAAATGCTTGAATCTGCTATCTGCTTCCTCACAAGTATCCCTTTTGCCAGGAATGTATTGCATGACCTTAGTGATAGCAAGGAGCAGGAATGTCAGAAGAGCAGATGTAGAGCCTCTATGAAACCACAGCTATGTATGGCTGCTCATTCACTGAATTAGGAGAGCCAAAACATGAGGGATATCCTAGCTGGCTAGTTGTGCAAACCACTGACAGTTGCCTGCTATAAAGCAGAATCATGCATATGTTGGGTGACAGCAGTAGATCACAGTTCAACATATTTTTTTCATAGTTGCAACTTTCTCTGACAGATGAAATCCTGTAGCCCTCAGGAAACTAGCATTGCAGAATGATCGAGGTCCTGTAACCCTCGGTAACTGGAGCCCCTGAAGCCCATGAAAATTCAGTTTCATACATTCCAGCTGCTTAGATCTTGCAGTCCCTGAAAACCAAGACTTGTAGCCACTGATAACTAAGGTCTTTGTTTTTCCAGAACAGGCAATTCTTATGCTGATTCCACCCAGCCTTTTCTAATGGGCCATACAATTTCAATTACAATGTGACAATTGGAACAAGCAAACAGTGCAAGGATTTCCTGGAAACTAAGTCAACATTCAAGTATATAACTCAGTTTCCAGATAGGAGTTTTTTCCTTGCTTGATTTGAGTAGAGATTTAACTCAAACTTCTTCAGTCTTGTATTTAAGGGTATTTTACAGTGGACGATTTATTTATTTATTTATTTATTTTAACAACTACCTCTACTAGCGCTCTTCTGCTGTTTATAAACATCTAAGCGCAACCGTGGCTCTCAGTATTAAGGGAGAAAGCTTCAGAAGAAAACGGATGAAGGTCTGTCTCTTGTTTGAACATATGCATCAAATTCACGACCTTTTTCTACTACAATTTCTCCAATGTTGTACCCAAACTGTATTTTCCTTTGCTACTTTTCCCTGGTTTATAACAACAAAAGATCCAGTACATTCACTTCAGAACGGAAAAAAAAAAAATTTAAGCAGTCCCCAGTGGAAAAAAAAAAAAGACATTCAGAGGATGGAAAAAAAAAGCAATAAAGAAATAACCCTCAGTGAAAGTAAGAAGAACTATCTCACTTCAGTCAGTTCCAAGGGGAGAAAAAGGTAAGCATATCTAATTCGCTCCTTAAAGCATTAACAATGTGTATACAAGAACAAACATAGTTTGTGGATAAATCTTGTGTATAAGATAGATTTGGCCAATACCCTACTACTATTCCTATACTGCTTGTGGAAAGGGATAGTTTGTGATTTTTATTTTAAGAGAGGCTGCTCTCCAGTCTCTCTTCCCCCAGTTTGTATGTACAAGAGACTGGAGAGCAGCCCCATGGAAAGAGATCTAGGGGTTTGGGTTGATGTCAAGTTTGATATGAGTCAACGGCATGCCCTGACAGCCAAAAAGCCCAACAGTGTCCTGGGGTGCACCAAGTACAGCACAACACCATCTTTTTTGTCTGTTATTAAAAAAGAATGCCTTTGCTTTCTTTGACAGTCAACTCCTTTCAATTTTCTACTGATAGAATGCCTCATAGAAAAACATGAAAATGGGAAGATAACACACTTTAAGTTCACACGTTCTAGCCCCTCAATCACTCATTCTCACAGCACCACAAAACTATCATGCATTAGAGTGTGAAATGTAAGATTAATTATGCTTTTCTTTTGCTTTCCTACATTTATTCTTTATTAAAAAAATAATAGCAGGGGACAGTTTGTCTACACATATTTATATTGAAATAGTACATTTTTTGTGAAAACTAATATACTGGATGGTATATCAATGAGATGGCATCAGGACAGCATCCATTCTCATCTCGCCACAGGTATTTGGATTGTATTAATCTACCTAACAGGTGTGCATCGAGCCTCAGTATTTCAGATTTTGAGCACTGGGCATAGCTGTTTAACTCTGGTGTGAATTCTGTAAAAAAAAAAAAATTATCCTTAAAAAGTAAAAATGAAAGGTTGTCACAAATGTATTCAAGATTCACTTTTCTGACAAACTGTATATGACAGACTACTTCTAAAGACCTATCAGTCAGCAATGGAAAGTGTGAATTACTTTGGCAGAATTCAGTTTTCAGAGCCCAAGTTCAAAGTCTTTGATGGAAAATGTTTTGAATGGCAAATTAATAAAATCTACAAGGAAAATTTAAGAAACTTTAAAACTCATTCTGAGTGAAATTTTCTACTGATTCGCCCTCTTTGATTTTCAGAAAAGATTAATTTATACTCTTGTGTGTAAAGCCACTTTGGGAATTCAACCTCAACTGCACCCCTGTGGAATCTCTTTAGTGATCATGCATAGAAGACAGCAGACATAGATTCATCTCATTTCCCAGAAAGGGAGAACAATAGAAAAAGAACACTTTTGAAAATCCAAATGATAGAACAGACACTAATACCACTGGAAATAATAGCAAAAACATAAGAAATCTCCATCATGTTTTGACTTCCAAAACAGCAGACTGTTCTTGTGGTATTTTTCTCTCTCTGAAAGGGAAAAGTGCAAAACTAGAAACATGAGCTTTATGCAAGCCAGAATGATTATAAGATCTGAATGGACTGAAGAATGGAAGACCCAAGAAACTCAGTCATCACATATTTTTTCACTGCACTATTATCCAGTGAGACGCATCCTTCCTGACAAAACAATCTAACGCCAAAGGAACCGGTATTTGCCTTGCAGTTTCTACAAGCTTTCAGTCTTCTACCCACAGTTCTACAAACTTCTGTGCTCCTAAAACCTAGAAATTAGATTAGTTTTCCAGGTTACATCTCTTCTACAGTCTTACTTTTTGTACCAATCAGATTTACATCCCCCATCCAATCACATCTAAACAGCTGTGTTGATGCCTCAGTGGTAGTTACAATTCGAAGCCCATACCATATGTGACTCCATGTACTAAGTATACTTGTTGATGGAATATTCTATTCAAGTACCTTCTGCTCTTTCAGACATTACCTAACATATTTGACTGAAGTCAGACAAATAACACTCATCTGACAAGTCTCAGGAATCCAGACTCAAGTAATTACAAGACAACAAAAATACTGTAGCAACCTGTATTATCCCGCCCCCCCCCCCCCCCCCCCCCGGCTAAATTTAATAAGAACATTTACTAAATGTTTAAAAACAAAATCTGAAACTGCATGGGAAAGGACAAAGAGGATGCTTTCCCTTTGAGTTTCATCCCTTCTATAAAATTCAGTTGCTGTACTATTCCTGCATCTCTCAAGATGTTATCTTCTGGCTTAAGTTTTCTCTTTTTGTAAAATAAAAAGTTTACTATTTTCAGGAGAGTAAATAGCAAGTGCTACATGTTATTTATGCTAGGGATATGTGTTTTCAGTAAGTAAATCAGAGAAAAGTTTCTTTATATTTCTTACTCAACATGAACACATCTATTATCTATCAGTCTCCTAAGGTTAACATTGACTATAACCAGGAGCATGAAGCTAGAGAAACCTGCTCTTTTACAGATCCTGCACACTACCTACCTGTCCTAAACCTGAGCCTCCCAGAACTGCAGGAATCTCATTTATGATGAACTTAATATTTTTTATAATGGGTTTCCTTTGCCAGTACAATGATGATTTTCCTCCCACAGAAAATCCTAAACAATGAAAAATGCTATACTGGAAAAGAAACCTCCCTGTGTTTGGTAGGATGTCGTGTTTAATTCATGAAAAAACAGATATTCTTGACAATAAAGATTTGCATTGAGATGTTGTAACTACCTTGAAAACATGGAAGGCTTTGAATTATATCAGCGTGTTTGAATTGTAAAACAAAAAGAAACTGTGTCCCTTTCTTTTGTCAGGAAAGTTCCCAGAAAGTCTGCTGTCCTGACATTTTTGGCTACTTAAACCCTTTTTTGAGACTCTTAACTTTACCCTCACACATAATAGAGCACTTAGGTAATAGGAGACAATTGAAAATACAGTGACACCTAATGCCACTAACCACAAGATGTTTTCTCTTGCCAGTACAGAAAATGTACAGATTTAGACAAAATAATGTGCAAACTACATATTTCTCTGACTAATTTTCTTCCCTGCTCTAGGGTGTTTCTCTGCAGCTAGATTCTCTGGGATATTGTCCACCATTATAATTTATTTTCTGAAGCATGATAGTCTTTTTGCTTATCTGCCTTTATCAGCCTCCTTTGACTTTGGCTAGTCCTGCAATCAGAAACAAGCCAGTATGCTCTTCCTCTTCCAATCTCTTTTTGTTGTAGTCTTCCTGGGACTCTCTGCTGTTCTTCGCTCTCTGTAGTAAGACACAGTTCCAGTATGCAACCACCAGAGAAATTCCCCTGCTTTAAATTCTAGTTTCCTGAAAGGAAGCAAACAACTGTAACATCCTCTTCACACAGAAGATACTTAATGATGCTTTCCTTCAAAGACAGACTTCCAAGAGGCAAGCTCTGGTCCTTGTCCATAGCATAAGATATACAATTATTGGACACATTTGTTTCTGTCTGTATAGACAGATTTTTCAGGCACTGGAATGGGATTATCTATGTTGAGCGATTGTTAGCACAGCCCTTAATATAATGTTGGCCCAGGGCAACTGGTTTTTACTAAAAAGTACCTGGGAACAATTTGGGAGTTTGCTAACACAGATGTCACTTCGTAGACATAACAGCCCCAAAATTCATAAATGTACAGATTCCTTAAACGTTCACTGTGGAGTTTACTTATTTTTCATTTTTTTCCGCAGATATGGTACGGCTTTTCCAGAAGGAGTGTTGGACCCTCACTTTGGGTTTTTCAGGAAAATAAGGGCTAAAACTCTGAGATAATTGTATAACAGAGATCAGATGCCTCAGGATTCATTTTTGTGTCACTGCTTCTGTATAATTGTAGGCACAGATTGTTGGGGGGCAGAAAAGGAGAACTAATGTGCCTGAACATGTACTCATGTCCCACATCAGGACGCAGATTTTGGCTTTATCACATTAAACAAAATAAAATTGTTGCCATAATCTTTGATCCTGAATTGTTTCCACTGGGGCTGTCTATATTCTTTTGTGGTCCTACTGTTAAATGTGAATTCAAGACCTAGCTATATACATTCCAATACAGAGTTTAGGTCTCATCCTTCATGTGAATGTATGTCCCATCTGATTACTTTTTGTCTAACTGAGATTCCTACAGGTTTTCTTACAGAATTAAAACCATATCATATTTTTTGTCATATGATATCTTCTATTAAATAATTAAATTCTGGACATTTTAAGAAAATATTATTTGTCTGTTTTTATGCAGAAACATATTAGGACAGATTTTTTTGTTTTGTTTTGTTTTGTTTTAATTTTTCCTTGTCCAGTATTACAGCAGCTTCAGTAGTTTAGAATAGCTTCAGTACATTATTTCATTTTGAATTTTGGGTTGATATAGTCTAACTATCTCAAGGGGCATGACATATAACCATTGTCAAATCAGGGGCACAACTGTCAGTCTGCTCCCTACACAGCTGATCTGTAGAAAAAAATCATGCAAATAAACCTGGAAATTTAATTGTAGAAGTTACTTAACTAAATTGGTTTTAAATTGCTCTTTTGGGGGATTAAAGTAACAAGCTCTTTCCTTGAGTTTTCTTATGCATAATATAGAGCAGTCCACTCTCATATCTATATTTATACATCTTGCTGTTATATAAACACCTCCAGGAACACTGCTTATTGATGGATATTGTTTAGAACATAGATGAGTGAATGGCTTGTTATGAATAATGTATCTAAATACATTTCTTATGGCATATCTGTGAGCAGATTGCAGTTCTTTCAAATTTATTCAATGTTTAGAATTAAAATAGCTTCTTTAAAAAGTTGTTAGTTTTATGGACTGAATATGAATTGTTTTTACAGGGTATTCATGTATTGTATGCCTTGATCAGCAAAGGCACATGGTATTGTTCTGATTTCCTGATTGGATAAACATCCAAGCAACTCTATTGCAAATTCTCACACATGTAGATGCAAATTTAGATTTCAGGTTGTTTCCATAGATGTGACCTTGTATTCTCTGCTTGCAAACATTTTGGCCAGAAAAAAAAAATGTACTGGCTTTAATAAAAGGAAACAAAAAATAAAAAATGTGACTGACAGGAATCTTCAAAAAAGCCAATCAAATAATCACAGAAAATATTTCTATTATCTTCCTTGATTTGATTTAAAACAATTAAACTATTATTTTCTTTCTTTTTCTCTGCCATAATTTATGAAATAAGGTCTGTGAACTGTAATTTCTTATTATGAGTCTTCTGTCTCCTCTGTTTATTGAAAGATCTAAACCTGTTTTTTCTATGCTAAATAATTATGTGTCCTTTTGGTGACATTTAAAAATCAATAAAGCATAATGTTTAAAGAAAAAGTCAAAGTACGAATTTTTCATGGACAGCTTCATCTAAAATATGATTTTCTGAATAGGACTATTTTACATGTACATGTAGCTAACTCAAAGGGAATCAGCACAATATTCCTTATGCATCCATTTCACAGTGTACTTCTCAGGAACAAAAATATGTATGGTCTATGCCTTGTTCACATTCTGAAAAGAATTAACTTGCTACCTTCATAAAACTACTGGGGTTCCTGGTCACCCTGTTGTTCAGATTAGTGACCTGTAAGAATGTATTACAGCCTTTTTACAGCCTGACTTTCTGCATGGATTAGATATGTCTCTATGGTCAGTTGCATGAACTTCAGTCTGAGACACTAATATACAGCTAGGAAATTTATATATCAATAGATACATAATAACTTTATAATAATTATTAGCAAAATTACCAGTGGTAATAACAGGAAAAATAACACTGTACTATCATCTATAGAATGATCAGATTACATTTTTTAATTCATCAGAATAATTCATACTCTGAGACAGTCTGTACCTCTTACAAGAGCTTAGATGAAGGTTTAAGGAGACAAAATTATGAGGGCATTCTTGTAATATCATCGGGAATTGTGCTGTTGGGATATAAGAGCTCCTAAGTCCTCTCTACTTCCTTTGCCCTTGTAAATTCGCAAAAGGAGAAAAGTTTGACAATAAGTAGGAAAGAAAAGGAAGGCAGAATGACATGTCAAGGATCACAAAACAAATAAGGTCAGTGTTAGCAGAATATAATCCTTTGCATTTCTAGTCCTGTATATGATCTACTGGACCATAATATACTTATAAATCTTTCCATATAAATCTCTGAGGCAGCAGGAGGAATCCTCAAGACAGCTATCCAGAAGGAATTCTATTTTTGTTTGACAGTTTTTGACAGAAAGCCAATCCCACTTCAGTCTCTCTCATGAATAAATGCATAGATATAATCCTTTAAATTTAAAAACCATTTTCCATCTAAGTGTCTCCAAATGCTTATCAGATGCTAAATGCTTACTTTGCACAACAGTTTTAGTGACCCTTAAAGAAGCATCACCTGGATGAAGTTTCTCATTACTCTTCCAGCTTTCACTGAACTTGAATTTGGGAGATCCAATTCAAAGGTTCCCAGACCTTTTCACTAGAACTAACCTCTAGCACACAAAGTATCCTGTGCTTTCAAATGGTGACATGCTGATAAACACAATTTCAATGTAATGTTAAAGTTTTGTAGGAAAACCAGAAGCTTGAAAACAGGTTACAGTAGCCGTTTGGGTATATTTTTACCACTTTATAACAGTCCTCCTGTTGACATGATGTGAGAGATGGAATGTGTTGCCTATGTTTACCTGAACTGTCTGAATTTCTGATTCACTGTTTCCTTGGCCTATATGTTGATGTCTGATAGTCAGTGACAGACCAGGTTTAGTCACCTCTGACTATAACTCATAAACACTTTTGGGTTTTGGAACAGATGCAAGCAGTATGTTGGCAATGTATTGATGGAAAATACCAGTTATTTGACAAATTAACTATGGTTTTCTTTTCCTTCCAATTGGTGAGTTCTTTAAGAAAAAAAAAATGGTTTTGTTATGTAAAATATCTCCTACAGAAAAATATTGGACAAAATGTATGAATGGGCTTTAAAGTTTTCTCCTGTAATACATATTTTATACATTGCCTGCATCAAAGGAATCACAAAGGAATATTTTTTTTTTATCTTTATTTTGTTTACAGTCTGATATTCTCCAGTTCAATCAATACTTACTTCATGTTTTTAAAAGAACAATATTCTTTCACATGAATAAGAGAAGTAAGACTTTTCACTTTTCCATTTACAGTAATGGAAGCTATTAAATTTATTATCTTGTAAGTATTCAAATGTCAGAAGAGCAATAAATTAACAATGTTTAAAGCCAGTAGAGATACTGTATCACTTACTGTGATATTTAGCTTAGGATCTCATTGAAAAGTATTTGTGTATTTGAAAAATATTTCAAATAGTTTTACAACAATCTTTATTTACCAATCAGGTTTTAAAATAATAATAAAGTTGAAAGCTGGTATCAGAGACTATTCAAAAAATAGATCAGCAATAATGGTTCTTATACTTAAAAATAAATACATTTAGATGTAGTTGTTCCTAAAGTAATTCAATGGGAGATCTACGTCAAGCCTTCTTTCCAACTGCTTAGTTTCATTTCACACTTCTCTGAGCTAAGGCTACTAGAACATCATGAGGTTGGATTTTTAGAAATTAGAAATAGAAAGTGTTTCATTAAGTGGAGATACAACACAAGCAGGAATTCAAAACTAGAAAGAGTAGTTAACCGCAGATGTTACATGATCCAACATAAACACACATTTTATCTTTCATTTCTGTATGTTTACCACTGGGATAGCATAAGTATGGCCAGAACTCTTACCCCCAAATAATCCTTTTAGCTGTGTGAAGTTCTTTCCAGATTCAGGCCTGATAAATTCAGCATCTTAGTTATGCCCCAGAGGAGTAGTTAAAAGGAAGTATAAGCACAGTTTTCTGAGCATCTTAATCCATTTTTCCTCCTAACTCACACACAGGTTTCTTCAGGGAACGATAGCTTCCCAATTCATGTTTTAGAGCTTCTTCCATAGGCAATATTGCAGTGCAAAAGTCTGTCTGTCTATCTCTTTGGCATAAATTAATAGGACACTCGAGGACTTCACCTCCAATCTTGAATGCTTGCCTTAAAGAACAGGCATTCTTCTGATGGTATAGTAGTCTACAGATAATGGACTTTTATTATTAGCCTCTTGCACTATATATGCTTAATGATACCTCCCCACATGAAAACTCCAGAAAGGAGGAAATTAGAAGAGTAAAATTTCTTGGCTCTAGTTCTCTACTCTTTCAGGCATATAAATGATCACTTTGATTTCCATCAATAAAAAAAGTAATGTCTTCTATGTGAGAGGAAAACGAATCCTCCGGCTCTGCATTTGTTTTCAGTAAGATGGGCAAATACCACATACAATCCCTCAACTTTAAATATGATGACCTACCCCAGGGTCAGAGAATTTTTATGTCAGGTCTGGTACCACAGAGATTTTTGGTCCCCTACATATTCTTTCATACACACAGCCCAAGTTTTCCTTCCCTTTTTCTTATTTTGTTAAGATTTAGTCTTTCTTTTTTTGATTTTAACAGTAGCTGATAATGTAAAAACGAAGAAAATCTATGAACTGTCTGACTTGAAAAATGTCCCCCAATAGATGTTACTTAACAGAGGAATTAAAAAGAACAACGTCAAAATGTAATGTAGAAAATTCCCGCTGAGCTAAGAATTTTGTGGACACTCACATACTCTCAGCTATGTTGAGGATGGGCCAAAGACTATCTCAATGTACCACCACCACTATTTAATCCTTTCTATATGGTTAAGTGGCTCCTCTCCCAGTTTTGAAATTCTTTCCAATGCAATTATTTTAACAAAAATGACGATTCAGCCTTTGGAATTTCTTCAGCAAATCCTTTTCTGATATTATTTATTATTGCACTTACTGCAGCATATAATCTCAGTGACAAGTGTATCCTGATAATGTAATTAGGTACTACTGAGCAATTGTGTTTATGTGACTGCCTTTTCAAGATCTCTTGTAAGTAAAATGCAAGTCTCAGAAGACTCTATTAGTAATAACATTATGTTATTCCTTCACATACTTCTATTTGCACTTGCAATTAATTTCATAAAATCTCAGTAACTGAGCTACAATTTTCCTTACCAGATGTGTGCTTTCATCTAAAGTTGATAAAATTCCCACAAAATAGTTCAGCTCTACCGAAAACAGAAGTGTGGGAAAAACTGTTTCCCTATGTTTAGAAATCATCTGGTGGCTGTTTTTCACAATATCACAAGCACATCAAACTCTGGAACATGAATGGATGTTTTACTGGAGGTGTGAAGTGCATCCCTTTGACCCTCACAGCACAAATAAACCCACAGGGCTATAAGCCCTTCTAAAACTCATGAATCACACAGTATCAGACAATTGTTTTGAGATTGACTTAGAAGGTACGCATGTGTTACACACACTTAGGTCTGAGGTTGGGTAAGCACTTTTACCTAAGCCTCTATATAAAGGGATTGTTCTGAGTGTCATCTCCACGGACATGAGTTTTCTACTCCCTTAGGTTGAAGAGAACACTGAACTTAAGATTAACCTAAAAGCTGACTGTTTTCCACCTTGGGCTCATGACCCAAACACTCAGAATACACCTCAGTGTTGCTAAACTTTGGAGACATGGAAAAGGTTGTGGCATGTCAATGGCAAAGCTTGGACTTACATTTGGGAGTCTGTTACTCACCAAGGTGAGCACAGAATCAGCATTTCGCCCTCTCCATGCCATGGACGGCTTTCCTGTTGACTTGGCTTCTTATTTTTTCCTTTCATCTACGTAGCTAAATAAAACTTAAATGACTTTCTTATTGAAGGTCAAATAAAGCAGCCATATGGGTTATTTTCTTGTACTGGAGAGCCACTGCTTTGCACAAAGTCCAAAATATGTTTTTTTAGGGGGATCTGATAATTTACGGGTTCAAGGTAGAAGAAATCTATTAAGATGTAGCATAGGAAAATGTAATGCTTAAAAATGCACCTTCTAAATTACTAAAATAATAGCCAAACATCTATCTGTATGAGACCAAGAAGAAGAAAGGTACATAACTTGTAAAAGAATATTTCCTACCCTTTATGGCTTAGGGTTCCCAGAAAGATTTTGTGGTATTAAACCATTAAAAAGACACACCATCCTCAGAGTGGTATATGTCTTTGTTTATATGCAAAAGAAGCTCAACCATGAAATCCAGAAAAAAGAGACTAGGATTAGCCTGGTCAAATGAAAAATTTATCTGAAAAGATGTACATTGGCAAAGCTAATGGAAGCTTATGAATGTGCATGTTAATGCCTAAATAGCAACTGCATACTTAAAATTTGCAGAGCTATTCTAGCTATCAAATTTTAAATAAAATTCAGTCTTTAAACTATTAAGTAATAAGTAGGTGAATATTCTTAGCCAAGAATATTCCAAAGAATATCCAAAGATACATCCAAAGATTGCCTCTAATATTATATAGTTCAAAAAATATTCTACTGTCAGAAGGTGAGGCAAGAAAAGATGTCCCTAGGAAAAGCAGGATTATTAGACTTACTCTATAATCAGTTTCTAAAAAACAGTGTCAGAAGATGATGTTAGCAGTCCATGACAGCTGCTTGGTCTCTTAGCATTATTGTGTAATCCCATAGTGTTATAGGATTTAATGAGAACACTGTAATTTAGTGAGAAGCAGGAGGGTCTACCCCAGCACACTACATCAGAGAATACATGCAATAATGGTAGCATTAATTAATAGAACAGAAAGGATTTGGTACTTTAAGAAGAAGCTACTGCTCCACAATAAATTCAACAGTCATTGCACATGCCTGGAGAACTCATGAATATATGCTGTTACAAGAAATATGCCTTGTGCTTTTATTATTACAAATCCACACATAACCGATTTTGGAAAGCTTTATATCAAAAACCAAGAAAAAGTTGCAACAAAAGTGTATCTGACTTATGCCAATGTAAATGGTTCTGAGAACATACTATTACTTTACCCGCCTAAATAATGTTTTACAGTTTTCAGCTATCTACTTCTTATCTTCCCTGAAACACAGAAAGTGTTTCCTGCAGCATTTCAGCTTTTCTGAGTTCAGTGCTAAAATGCTTATAGGCAATAGCAAATCTTTTCCGAGCCCGATTAGATGCTTAAGATAACAAAACATTAAACAGGAGATTAATTGCAAAATATATTCTCTGCTTTATCCTTTGACATAACTGCCTCATATTTAACAAACTGACATTGGTGATTATGTGTGCTGGTAATTCAGATCTTAATGGAGCTCCCTGCCAAGCCACCCACAGCAGGAGCTGGCACAAGGCCTGTGCTGTGGATGGATCAGAAATGACACGTATACGGAATCAATTCTTGTGGTAGGAATGACAGCTGCTCAGTGTTATCTGGAGGTGTGGAGAAGAAAGGACTACTTTGCTCTGCCTGACCCTCTTGTGGCAAAACTTATACCTGGCATAAATGTGTACCGTAACACTGGGGTCAATTAAAATGTACCTGTTTATGCCTTGGCTGTAATTTCTCTACTTTCAATCGCATTAATAGAGTAACACAGTTGAGAGCCAGTCATTCCTAACCAGATATATATTTTGCTACTGTCTTGCTAATGTAGACTTTGAATTTCTGCCAAAATGCCTATACCAAATTTAATTGAATAAATATTGGAATGAATTTGAGTTTTAATCATAAAATCATTTCTGAGGGAGCAGCTTCCAGTTCCAGCTTTCCTTTGCAGGTGATATTTTTTCACGGGTGACAGGGAGCCACTCATTTTCCCTGAATCCTTACTGGCAGGCAGAATCCATGTCCCTGGTCAGCTTCTACTTCTTTTCTCAGTTCATGAAAACCTATTGTCTCTACTGGCATATTTATTGCTGCTCTTGCAGATATATGAACTATACCAAGCATAACCTGACCACAGATGGTATAAAGCTCAGTTTAATCAATCTCTTGCTGTGTTCCTGGAATCAGAACTGGCCTGGCCCCAACTTCCTAAGCTTGTTATGTCAATGCCCAGACTGTACAAAACATCAGTTGCATGGGGCACTAATCTGTTTATATTTGTCAAACGAGATATAGACTCTTTTCACAATGCAGCTTTCACATGAGAAAATGTTTGTTTGCTATTCACTGATACTTTGCCATTTCAAGGGCCACTAATCTGTGCAGGGTGAGTCATTCCAGGGTGTTCACACTCCTCGCTTCCTAGCAGGTAAGCAGAGGATGGGGAAAGCTTAGATCTTTAAGAACCTGGTTTAAGTTCATTTTGTGGAAATCCTTTGCTTAGAGACAAATATCAAAGGAGCAGGGACTGGCCTGATAACAAACTGGATAAGACTAGGCTGGAGAGATATAAGCTGTCTTCCTTTGGCACCCAGTGAGGGTCATGCAGGGGTAGCACCTGCCATCGTCTGGCACCCAGCAGCAGGTGAGCAACAGGACTGACTGTTCACCAGAGACAGTACTGTGGGTAAGAGCCAGAAGAACAGTTCCCTTAGAGGTGCCTTCTGACCTGCTTATGGAAGCGTGCTTGGTAACAAAAAGAGGCAACCAAAATTCCACCAGTGTTTTGCAACACTGTTGCTCACTGTTCAATTTTGAGGTCTCTGACTATTTTATGTCTCTTGGCAATGGCAAAAAACGTAGGTTAATAAGTGAACCCAGGCCTTAAAAGTAGTTATAGTGAGATCATTATATCGAAGATTAAACCGAGGATGTAGCACTAGGGTCTGCAAGAGTGAGATGGAAGATACATTTTAGTGTATAGATTTCATTTTTTTAAGCAGTTGATGTTTCCCCAAGGTCTGGAAATTAAAGTAAATCATGGAGAAAATAAAGTAGTGAGTAGCAATGAAAACAGATGACCAAATGCAAGCCTTAAATGAAAGCTTCACATTCTTCTGGAAGTTATCCTGTGTCTGTACAACTCACTACACAGATAATATCATTTTCTGTAGCCATGTCCTCGGATGGATGGAAATTTCTATGTCCATAATATGATACACTAAAAGAGAAAATCAAATTTCACACAGCTGATAAAAAAGCAAATAAGAATGTAAAATCAGGTAAAAAATCAATAGAAACAGTGCCATGCTTAATTAAAAAAAAAAAACAAACCTTTAAATATATGTTACCAGATTGCATTGTGAGGCATATTAAATTCTTAAAATTGCTATAGAATCTGAGAGTTTTGTATGTAATTTACTAGGTTTCAATAAGATTCTGATTTTGAAGATCCAGTCATCTTGGACTAACACAGTTTTTAAGGCCTGAAAAAAAGGTGTTTAAATATATTTTTAAAAAGAAAACATTGCAATTAAAAGAAGTCATTTGTGCACAGGTCCTACCGAAAATGACAACGACATGAAAAGATGGAAAACACAGCTGTTTGGGAACAACATCCTCTTCATCATGACTCTCACAAAGTCAGTTCAACACAGTTTTCTTGAATGGAACTTCTGGGGCATAATCCTTCAAGATGCTGCACACTCAAAAGACTACTAAAATGCCACTCTTGAAATACTGACTTTAATAATTTCTTTCTCAACTTTCCCATCTGCATGATATGGCTGATAGTATTCAACAGCTTTTGTGAGGTACTTAGGTCATTGTTGGAAGCAAAGCAGTTTGAAATGCAGTCATTCATATTGCACAGTAGAACCTAAATGGTTCTTTCAGTTCCGATATAAGGTATAGTGCTGTTGAGAAGGGACACCACCACCTATTTCTTCTGTTCTCCATATCAGGAGTAGTTGTGAACTTTATGTGAGTGTAGCCTTTCAATGGCTGTGCATTTTCTCTACAATGTTTTCTAAAGCTCTCTTGACTGTAACTAAAATGTTGCATAGAGCATCCTTGACTACTTATTTTCCCAGAGTAATGTAAAAATATTCTACTATGGGCAAAATACAGTCCTATGTATGCTGAAAGCCATAAAATGGTTTAAACTGTTGTGCATAGAAAATGTGACTACAGTACAACATAAGGTGAATTTCCACAAGACAATAATGCTATTATTAAGAGCAATAACTGCATCCCAACATCAAAGAGATCCCACCATCTACAGAATATTCAAAACCTTGTGAATTTTATGATTAATTATATCAAAGAGTTACAAAATCACAGAAATGCTAGTTAGTCAGACTTTTGCAGGTCATTTAATTCAACCTACTACTTTAATATAAAAGATCATCAATGTTAAATTAGGCTAGTAGTGGCTTTGACTAACTGAGCCTTGACAAGCCCCAGAGATGGAAATTCCATAATCTGTTCCAGCACTGCATTGCTCCTTATCAAATTTTTTACCTGTTCTTCAAACTCAGTATTCCAAGCCTCAGTCTGTGGCAGGCCAGTCACCTGTCTTGGTCCCTGGAAAAAATAATGCAAAGAGTCCTTTTGGTACATATTCCTGGGGATACAAGGGAGAAGAAAGTACGGGGAAAGAGTCAGCATAGACTTATCAAAGATAAATTGTGTCTAAACAACTTGATTACCTTTAATGACAAAATAATAAGGACTATAAATGAACGGAGAGCAGTGAATGTCATTTACCTTGACCTTAGCAAGGCTTTTTATACTGTCTCTCATTATATTATTGAATCCAAATTAGGACATTACAGTTGGGATGGGTAAAAAGACAGTTGGAGGGTAGTGGGCTCAGCAGGTAGTGGTTAACAGGTTGTGTTGTACCTGGAGGCTTGTAAATGGTATAGAACTGCAAGGGTGTGCCCTCAGACCTGTTCTATTTAACACCATTATCTTGGAGACATGACTTGGAGCAGTCTCCTCAGATTTGCAGATCACACTAAAATGAAGGGAACAGCTGACACTGTTGAGAGGACTGCCATCCAAACTGTCCTGTTCATCATAATGCTCAAGAATAAATTTGCATGTCTAAGTAATCAATCAAAAAACAGTGAGATTACTCAAGGGCATTTGGACATCCAGATGTGCAAACTTTTCCTAGGCCCAAGTCAAAAAATGAAAACATTTTTAATTCACTATGAATACAAAGTGTCCACAGAACCAAAAAATGGGACATATGAAAATGAAGACTTAAACAAGAAGCTGGAATTCTATTTCTGTTCAAATCAATGGCAACATTTCTCTCACTTCAGCACAGCCAAAATTTCATCCACTGTTGAAAGAATAATCATTCTCAGAGATCACCTCTAACTTATTTTCTGAATAATAAATTGCTCTTGATCTTGTCCACTTCTGGTTTTGCTGTTTGATAAGCATTATTGCACACCAGTGTACTAATCTTTCATATTTTTCTGCTCACAGAAGAAGAAAAAATCCAGTCTCCTTTGTCTGGAAAATAGTTTACAGAACATGTCCACCACTTCACTTACTAAGACATTTCTATGCTAGTGAATCACAAGAGCCCTCAGTGCATCTGTATTTCCCAGGTTATTCCTTTCCTCTGGAGCAGTGTTGTATTTCAGGCATTGACATTAAGACCTAGCAAGAAACGTATCATTGCTTATTGATGCCAGATGTGACACATGGATGTGATGTGTGTTACAAAGTAATTTCTCTTGTAAGAGAGAATAGAAATCATTTTTGGTGCATGTAGAAAAAGTTGCAACTTCAAAAAGACTGTTTTTATTTTCAAGGAATAGGCAGAGTAATATCTTAGTGCTGTCATAGAAATGAGTTTGTGCTCTATACTTTAGTGACCCAATAACTTGCAACATCAATATCATTCATCACACTGTCAGAAAGAAAGAACCATGGATGAGGGAAATAAAACATCATATTATATTGAAGAGCCAGTTATTTGCAGTTGCCAAGGGAGCAAAGTAGCCAGATGATTGCTGTCTAAATATCAGATCATTAAAAACAGTTCAGTTAATAGCTGTCTTTTTTTTTTTTTTTTTTTAAATATGATTTTTCTGGATAGTGTTGTTTTGGTTTCTCTCCACCTATTTTAATAAGGAGTCTTTCAGTTTGGGCTCTGGGTGAATTCTGAGAATACAACTTCTCATTTTTTATTAATATCTTAAAATTATTCTCTCTCTACACAAAACTTTGCTGAAAAGTAATTTCTGAGCTGATTTAATAGAATGGATCACGTTTCCTTTGTTCCTAAGCCATTTAGAGAAATGCAGCAGATTTAATCTGCTCTTCACTAAAAACAATTGATGCAGTGTCACATGGGATGTTCATTAAACCAGAAAAAATAGGAACAGGTAAAGAAACTTCATGATATGTAAGAAACTGACCAATGAAACATGGAAGAGAACAGAAATAAGATTTGTCTTCATAGAAGAAAGTTACTGGTGAAGTTCCTAAAAAGTTAGTCTTAGGTCTGATATTACTTAAATATTTCAGTAATGGCTTGCCACAAAAGTATCAATGTAATAATGAAATTTATTGTTAATATAGAATTGGAAAGCACTTTATATACAGACTATCATGTGAGGAGGACTGAATTATTTTGAAGACTGGAATAAAACATAAATGGGAAAAATTTAAAAAATCCAAATGCTAGAGGAGGCATTGCAGACTAAGACCCCAAAGTATTCTCAGGGTATAGCCCACGCTATTTACCTTCCATTTTATTTGTATAAAAGCACACAAACCTCTAAAGGTAAAGCTTACATCTGCACTGGTAGATGCCTTTGAAGTCCTCATGAGTGAGATAATTTCTGCCTAATTTAGGTGCTTAGCCTTGGGCAAACACTTTCTTGCACCGGACATAAATCTTACTAATTCATTAGATACATAAAATGAAAGTATTAGCTAGCTATTTAAGAGCATATGGGTTTGACATGTAAGACCTACCAGACTGGGATCTAAAATACAGAATGAAGAGTCTTTATTTCTCACAGTGTTCCTGTGCTAGGCAATCCGGAAATGACATTGTTGAGTGAGGAGTCTTCTTAAACTACCCCATAGCAAATGCAGAAGCTCAGAAGGGAAGCATATCAAAACCACATTCCTTTATATATATAAGCAATTGACTCAGGATCCATATCTTCCTTGGATTTACTTTTTAAATTTACAGACTGAAGGAAGAGGAGGTATGACTTAGCACTGTAAGAGTTTAGGAGTAAAGTCCTTCCTCAAGTTAATTAGAGACAGGCCAGGACGGACTCTGGTGTAACATGTCTTGAATACTTTTAAAGGGACTGACAATTCTGAGATAGGTTGTTTTACAAACACAGGTTGCCCGTACAAACTTGTTTAAGTCAGGAAACTTAAACTTTCTTACATCAAACTCTTATTCCTCTATTCACAGGCATGGGCAGAGGTTTATCAAGTCTGGAAGTGACAGATAAGACTGCACTCTGTACTTGTAATTTCCTTATTTTTAAGTTGCAATTGAGACAGCCTCACCAACTCTTTATCAAGCCTGTCCTTGTGTGTATTAATAGAAAAATTACTGGATTTCTGCTGCAGCAATAACTACTCAATATAACCTAGCCTAGCTTGTATCTCTTCTGCCACAAACAGCATATATAATGCTATCTCTGATGTTTTTCATATGCTGTAAAGTGAGTATTTTCCTGTGCAAGATTCCACACAATTAAAGGGAAAAAATCTGAGGAATGTAGTTAGTAATACTTTGTTTACGCACCTTCATTGATTATTTAAGTGCCATGTGCTTTAATTGGGTTTTATACTTTTCTTGTAGGTTTAAAAGATTTATTGATGTTTTCTAGTGTTGGAACAGTAACAAGGGCTTTGTTAGTTCTTTAATGGTTGCTAGGCTGGAGACACCTTTTACAAGGACTCCGGTAAGGACTACCCAGTACAATTTAGAGTCACAAAATTGGTGGTTTAATTGCTTGTTTATTTAGATAAATGAAAAAATAATCATAACTTTACGAGGCAAGACTGTAAAAAATACCACAGAGTGCAAAAGTTCTCAAGATGCTTACAGCTAATTGGGTGTTTTTCTGATATGCCAGGATATGCTTGTGCTTTCACACATGGTGCTGCACTAGGTAGCATGTTTTTTCCCAGGTATGCGGAGCTCTTGGATAACAGAACTGCACTTTTTCAGAAACTGGGCAAGTAATTTGACATGGTACTTTTTGAGCTAGCTGGGGAATCTGCATAGAAAGGTGAAGAACTCAATGATCTATAATTCAGATGCTGTTAAACACTTCTCTGTGCCTAAGTGTCTCATTAGGTCTTGTCCTGTGTGCCTCAGAGAAGTTCATTACTTATTTTTGTGGCTCAGTATGTGGTTAGTCCAACCTTGAACAGAAAAACACAACCCAGTGGGAATCAATTAATTTAGAATTATTTAATGATTATTTAGTTTCCACACAACTCATAAGCTCCATTAGCTATCCTTAGTGAAAACCTTACAGATTGGAAAGAATCAGCAAATTTCTACATGAGCTGCTCTCAAACTATGATCTTAAAATAGAAGGCAATGAAAGCAAAGAAGACAAAGCACAAATGGGGCCAAACTCCTCATTGCTGTTAACCTATAAACAAGAGCTGCCTTATGTGAGGGGTCTCTATATGATGTATTAGCTACACTGAGACTGTTTCGAATAAAATTAGGAAGTCGCTCTGGTTCTGCAAGTTTTACATTGAACCTTCTTCAGTATTACATACATATTGAGGCTTTAAATATCCATTAAAAAGATCTTTTTCCTCACATCGCAAAAAAAGGAAAGGAATTAAGAAAAACTGCTGCCAGCTTGAATTAATGACTAATCCAACCATGTTCATGCAACGCCAGTGCAATTAAAATTATTTTTATAATTTTAAAATTTACATTTAAAATAAACTAACCACATTTTCCTACCTTCTTTCCAACCCTTTATTTCGTTGCAGATAAGCTGGATTCCAACTCTCACTTTTTCTTTTCTTTTTATTCTCCTGGGAAATTATTATGTATTACCTTTTAAGACTCTAAATCAGCATTGTAATGATACCATGAAATGGCTAACTTATTCCAATAAAAATATGGTGGTAGAATCAGACTGTAAAATTCTTAGCTCTTCCCGCTTTACTTCACATTTTATTATACCTATGAACATACAAGCACATACATGAATGTACAATATTAAAACTCCCAAAATCAAAGTTTAATCTACATATGTTAAAAAAAAACCCAAACCTTTCATTTAACATAAAACATAGAACTGTTTTCCAGAGAGACAGTTTACATGTCCTGAGCCAGGGGATATTTCTCTATTCTCACGTTCTTCTAATTTTTTTTACTAGCTGAAAGTTATACTAGGAGCAAGAGGAGCAGAAATGATGGGTGTCACATATATGCTCTCACATCACAGCATGCAATCAGCACCAACAGATGTTTAATTTTTCCTTTTGTATGGATGTTCATGTTCATCCCTATTGTGATGAGATGTTACAGGTATGTTGTTAGGCAAGAACTCTTTTTAGACTAATTAAGGTGAGAAGTATAATAATTACATTTTCCATATATTGAAGGAATTAGAAATTTATGATGTGCCCTTTAACTCATTTATTAATCAAAACATGTCTTTTAGGAAGACATTCAGTTTTCAATTCAGTGTGATAAAAAGTCTACCATAGCTCTTGTTAAACTGTCTCAGTGGTTAATTGCCTCCAGTAACTGTCTTATTTCGAATTATAACATAAACATCAATTTCTTGGTTTGGTAAACTATCTCTTTAGATTATCTTCATACCTTAAGGATAGGTATTCTATATAAAATCTGGAAATTATATTAAAAACCTGGTCAACTCTTTGTAAACTATTAAAAAAATTACTATTTATAATGGCAACTAGGATTAAAATTTAATCTCTGATATCTTTCCAGAAATAGCATAAAATGGAATGGTTTCCTGAATTTATCTTCTTTATTATCCTGGTTGTGTTAAAAACAAGACCAGTTGTCTTTTAGTGATTTTTTCTTTCAGATAAGTTCTTCTAGGTGGCTGTACTTTTCTGAGTTTCAGCCTGCATATTTTTCCTAGGACGCTGTATTCAGTGCTGATAAGAGACCAACGGAATGCTGAAGAAGCTCTTGTTTAGATTTATTACTATGGTAGCTAAGAAAGACTGATAAGTTTTCCCATGTTCCGTTGAGAGAGGGGCGTGTTTGAGGAGGGCTTGGATGGAACAGGTGACTAGAAATGACCAACGGAAGTATTACATCCCATAATCGGCATATAAGAGGGTGATCACGAAGGTCACTCTCTCTTCAACCATGACCAGCATCTAGAGAGTACCCTGCCTGTCTGTCTGTGATCTACAGGCCTCAGGCCCTGCATCCCTGCAACCAGGTTCCAATTTGCTGTGAAGTCCTGCCCATAACTTCCAGGGGCCTGAGCTGCATTTGCTGGAGCCGCCAGTTCCACACACCCAGCTCCTGCTGCTGGAGTGACGCCAACTCCACATCGAGCACTTGAGATTGGTTTTGTATATTT